>NW_011889080.1:379028-387444 GCF_000151845.1 Pteropus vampyrus
GGGGTCCAGGTGTGATCCCAGGGGACCCCACCACGCCCCTGGGCCATGCGTGAGGACACCATGCCTTGCGGCTCCCGCCCAGGCCCTGCCTGACCCTGAGTGCAGGCTGCAGGAAGCTCCACCTGGCCCACGCAACCTCCCCCGCCTCCACCCCAGCACTGTCGCAGGCTGGCCCTAAGGGACCTCCACGGCCAGTCCCATGGAGCCACACAGAGGCAAAGCTGCCAAGCCCAGAAGGGCTGGACCCCGAGGCAGATGCTCCCCAGCTTCTTCCCGGGCCCTCCTGGTCAGCTCCAGCTCCTGCGCCTGAGGCTGCTGGGCCCACATGCGTCCACCACGCCTGTGGCCAGTGCCTCTGGGAGACACACGTGGGCCTGGCCACTTCTCCAGGGCCACAGCCACCTTCAGACAGCCCTTGAGATGTGAGTGTCATTGTCCCCACTCTGGGGACCTGAGACACGGCATGTTTCCCAGACTGTAGCTGGGCCAGGAGCCAAGGCCGACCCAGCCCACAAACCACATTGTCCGGCCACGGCCTTGAAGCAGCAGGTGGCCCTGCCCTTGGTCATTACTGCCCCCACCCCCGGGCACCCTCCCCGAGCTCTGCCAAAGACTCTTCAAGGGACTGGTAGCAACCGCATGCGGGGAGGGTCAGCACGGCCTCCTCCGGCCACAGTGTGGAGCTCGGTTCACTGACACTGGACGCCACGCAGCCTCGCGGCCCTGGTCCCCACATCCCTCCTCAGTGACCTTCGCAGAGCTTCAAGTGACCTTCACGCAGGAAGTGTTCTCTGAGTGGATACTTTGCGAGCCCAAGGACGAGGGGAACGGGTCATCCCGCCGGGTTACGGGAGAGAAGGCGGGCGGCCAGCCACAGCCACGCGGCGTGCGTGAGCAGAGCTGGCCCCTGAGCCTGCTCTCTTCTCCGCATGGTGCTGCGCGTCACCGCACGGGGTTTCCGCCGGGCTGATGCAGCACTGACTACAACGTGCTGCCGTGCACAGCTCACGGGGGCGGGGGAGCCGCCTTCCGCCCTGTGCCCCGCCGCCCGCCCTGGGCCGCCTCCCTGTGAGGGGACAGCTCGCGGCCATTAAAATGCTTTGTGGGCGTTCGTTATATCCCTGGAATTGTCTTGCTGAATTTTAATTACCCGGATTAAGATCTATTGATGTAATTATTGAGATAGAGAAAAGTTTTACTTCAACGTGAATGTCCCAGAGTCCAGTGTCCCCAGGACAGTCAACAACGTCCTGCCTCGTGCTCTGGGGCATTTGCAGATGCTGTGCCTGGGGGCCCGGGGGCCAAGGACACCTGCCAGACTGTGCCTCTCAAGAGGCCTCTCTAGTGACATCCCCTGAGAGGGGGTCAACGTGACAGGCCCTGTGGGACTCACGGTGACCCTCACAGTTGATTAGACTGTGACCTTAGTTACCCCCCTTAAGGCCTTAAACCCCCAGGCTGCCCTCCACACATTTCCCAGCCATGCGTGAAGCCCGTCCTCAACCCGTCCTCATCTCGTCTCTGCCCCGTCCACCGCCCACATCGTTCACACCATTCACACCACTCACACTACCCAGACGGCTCAAACGGTTCATACCATTCACACTGCCCACACCACTCACACCACCCACACTATTCACACCGGCCACACTATTCACACCATTCACACCACCCACACCGTTCACACCACCCACACTATTCACACCATTCACACCACCCACACCGTTCACACCACCCACACCACCCACAGTACTCACACTACCTACACTATTCACACAATTCACACTGCCCACACCATTCACACTATTCACACTGCCCACACCACTCACACCATCCACACTATTCACACCACCCACACTATTCACCCCATTCACACCGCTCACACCGCCCACACCGCTCACACCACCCACACTATTCACACCATTCACACTGCCCACACCGCCAACACCATTCACACTGCCCACATAGCTCACACTCTAACACTGTTCACACCATTCACACAGCTCACTCCGCTCACACTGGTACCACCTGTCACACACTGCTCTGGGGGGCGGTGACTCAGGGAAAGTCTTAAAATGAGATTTGGCAGCATTTTCTGCAGTTTTCTACGGCACAGCCGTGCATCTCACGGTACGTGTCCTGCAGAAGTCTGTGCCCGTGTGCACTAAGGGGCTCGTGCAAGGCTCTTCACCAGCTCATTGCAATAACAAAGCTTTACATGACCCAGTAGCCACCACAGAAAGTGAGTAGCCTACGAGTCTGCAGTGGAGAAGGGACAGTGGTGTCGCAGGAAAGTTAATGAAAGAGATGGACGCATCAGTAAGGGGACCCCGAGAATATACTACAGAGTGAAAAACACGCGTAAACTACGAAATTTTTTAGACGAGTATAACATTGAGAAAGAAGTTTAAGAATGCAAGGCGAGTTTTCAAATCGTGCGGATTCTCCAGAATACAAATGTGAAGACACACACGAGTGACTAAATGCTGCCCTCGGGACAGGGCCCCCCAGGGGAGGAAGTGGGGGATAAGGCCGCACTGTGCATGCTCGTTACCCATCGCTGGGGCGCAAACACCTGCGGGCCTGCACCGGGGCGCCCGCGCAGCCTGACTCACGGTTCCCGTGGGGCCGGGGTCTGGGCGTGGCTTCGCTGCATCCTCGGCTCAGGGTCCCGGCCGCCCGACAGCAAGGAGGCTGGTTCCCAAGGACACTGCACAGATAGGGGCACACGGGAGGCGCGAGAACCTTCCAGCTCATCTCTCCGAGCTCGGTGGTCGGCATTGACGACACGGGGAGAAACGGCTTAAATCGCCTCACGCGCCGCGGCCCGCTGCCCGGCCCGCCACCCGTTACAGGAGGTGGCACGGCCGGCGTCCAGGGGGTGAATGTCCAGCGCGCCCACCATCACCGCCCCACAGACATCGCTGTGCATTTAAAATTCGTCACAGCAGACATGGGCAGGAGGTGGCCAGAAGCCTGGCGGGGTCCCACTGAGGGCACGGAGCAGCCCGAGCCAGGCCTGTCCTCACGGCCCCCATCACAGGGGTGTAAGGGGCTGCAGGAGGTGTGAGCGTGTATGTGTGCGCGTGTGCGTGTGCGTGCACACACCACACTCCACGCGACGCACACACGCGCTCCCGTCAGTGGTGGCTTCACAGGAGGCTGGCACCCTGGCTTCTGGAAAGACAGTTTTTAAATCCATCGGGCCGAAGTGGCGTTCAGTGTCTGGCCCGCTTACGTTACACAAATGGGTAACGTCGATGAGAGGCGTTTCATCGACCTCGCTCGCTTTTCCGGTTTTAATTGGCATTTTCCGAGCTAATGAAAGCACCGATCTGCTCAGCAGCCTGAACCACCGAAGCGTCCCCCCGCCCTGACCCCCGCCAGGCCCACTGAGCGTCGGCGCGCTGCCCCAATGAACCAGACGGTCCGGACCCGCGAGGGCCTGGTGTTTACCGCCTCCTCCAGCCGGCTCCGGTCTCGGACTTCATTCCTCAGACAGGCACCTCCTCCTTCCGTCCCGATGGCTTGACACAGATTACACAATATCAACCGGCATTAAAATTCCATGACAACGTCTCATGCCTTCCTGGGACTGCACCGCACAGAAGAGAAAGTCAGCGGTGACAGGATTTCAGGAACCTCTGCACCTAAGCTCAGAAAGGCAGAAGTTTTTGTGGCAATTAACACGCAGTCAGCTCTGGGACGTGTGTGGGCCGGGGAGACTCAGACACGCGTGTGGACAGACACGCATGCGTACGTGCACAGGTGTGTGTGCACACACATGCAGACTCAGAGACACGTGCATGCACATGCACTGACACACGTGCCCTTATGTGCCCATGCTTGTGCAGAGACAGACACACATGCACCGACACACGTGTGTGCAGAGACACAGACACACGTGCAAATCTGCATGCAGGTCAGCAAGGCCACGGCTGAACTGGGCATTCGGTGCCTGGTCTCATGCAGGGCCATCTGGTTCTGTGTGGGAACACGGCTGGAGAAGGTGACCGGAAGGTTAGCCTCAGTGAGGTCGCCCCATCCTCGGCCAGAGGAGGGTCCTGGGGTCCTGGAGAAGACGGCCCTGGACAGAGCAGGGACCCCGTCCCTGACCCACGCCTCCGGCACGCTGGACTCACACATGCTGGGCATGGCGGATACTTGTCCACCACGGAAGGAAGAAGCTCCGTCCAGTAGTAAGGAGAACCGGAAGCTCCCAGAAGCTCCCGGAAGCACGACCGTGTCGACCGGTGAGTGGCGCTGCCCGCCCTGCCCGGAGCTCAGTGGCGAGAGGCCGCATCCACTCGCCCCCCAGGCCCGCCCCTCAGGCGGACCAGAGGCCTGCAGTCAGCCTGCAGCTCCGCCCGCTGACACCCGCCAGGGCATAAGCAGGGGCCCTCGGCTTGGCCACAGCTCTCTCCATCTGGCCCTGCTAGGAACGGAGGTGGCACTTTGATGTCTTGTGGCCCTTGGGTGCTTCTCCTGCTCGAATGAGGGGGACCCGGGTGGGCAGCACCCACCCTCAAGCCAACAGTGGACCGCTGAGGCCACACCATCATGCAGCGTCCTCTGCAGGACACGCTGGCCCGCTGCCTAACCCGCCAGCGCAGGGACACTCAGAGGGAACGCTGCCACCCCCACGTGCCCACGCCCAAGGCCCCACGGAAAGAGCAGCGCAGCCAGGATGCCGCCTCGGCCAGCGGCCGGTCCCCCTTCCCGCGCTTGTCTGCGTGAGCCTTGTTTGTTAGCCATGACGTGTTGGCTGCCAGTGACAGTCCAGCTCACGTCACCTTCAGCCCCAAAGAGAAACTCAAGGGGCCCAGGACGAGGAGAGGCAGGAGTGGGCTGGCCTCGGGCCGTGCGGATGGGGATGCAGGTGCCCCAGGGTGGCCCCGACCCGCTCCGGAGCAGGTGGCTCCTCGGGCCCCCACGTCCTCCACGCAGCACTAGCTGTGGCCAGCACCAAGTGGGCACCTGCCACGTGCTCCAGCGCGGATGGGGGACACTTACTGTGGGTGTGAGCTGCGTCTCTGGCATGAAGGTCAAACGCTGAAGTCCTGACACGTGTCATTCACGCCCAGATACGCGAGCGCGGTGCACCAAGGACCCCAGCTCTGTGCGCCCGCCCCGCCACTCACCCCGCAGTGCCTCGTGCCATCACCACCAGCTATGCCCACACGGCTTTGTCCAGCCCGAGCGTCAGAAGTGACACGGCCGCTGTGACAACAGCTCCACGCAGCTTTTCTCGGTGCTCACATCACAGTTCACAGGGACGCCCTCCAGGGTCTTGGGTCCCAGCTGGACGCTCGGCCGCCGGTGGGGAGGGCCTGGCGGGGCAGGAGGTTTCGGAAGCTGGCACACGTCACCTGCGCCATGTCCTCCCTGGGGCTGGCACCGGGCGTGACAGGGTGCCCAGCGAGGGCGTGCAGGTCTGACAACAGCGCCACTCCCTCCGAGGCAGCTGACGATGCCCGAGTCCAGGCGCACTGCGGCCTCAGAGCAGAGCGACCCTCCCCCTGGCCCCCGCCGGCCAGTGGCGTGCGTGGGCTCGACCCGTCCACCACCTTGACCCCCGCTGCACCCCGAGAGTGAGGACAGCACCAAGGACACTGGCGGTGGAGCCAGCAGGTGCAGCAGGACACGGAATCTGCAAAGGGGGCACTCACGTCAGGATTGGAGGAACCTCTGACATACGTTCAGATTTCTTCATTTACATAACACCTAGTTCGGGGACAGAAAAATATGCAGGTGCCGAAAATGCCTACCTTGAGATTACTTTTCCATTTACAACTTAAGTCTCGAGACATGAAGTAAAGGCTGTGACATCGTTAGCTCCTGGGCTGACACCTTGATCTATGGCGTTTAGCCTGGAGCAGAAACTTTATTGCTGCATTTTAAAGTCTTAAAAAATAGTGTTCCTCACCAATGTACTTGACAGAAGCTACAGAATTTGCACGAGCGCGCGTAATTATGCTCCCAGAGACTCGTGGGGAGGGCGTTAAAATCAGGACACACTTATGTTCTCTGTGGCCATTTTCATTTAACTTTAAATAAGTGTTTACGTATCTTGTAAAGACAGTTCCCACACAAATGTTCACATTTTTGGCTACAGAAAATATACCACAGAAGTCAGGACACAGGCGGGGCCAGGTATCTGCTGGGCCAGGACGAGGCCCCACACTTGGCTCCCCCGGTGCCGGCACTTACCCTGCCGTCAGCCTCCAGCCCCCGGTGGTGCTTCTGTGCTCAGGAAAGAAAGCATTCTGGGAATGACATGGGGAAGCAAGTTGTTAAAATGTGGGCCTGGACCCAGCAAGGAGAGCTGAATGTCTTCGCAACATCCTATAAGAACTAAAAATGACTAATCTGATCACAAATGGAACTTGATATCTATTGGGTCTTGGTGTGGAATTGGGAGCCCACCACCATTATTAGTTTGAGGTGTTGTCTCTCTTCTGTGACCCCCCACAGGTCTCCAGATCCCTCAGGGAGATGTTTCCTACAGCCCAAAATACACACTCCTGACATCACTGTCATCACTGTATCATCTCGATAATCTCTACGTACATCACCAGTCTCCATCATCACCACCATCACCACCATCACCACCATCATCATCACCATTACCACCATCACCACCATGACCACCACCATCATCACCATCACCACCATCACCACCATCACCACCATCACCATCACCACCATCACCACCACCATCACCACCATCACCACCATCACCTCCCTCCCGGTGTGGGCCATCGAGGTGGCGCATCCTGGGCACGACGGGGTGCACCTTTCAAGACACCCCAACACGGAGCTCCCCCATTCCCGAGCTGTGGTCCAGGCAAGCCCTCGACGTTGGGGCCTTTGGTCTAGTTCAGCCGTAGGAGGGGACAACGAGCCCCGGAAGGAGGCTGAACACCTGCCCCCAGGTGTGTGACCAGCTCAGCAAAGGACTTGCACATGGGGTCCAGACCCGGCCGGGCCCATGTCACCCCAGGGGCCTCAGAGGAGGCAGGAGGAGTCCTGATGATGGGGGACACTTCGAGGGCCCTGAGCCGAGGGACACGGTGGCCCCGGGAGCTGGGACGGCTGAGGAGCCTCCTGCTTGTGCAACCTCTCACGGGGTCACGTGACTCTGGAGGTCTGGTGACAGTGGTGCCCTGGCCTGGCGCAGGACGGAGTGAGAGGCCCCTGTGGCAGTGGGGGTAGGACCGTGTCCTCACAGGATGTCAGCAGAGCTCAGCTGAGCAGCAGCGGGACAGCGCAGGGGCCGGGCCGCTGGTCTCTGGGGAAACACAGCCTGATCTGTCCCCCTGGACACCTGCGGGGGTCGTGGACAGCGGCTCATGGGTGTCCCATCCTGGCTGCCTTCATGACGGCTGGTGACATCAGCATCACAGCTCGTCACAGCTCAACAACAAGGCACTTGGAGCGCGAGACCCAGGCTGTCCGCACTCCGCAGCCCCATCCGCCACCTGTGTCTTCAGGCTCCAGGTGAGTCAAGCCAGGTCAGCGGGGCCTCCGAGAGGGCGAGGCCAGAGCCCTGGCTCTCCCGTCCCCGTCCCGCAAGCCGGCTCCTGCTCACCCGCCCACCACTCAGACTCAGCATCTCTGAGCTGAGGGCAGGTCGCCTGCAGCCCGCTGGAGAACCACACTGTCCCTAAGTGCGCAACCAGCCGTGACATCGTGGCCGTGCGTCCCGCAGTGACAAAGACAATGACGACTTTGAAACACGTCGCCTGAAGCTGTGAACCCTTCACACCGCCGTAAGGAGCCGCACAGCAGAGCCTGTGTCACTTTCGGATCTGAGCCGTTTGGTTCCGGCTGCCGTGGGCTGGGGCCGTGACCCGGCTTCGCACGCGGGGCGCCCGGCGTGCCCTTCCCTGACCCCTCCTTGTCCGGCTTCCTTGCTGGGAATGTGGGGCCAGTGACAGTGTGGCAGCAGGAGCCAGACGCGGAAAGACCTTGACATGCAGACGGTCCAGCGGGGGAGGCCCTGATGTCCCCACGTCCGGCGGCTGGCTGGCCCCGCTGCCCGCCCTCAGCCCAGGCCGGACAGCACTGACCAGGGACAGCGCAGGGATGAGTTTTCCATGAAAACGAGTCCGTCACTCATCGCATGGTCTCTCCGTCCGTGGTGGCTGGAGGGTGACGCCCGGTGGACAGTGCTCCGGCCGGGCCTGGGCTGCCCGGGGGCGTCTGCCTCAGCGCGCCCAAGGGTCATGCTCAGGGAGGGCGGGTCTGGGACGGCGTCCCTGGGAGTAACCGTGACCCGTGTCTGCAGGACTTTGACTCCCGAGGGAGAGACAGAAATGTCCGCAGCTGCTGGGAGCCCGGCCTCCGGCCTGACCGAGGGCTCAGGTCGGCGCACTCAGACCGCGGGCCCTGGGGACCCTCCTGCCAGTGGCCG
>NW_011889080.1:387834-388885 GCF_000151845.1 Pteropus vampyrus
GCAGGTCTCTGACCCACGGAGGCGCCCGGGGAGCTGCAGCCCAGGGAGTGTGGACCGAGGGCCCTGGGCCTGCGCCGGGCGGCAGGGGGGAAGACAACACGGTGGGGCCAGCGCAGGGGATGACAATGTGCGGGGGACAGGACGACGCGGGCACCTTCCAAGGGCTCGTCCCCAGTCAGAGCCCGCCGGCTGCTCCTCCAGAGACGCCAGTGGTGGACAGGTCAGCGTCACCACCCCACTCGCCGACTCTGGCCAGAAGCCACGTCCGACCGTCTGACCTGGTCCTGGGAGACAAGGACCCCGCATGAGAAGCGAACGGCCAACCCTAAAGACGGAGCACGCGGGACGGGAACACCCGCCTCGCTGCTGGACGCCCGGAAGCCTCGGGTTTAGACGGCCGGTGGGCATCGGGTCAAGCTGCCCCACAGAGGGACAGTGCTCACAGGAAGGGCGGTCCCCGGGAGAAGACGCAGCTCACCGTCTGCAGACACCGCAGGGCAGTGGATACCGCCCTGTCCTGGATGCCGAGCGGCGATGCCTCAGACGCTGATGGACGTGCACGGCCCCGAGCTGGGGGTCTGGGAGTGGGGGGCGAGCGGGCTGCACACAAGGAGGTGGCTCTGTCCCCGTCTGGAGCCTCTCCCTGCGGCTGGCTGCTCGCTGAGGCCATGCGGCCGCCACTTGCCATCCGCGTGGGGGAGGGGGTGATCCTCGGGAAAAAGAGAAGCCGGCCAGGCGCCCGGGCCACCCCCAGTCAACATCCTGGTCACTCAGCCGGGTGACCAGAGTTCTCCTGGATGACCCGTGAGGAAGGTCAGCTGCCTCACACCGGACCAGGGCTCCCCAGGTGTGGCGGGAAAGGCCGCGTCCTGAAGAGCAGAGTGACGAGCACAGGGTGAGGGAGGACAATGGCCAGTGAACCGCACCAAACTCGTTCCGATGGATGGACAGTCGCTAGGCCCTGGGGCCAGCCCAAGCACAGCTGGACATGCCCTGGACCTTCATGGCCTGGAACTGGGGAGCCTGACCGCCCCCCACCCCTCAGCTCCCC
>NW_011889080.1:389970-391619 GCF_000151845.1 Pteropus vampyrus
GTTAAAATTTATTACTCACGATGAGGAAAAAACGCTTTTAATACGGAGTCGGCTATTGGATTCTAAGGATAGGGGTAGACACGGGATGCGGGGCCTGAGTTCTCTACATAACAATCTTGGAAAGATATAACGTGGGTAGGAAATACATCAAAAGAATTAACAGGAACTGTCTCTGGGCAGCCGAGTTACAGATGATTTATTTCTAATTTTATTCTTTGTGTATTTCAGCGTTTTCGAAACTTCTGTAACGAGTGTCGCTCGGTTTTATAACAAAGGCGAGCTTTCCAGTGAGGAGCGAGGCCAAGTCGAGGCCCCTGCTCTACGAAGACCTTGCCTGGTTAAGGCTGCTCGCTTTTCCCGTCTCTCTGCGGAAGCTCCGCAGAGAAGGACCAGCTCCGCCTCGGCATTCCGCGTGCTCGTTTTAGATCTGAGTGACAAGTTCGCTCCCTCGCCTAATGCGGACACAGGTGGGGGAGCCCCGAGCTGACGGACTGAGCCCACTGGGCTCTCCTCGTCCAGGTGCCCCCCAAGGAAACGCAGGGAGACAACGGGGCAAAGGGCATTGCTGTGGACGGGGTGTGCGTGTCCCCTCAAAACTCCTATGTTAAACCCTTACCCCCGAGGCGGCAGCCCTGGGAGCAGGGCCTCTGGGGGCTCACGAGGAGGCCCCTGCGAGTGGGCCCTTAACGAGAGACCTTGAGGGCTCTCGTCCGTCCGCCAGATGTCCGACCTGGACTCCCAGCCTCTGGAGCCAGAAGATGCCATGCTTCTGTGTCCCAGCCGCTCCGTCAGTGTCTGTAGTAGGGATCCCACTGGACTACGGCAGAAGAGAACCATGTCCTCCGCCCCAGCCCTGGTGCCAGCACACTGCTTAGACACGTCCCCGGCTGTTCAAGGCGGTTTCTGACACACGCGCAAACATGCTCACGTGCACGCACACGTGCACACACATGCACATGCACACACATGCACATGCACACCCACGCACATGTAGGCACATGCGCACGTGCGCACATTTAGGCGTGCACACATACATGCACATGCACACCTGCACACACGTGTGTGTGCGCACACACGCACACTCACACACATGCACATGCACACATGCACCCGTAGGCACGTGCACATGCATGCACGTGTGTGCGCACATGTAGACATGTGTACATACGCACACATGTGCGCACGTAGGCGCGCACACATGTATGCGCATGCACACCTGCGTGCACATACACACGTGTGCGCCCATGCGCCCATACACACATGTAGACATGTGCACACAGGCACACATGTATGCACATGCACACCTGCACGCACATGCACACGTGTGCACACATGCGCCCATGCACACATGTAGACATGTGCACGCACGCACACAGGCACGCACGCACACGCATAGACACATGCACTCGCGTACATGTGCACACATGCATATGCACACACATAGACACACACATGCATACATGCACAAGCACACCTGCACGCACATGCACGCGCATACACACCCCGCCTCCCTGCCCAGGACGTCCTGGCTGCTGCAGCCGCCTGCCCCACGGCGCCCGCCACCATCCCTACAGGTGTCCCAGCTCCACCCTGCGGCCCACGTGTGTGGAGACCGTCTCTGTCCACCGCGGACTCGGAGCCTGCCCTGG
>NW_011889080.1:392424-395575 GCF_000151845.1 Pteropus vampyrus
ACACATGTATGCGCATGCACACCTGCACGCACATGCACACGTGTGCACACATGCGCCCATGCACACATGTAGACATGTGCACGCACGCACACAGGCACACACGCACACGCATAGACACATGCACTCGCGTACATGTGCACACATGCATGTGCACACACATAGACACACACATGCATACATGCACAAGCACACCTGCACGCACATGCACGCGCATACACACCCCGCCTCCCTGCCTAGGACGTCCTGGCTGCTGCAGCCGCCTGCCCCACGGCGCCCCCCACCATCCCTACAGGTGTCCCAGCTCCACCCTGCGGCCCACGTGTGTGGAGACCGTCTCTGTCCACCGCGGACTCGGCGCCTGCCCTGGGCTGCTGTGCCAGGAGCACCCCCAACGTGCGCACCTGTGACCGGTCCCACACCCTCCCTACACAGGCCCCTGCAGCCAGCCGCCCGGGACTGCGCTCCTGTGCGCAGCAAGACGCAGACTCAGAGCCACGACCTCAGAACCCCGACGGCCGCCACCAAGACGGTGTCCTCGCTGCGGAAACACCAGCGACAAGCAGAGAGGGTCCCCGTGGAGAGCTGGGGCGCAGAGTGCGCTGAGGGCATCAGAGGAAGCGCCGCAGCCTGCGGGCAGAGGAGGAGGCGAAGCGGGCTCTCGGTGGCATCGCCCAGCTGTGTCTCACTAAGGACACCGTCACAGCAGTTCCCGCGGGAGAGGTCACCTCGGGTGCACCACGAACATGCACTCGGTGGCCCCGGGTGGAGGAGCACGGGCAGGTGTTTTACCCGGAGCCTCGGGGACACTCTCAGATGGAGACAACATGACAGACCCTGAAACCCGCTGGGCCACCGTGGGGCTGGAGGACTGTCTGTCACCCGAGGGTCTCCGTGGGGATGGAGGAGGAAGCCCGGCTCCCCACGGGAAGCACAGAGCAGAGCGCAGCGTCCTCCCCACGGGATGAGACTGTCCGAGGCGCACCGGGCCGATCCGAGTCCACCCCATGCAAGGGGGCAGTGGACCCCCCCAGAACACCTCCACGTTCCGTGCTAACGCGTGAGGCTCCTCACCCCTCACAGCTCTGTGCCCCAGTACCGGCCTGACCCCCTGCCAGCTCCCAAGCCGTCCACCGTGATGCTGGTGCCCAGAGTCTGTCCCCACAAATCTCCACAGGCCCAACACCTTCACCTTCCACCCAGGTGAGGCCGAGTGCTCAGGCAGCACCCCCCCTGGCACACGGCCACTGCCTGGCACCTTTCTTCCTTCCAGACACCTGCCCAGGGAGGCACTGCCACCAGGCTGTGCCCTTCCATTCTGGGGCCACCCTCGCCTGGGGACCTTCTCCGCCACTCTCCGAGCCGTCAGCCTTGGAGAAGGGAGCCCCTATGCGGACCCTCCACCCAGCACAGGGGCCTGAACGCGGACTTCAGCGACCCCTCCTCCATCCCAGCTGATGCCACCCTGTGCTCCTACCCTGTCACCACCATGACCAGCATCACAGTGTCCATGGTCATACTCTGACCGCTCCCATGACCAGCATCATGGCACTGACCAGACCCTACCTGAGCTGCTTCTGAGGCCTTCGGCTCCAACGACTGGTCGCCTGGTCAGGGTGGGCTGTCTGGGAGGGGACGAGATGGAGAAGACAGTTGACACCAAGTCAGATGCCCTGGCATCAGCAGTTATTGGGCTCTGGGCTCTTGTCTTCAGCAGGCTGCTCCCAGGGGCAGGGGGCCAACCAGGCACATGTGTCCACTCTGTGGCTCCACGATTCCCAGTCAGAGTCCAGCCACCCCGTGGACTGACCAGAGGACTCGAGAGCAGCTGTGCCCCATGGTCACCGTCCCCACTACAGAGTCGGTCATCGGGCTGTGAGGGGCAGGTGGGCCGGGCCCCACCCCTGCGGCCGGGGTCCCCCTGGACCCCAGGAGGGCAGGGTGGATGTGCCCCTAGAAGGCCCTGAAACGGATCAGCAGAGTCTGCTCCAGGCTGTCGTAAGTGGCGAGAATTCACTCCCGGTGCCTTGTCCACGGCAAACGCGCCCGGTGCTTGGTCCAGCGCGGCCCACGGAGACTCTGCAGTAAAATCGTGCGACAGAAACGCGAGATGCTCCGAGGGCGAAGCGACAAGCCTCAGAGACGCCCGGGTCTGAACACGAGCCGCTCCCTCGCAAGGCTTTTAAGGAGAAATTGAAGTTTAAGTGTGAAATTTTCTTGCAGGTTAAGGTTCCAAAACAGTAGAGTCCCAGGGACCGGACTCGGCTCTCTGGCCTCCGCGAGCTGAGCCCGACGCCCCGGCTGCCGATCCCCGCTCTGCCCTGGCTGCAGGTCCGTGACACATGGGGACAGCCAGCTGGGGGCTCGCCTGGAGGTGGCCGCTTCCCTCCCGGCCGTGGGGGCCGTGACGCCCACACCAGGCCTGCCACGAGCCTGGCCATAGCGCCCAGAATGTTCCAGGCCCACGGGCCGCCGCCGCACACAGGGTCCCCCGTGCTGCACTCGGCGCCCCGGACGCCGTCCCTTGGCCGAGTCTGAGGTCCCAGCGCACCCCGACGTCCCAGTCGCCACTTTGTTCCCCGTTAGGAGGGTGTCGGCCTCTGCTCAGCCCTAGTTCCCGCCACCGAGGTCCCAGCGGGGTGGGGAGCCCCTCCCGCACATATCACAGGAGCCGCGGACCGCGCTGGACCTTCCTGTCCAGGCCCACCCTGCTCGGCCCGGTTCTGCCCGTCCGCGGCTCCCTCCGGCCGCCTCTCCTTGTCCTTTTACACCAGGAGGTAGGTGGGACCTGGGGGTCAGGACGCCCCCAGGAGCTGGGAGGACAGGGAAGGGGCCGCGGTGGCAGCTCCCCGCTTCCGAGTGCACGGGCGTCTGGCTGACGCAGATCCGCTGCCCACGGCAGGAGCCAGCACAGGCCCCACAGGCCCCACGGGCCCCATCCAGACGAGGCTCAGAATCAGGAGGGCGGGAGAGCCAGCCAAGGGCACGATAACGAACCAGGCGCCAGTCACGCCGACCGGGGTGAGGGGTGGGCGCGGGCGCGCGTGGACCAGCGGATCCGAGGGCGTGTCCGGCCACGCGGCACTGGCCGCGACCGAGGACCCGCGGCGTTGGCTGGTGGCCCACACGCTGGAGCCACAGACGGCGGAGAGGG
>NW_011889080.1:396155-397425 GCF_000151845.1 Pteropus vampyrus
GGCCGCTTCCCTCCCGGCCGTGGGGGCCGTGACGCCCACACCAGGCCTGCCACGGGCCTGGCCATAGCGCCCAGAATGTTCCAGGCCCACGGGCCGCCGCCTCACGCAGGGTCCCCCGTGCTGCACTCGGCGCCCCGGACGCCGTCCCTTGGCCGAGTCTGAGGTCCCAGCGCACCCCGACGTCCCAGTCGTCACTTCGTTCCCCGTTAGGAGGGTGTCGGCCTCTGCTCAGCCCTACTTCCCGCCACCGAGAGTCACGCGCGTGCCACGGATCTGACGCCCAGGTCCCGGCGGGGTGGGGAGCCCCTCCCGCACATATCACAGGAGCCACGGACCGCGCTGGACCTTCCTGTCCAGGCCCGCCCTGCTCGGCCCGGTTCTGCCCGTCCGCGGCTCCCTCCGGCCGCCTCTCCTTGTCCTTTTACACCAGGAGGTAGGTGGGGCCTGGGGGTCAGGACGCCCCCAGGAGCTGGGAGGACAGGGAAGGGGCCGCGGTGGCAGCTCCCCGCTTCCGAGTGCACGGGCGTCT
This sequence comes from Pteropus vampyrus, assembly GCF_000151845.1. Classification (NCBI taxonomy): domain Eukaryota; kingdom Metazoa; phylum Chordata; class Mammalia; order Chiroptera; family Pteropodidae; genus Pteropus; species Pteropus vampyrus. Next base: position 396,685 of record NW_011889080.1, read on the forward strand.
GGGTGACGCAGATCCGCTGCCCACGGCAGGAGCCAGCACGTCACAGGCCCCACGGGCCCCATCCAGACGAGGCTCAGAATCAGGAGGGCGGGAGAGCCAGCCAAGGGCACAATAACGAACCCAGGCGCCAGTCACGCCGACCGGGGTGAGGGGTGGGCCCGGGCGCGCATGGACCAGCGGATCCGAGGGCGTGTCCGGCCACGCGGCACTGGCCGCGACCGAGGACCCGCGGCGTTGGCTGGTGGCCCACACGCTGGAGCCACAGACGGCGGGGAGGGCCGTGCAGAGCGTCCAGACATCAGTGAGGGGGGCAGAGTGACCACTCAGAGTGACCACCGTCCACACGTCCACACACTGGGCCCCTCGGGAACCCAGCCGGCTGTGAGGTTGACGAGTGCGTCCAGTCAGGCCCTGTCGCCATTCCGGGTCTTTCCGAGACGCAGAGGCTGCGTCCGCGGGGGCGCTGAGGCCCCGAGCACAGCGGGGAGGAGCGGGGAGGCCAAGCACGTGCGCCCTGTCGCCCGATTTCCAGGAGTGTCCCATGTCTGTCCATCAGAGGCCGTCTGCACACGCCGCCCTCGGGGAGAGAGGTGGTGCTGGGCGGAGGGGCCGCGGGGGGGCGGGAGAGTGGGCGGGGCGGTGGGGGTTGGGGGGTAGGCCAGGTGCAGGGGGTGGGGAGCAGGCAGGGGAGCGGGGAACGGGGCCGGGGCTGTGTCAGCTTGCTGGGCCGCGTGGCCACGC
>NW_011889080.1:398825-400519 GCF_000151845.1 Pteropus vampyrus
ATCCTAGCGGGGACGGGCGGGGCGGGCGGGGCATCTCTGCGGCAGCCCGCCCTGGGCCGAGTGGTCATCACGGGCAGCTGGGCCGGGCGCTGGTGACATCTGCGGGCGGAGGCCAGGCTGGCCTGCAGAGACAGGGCGGGCAGGCGCACTCGACACCATGGGCCCCAGGCTCCCGGGGACACCCTGTCCCCGGTGACAATGGCACAGAGGCCTCTACCCTGGGGACAGGGAGCAGGAGGGGAAGGGGCCTCTGAGACACAACAGAGGCTCCCCTTCTTCGCGGGGCCCGCCCCTGGGGGAAATCGTCCCCAGAGCTCAGCTTGCCGGGGCCATCGGAGCCTGCGGGGCCTGGGGAAGAGACGGGTCCACTCCAGCCCCTCTGCCCACCTACGTGTGCGTACGGAGGTCACAGCACAAGCCCGGCTCACTGAGCTGGGGTCTCGTCACCGGGCGTAGAACCCGCCCCACTGCCAAGAACACAGGACACCCTGGGGACGGGCCTCGAGCCAGCTTGCTGATGGCACCCGCATCGGCCACCAGACAGGGCTCCCTAACAGAGGCCAGGCCTGCCCAGGGTGCCCAGGCCAGCCTCAGAGGCCACACCACGGACCCCAAGCCCGGAAGCAGCTGCGACGTCACCCCCACTGCCCCAGCTCATTCCTCGCCCAGCTAGTCACAAGTAGTGGGGACCGTGGCCCGGTGCAGGTAGCCCCTCGGTGGTGACAGCCACCTCGGGGCCAGCGGGACCACCGGAGGGCAGTGTCTCCAGGGAGGAGGCTGCCTACTGAGTGACAGCTGTTGGAAGGCCAGCCTGCAGGGTCCCCCACGCAGAGGACGGCCACCCGCCAGGCCCGGCCGGCCCAGTCAGGACTGAACAGACACGGGTCAAGCTCCGAGGGTCACGCTTCTGCTAATGAGGGATTCGCAGGGCGGCTCCTTGGCTGGACCAGGGGCCGTGGCCGGTCAGCCTGAGACAGCGTGACATCCTGTGACAGCACGTGAGAACGGCCCAGCCAGTAGCAAGTGGCATTTGCCTTTAATCGGTGCCCAGTTCTAGTCCTGAGACTTAGGGTGACAGTCCAGGCGCCCAGAGCAGAGCCATGGGCAGGACCGAGGCGCCAAGGCCCCCCCGGGGAGAGCCAGCGAGGCTTCTCACGCTGGCGCTGGCCTTGCCTGGGGACCACCCAGGGCCAGGCTGGCCCAGAGGCCGCTGCGCGAGGCCCCCAACCGCTGAGCCCTCTGGGATGGAGGGTCTTGCTCTCCTCACAGGACCCACACAGCAGCCAAGGGCCTGGGTGGGAGCCAGGGGGCCGCGTGCACAGCGGGCTGGACCGCACTGGCCCGAGTCCAGCCGCAGCCACTTCGGAGACGGCCCGAGTTGGGGGCCTACAGAGCCTGGTTCTGGCCTGCTCTGTGGTTCTGAGCGGTGGGAAGGGAGGTCCAGGTGGAGACGGCCAGGCCTCGGCCTGGGAGGAAGGCCAGAGAGAGGCGGGGGAGGCAGGGGCTCAGAACCTCTGAGCGGGCAGGGGAAACCCCCACACCTTCCAAGGGCGGCCCCCATGGAGGCCCCAGAAGGGAGGTGAGCTTGTGACGGGAGGGTCTGGGACTCTGCGCTTCCAGGGTTGGGGTCACTGGCTCTCATGGAGCAGGGACCCTGCGGGAGCCTGGGGCGGCCACTTCCGAGAGCTGCCCGC
>NW_011889080.1:400569-405576 GCF_000151845.1 Pteropus vampyrus
CGGGGCCTGGGGAAGAGACGGGTCCACTCCAGCCCCTCTGCCCACCTACATGTGTGTACAGAGGTCACAGCACAAGCCCGGCTCACTGAGCTGGGGTCTCGTCACCGGGCGTAGAACCCGCCCCACTGCCAAGAACACAGGACACCCTGGGGACGGGCCTCGAGCCAGCTTGCCGATGGCACCCGCATCGGCCACCAGACAGGGCTCCCTAACAGAGGCCAGGCCTGCCCAGGGTGCCCAGGCCAGCCTCAGAGGCCACACCACGGACCCCAAGCCCGGGAGCAGCTGCGACGTCACCCCCACTGCCCCAGCTCATTCCTCGCCCAGCTAGTCACAAGTAGTGGGGACCGCGGCCCGGTGCAGGTAGTCCCTCGGCGGTGACAGCCACCTCGGGGCCAGCGGGACCACCGGAGGGCAGTGTCTCCAGGGAGGAGGCTGCCTACTGAGTGACAGCTGTTGGAAGGCCAGCCTGCAGGGTCCCCCATGCAGAGGACGGCCACCCGCCAGGCCCGGCCCGGCCCAGTCAGGACTGAACAGACACGGGTCAAGCTCCGAGGGTCACGCTTCTGCTAATGACGGATTCGCGGGGCGGCTCCTCGGCTGGACCAGGGGCCGTGGCCGGTCAGCCTGAGACAGCATGACATCCTGTGACAGCATGTGAGAACGGCCCAGCCAGTAGCAAGTGGCATTTGCCTTTAATCGGTGCCCAGTTCTAGTCCTGAGACTTAGGGTGACAGTCCAGGCGCCCAGAGCAGAGCCCTGGGCAGGACCGAGGCGCCAAGGCCCCCCCGGGGAGAGCCAGCGAGGCTTCCCACGCTGGCGCTGGCCTTGCCTGGGGACCACCCGGGGCCAGGCTGGCCCAGAGGCCGCTGCGCGAGGCCCCCAACCGCTGAGCCCTCTGGGATGGAGGGTCTTGCTCTCCTCACAGGACCCACACGGCAGCCAAGGGCCTGGGTGGGAGCCAGGAGGCCGCGTGCACAGCGGGCTGGACCGCACTGGCCTGAGTCCAGCCGCAGCCATTTCAGAGATGGCCCGAGTCGGGGGCCTACAGAGCCTGGTTCTGGCCTGCTCTGTGGTTCTGAGCGATGGGAAGGGAGGTCCAGGTGGAGACGGCCAGGCCTCGGCCTGGGAGGAAGGCCGGAGAGAGGCAGGGGAGGCAGGGGCTCAGAACCTCTGAGGGGGCAGGGGAAACCCCCACACCTTCCAAGGGCGGCCCCCATGGAGGCCCCAGAAGGGAGGTGAGCTTGTGACGGGAGGATCTGGGACTCTGCGCTTCCAGGGTTGGGGTCACTGGCTCTCATGGAGCAGGGACCCTGCGGGAGCCTGGGGCGGCCACTTCCGAGAGCTGCCCGCCACACGACTTCAGGTGGCTGCGTCCCAGGCCCCCCGGCCCCCAAACCGGGTCCCCCAGTCTCCTCCAGAGCCCATCCCTCTGCCTGCCCGACCCCCAGACAGACCTCGGGGGCCACGGAGGCCGGCCCAGCCTGCTGAGGAGTCCACCGCACTGCGACAGTTTTGGGGTAACGCCACCTCTCGTGGGCGACGGCACTAGCCCTTTGTGCTCCCTGAAGATCGGGCACGAGGCTCAGCAGAGGCACAAACCCACCCGCAGCCGGCAGCAGGGCCTGCCCGGCCCCTGTGCCCAGCGCCGCCTGGCGCCCAGCTGTCCCAGGGCATGGAGAAGCTGGCACGTGCTGTTAGCCGGGGGCCAAGCACGCACCCCTGACCTGGAAACAGGCAGCCGCGCACACACTCCACAGAGTCATGGAGAAGCCACCTGAAGAAGGGGAGCCTCTGTTGCGTCTCAGAGGCCCCTTCCTCTCCTGCTCCCTGTCCCCAGGGCAGAGGCCTCTGTGCCATTGTCACCGGGGACAGGGTGTCCCTGGGAGCCTGGGGCGCGTGGTGTCCCCCAGGGAGAGGGTGGTACCCCAAGTCTCCTGTCGCACCGTGCAGGGGCCGGGCTGAGCCACAGGACGGGCGCTGAGGGCTGAGCAGGTGTCCTCCAGGCCCGGTCACCGCGTGGACCCCGCCAGCATGTCGTCTGCACCAGACACACGGCTCGGGGCTTCCAGCACATTCCGTGCCCCTCCTGGCTGCACATGCACAGGGCGCCCACACGGCACGTGTGAGAGGCCTCGCGGCCAGCACTCGCTCGGCAGACGCGTCCAAGCGGCCGGTGTCACAGGGCCAGCCCAGGGCTGAACCCAGCTGCAGCCCGAGGCCCTTCGCTGGCACCGGCAGGGCCGTCTGTGCGGGGCAGGGCCGCCCGAGGCAAAACAGAGCGCAGACCCACCGCCCGCCGGGACCGGCCCAGGCGGCCGCCATGTCAGAAGCACACGGACCCGGTGGGCCCCCCAAACCCTCCGTTGTGAGGAAGATGCAAGCCGGGGGGGACGGCCTTCTGCGTGGACCAGCGGTCGCACGGCGCCACCTGCAGGGGCCTGCGGGGACCCGGCTCTCGGCCCTCCCGCTGCCCCGGGCAGCCAGGGATTCCGCCCAAGAAATCCAGAGCCGTGGGTGGACACACAAGGGAGCAGAGGCCCCCGGGGCTCAGGAGATCCTGACGTGACAGGCATGAAATTCGCCGGAATTTTTCCTGGGAGAAAATCTTCATCTCAGCAGGAGATCTGAGTTCGGTTTGGTTTCGTTGCCACTGAGGAGAGGGTGCCTGGTGACCAACCGCCTGTCCAGGGGGCGTTTCAGAACTGGCCGTGATCTCGCCCGGCTGTGCTCGGGGCCTCGCAGTAGGCACGGCAGCACCCCAAGTCCCAGGGCCCCACAGACACTGTCACAGAGGGAGAACCTGGCTCTGGCGTGTGCGGCTCCCTGGCCCCCAACACTGCTAAGCGGCCTGTCACCGGCCCGGGCCAGGCAGGTGGTCGACCTTTGCTGAGGGAGCCCACGCCCTTCGGGGTGCCCCCGCCCGAGGCCCCCAGCTGGCCCAGGACACGCTGCAGACGGCGGTGGCTGAGCTGCGACGGGCAGTGGCTGAGCTGCGACGGGCGGTGGCTGAGCCGCAGACGGCAGTGGCTGAGCTGCGACGGGCGGTGGCTGAGTTCTCGCTTCCTGCCCCGAGCCTCTGCTCCCTGGGCTTTGCCGTCCCTGCCCCCTCACTCCTTTCACCAAGTGTCCCCTGAGCTCGATCTCTGCAGAGATGGAGGAGAAGAGACTCTTCTGGAGATGAAGATTTCACCCTCAGCGTCTGGGACGTGGCCTGGACAGGGGGCCTGGGAGACACGGCAAGGACCCCGCTCGAGATTCGAGAAGGCGACAGGTGACCGACGACTGGACTCCCTTCGTGCTCATGTTAATTTTTCAAAATGCGACGGCAACTCTCACTGGCCCTTCTGTCCTGGTAAATCACTTCGTTTCCTCGCACGAAACCACTTCAGGGGTGAAGATTACTCAGCTTCGCGAAGAGAGCTTTGTGGGGTCTTCAAGGATGAGTCAGATGCTGATCTCTAGGGACAATTCAGGGATGTCCTCATCCAGCCACCCATGTACACGTGGAATCATTCACGTACCACCCATGTACTGATTCAAAAAGAGCTACAAGCGCTTGAGTACTTACCGCGGGAAGCACCTGGGCAAGACGTGAGTCCAGAATGACAAACAGGACTCGGGGCCGCCCTGTGTGTATGGTCTCACGAGGGTCTTGCTTGGAAGCCTGGGGCCTAGAGTCAGGGGGATCCAAATGCAAACCCTCACTTGGCCATGGTGGGGGGCGGGGGCTTCGGCAGAGGACCCAACCCCTCCGAGCCCCGGCGCCCACATCTCTAGATGCGGACAGTAAGCGTGACCTTCCAGGAGACGGTGCGGGGCCGGGCGAGGAAGGGAGGGGTGTGGCAGACGGGCCACACGCAGCCACACGCAGCCACACGCAGCCTTTCCCTCGGCCGGCGCCCCGTCTGCACAGGCCCCCGCGTCCTGGTCAGGCTTCCGGGGCCTGCAAAGGAGAAGGCAGCCCCGGTGAGCAAGCAAGGAGGGGACACGGCGTCTCACCTTTCAACACTCGACGCGTCTGTGACCCACCGGGAGAGACCCCCGCCCACCCGCCGTGCCCTGCGGGTGGGGACGGCACGATGTGTCCAGGCTCGGACACCCCCTAACAGGGAAGATAAACACTCAAAGCTGAGGCCGGCAACACCGGTCTCGGGGTGCGAGCCCCCATTATCCAAACGGCTCTGTGTGTTGGCTGCAGATGCTCTCATTTCCCCGTTTATTAAGAAATTCAGCTCCCGCCTGGAGACGCTCGAAGCTCCCAGGCCAAGCTCATGTGTTTTCTCCACAGCCCCCGCCACCGGGCCTGTGGGGGTGGGGCTGGCCTCGCGGGACCCCCGTCCTGGCGTCAGGAGCCTCTGCAGGCCCAGCGGTCCTTCGTCCCCTCTCCATGCGGGACCCCGGGTGAGCGAGCAGAGCTGCCTGAGCTCCGGCATCGCCCCCTACTCCCACCGGCCCTCAGACGAGGCCTGAGCTCCCGCAGGGGTCAGGCCATGGCCTGTGGCTGCGTCGTCACCCATGCTTCCTCCTCGTTCCGGGCAGCTGGCACTAAATGCCGATGACCCCAGCCCTCCCACGGCTCTGCGAGCAGAGGCCATAGTCACCGCCGGGTTATACCCAACGCAGACGGAGCGCCGAGGGGCCGGGACTTGCCCAAAAGGCCAGCCTCTCAGCGCCCCCGAACTGTCCCCGGAGGCACAGCCGAGGGCTCGGCTCGGGCATGGGGATCACGAGGCGAGGGGCGCGGCAGGGGTGCAGGGGCCACCCCGTAAGGTCCGGATGGGGCCTGTGGGGCGGGGGCCAGGCGTTGGCTCTGCGAAGCTGGACCCACAGGAGACCCAGGATGGAGAGAAGTCTGTGGGGTCCCCAAGCCATTGGAAGCAGGTGACGGGGCTTCGGGGAAGAACGGGGGGCACGGAGGCAAGAGGGAGGGGCCCGGGGCGGCTGGGGGCTTCTGCTCAGAGATGCAACGACTTTGCGCAGCCGCCAGACAGCCACTGGCGGAGG
>NW_011889080.1:406891-407261 GCF_000151845.1 Pteropus vampyrus
GCGGCTGGGGGCTTCTGCTCAGAGATGCAACGACTTTGCGCAGCCGCCAGACAGCCACTGGCGGAGGCGGAAAACAAAGCTTCGGGGTTTTCATACATTGAAAACAAACTTTAAGCTTCAGCCCCCCGGGATAAACTTTTCCCTGGAATTAATTTCTGAGGTAAATGGTTCTGAGATTGTTTGGCCCGTCTCGCCTAAGCCCCCAACGCTTTTCTGTTAGACGCTTTCATCAAACGGGCCTGACACATGAATGGCGCCTGGACCCCAGCTGTATTGACATCTGCCCGAGCCCGGTGGCTTGTGGGGAAACTATGAATTCCTCGCCGACGGCCTCGCCAAATTGAGCTGTTTTCTCGGTGAAACTGGACGA
>NW_011889080.1:408276-410577 GCF_000151845.1 Pteropus vampyrus
GAGCTTAAGGGCACAGGCATGCCCACTGCCCGAGCACCCCTCCAGCGAGCAGATTCCCCACGGCTGAGGACTCCTGGCCAGCAGAGGTCCTAGGGCCAGTGGGGATATGGGCCAAGGGGCCTGGGACTGGCCCAGGCCGAGGTCCTTTAACTTAACCAGCGACCAGGTTCCTGTCCAGGGAGGCCCGCTGCGTGGGGCCAAAGCGGGGATAGGAGCTTGAAACCAGCGGCCCCAGCACGGGGTCAGAGTGACCTGCCACAGGGCAGTGCTGCCCAGTTACGCGAGCTGCTGGGGCCTCGCCCGCAGTGCAGGTGCCCAGTCGTCCCCCGGCCCCACCTCCCTGGGACCCGGGACATCCGTGCCCAGGCCGCAGCGCGGTCCGGGAGAAGGTGGGCCTCTGACCCACTGCGTGCCGCATCCGCACCCCTGGCCGTGGGGTGCAGGAACCCAGCCAGCCTGGCCCGTGTGCGCCGATGCCCCGCGTGGCACCGGCCCCAGAGGACTCCGGTATCTGCTGTGGGCCCCCATGTCTGGAGGCGGGGCTGGGGGACACGCCTGCACACTGCAGCCCCCCTCAGGCCCCGTGCCGCCCGGACACAGACCTCACGTCCGCCCCGTGGTCCAGGGAGGACACCCCTGAAGCACAGGTAGCGCCCTCTCTCGGGAGGGGCTGTTTGCCTGCGAGGCGGCCGCGCGGGCTCCTCCAGGGCGTCCTCTGGCCAGGTCGGCAGGCCACAGACGCCCCAGGTCACAGCGGGAGCTGCCCCGGCGGGAGCCGTGTGGGTGCCAGTGAGGACAGGCCTCGCCCAGCCAGCCACGGGCACCCGCCCCTCGCCACTGGTCGCAGTGAGCAGACCACTCTCGCCCCCTCCCCCTGCCCACCCCCCTAATTCTGGAAATGCATTTGTCTCGACATCGACGTCCACGCAGAGCCCCACGGCACTCTGCTCCTCGCTGCCCGAGAAGCCAGCGGGGCCTGCGAATCCACTCAGGTGAGGTGACGGCCAGGTGTCGTCTGCAGACCTGTGTCGCACACGCCTCCCCGCTCACTGCACTCACCCCGCCTCAGGCGCAGGCACCTGGCTCCGAGCAGGGCTGGCATGAGCCCCCCTTCCTCAGACTGCGGGGTCTGCCAAGCACGCTCCGGTTGGGGTTGGGCTTGGGCCTTGGGGGGGGGGGGTCGGCAGGCACCGCAGACGGAGAGGACCCCTGCTGGGTCTGCCCTCGAGGACATGGGCAGGGAGGGCCAGTGCCAAGGGGGCGGCGGTGACGTGGGGTCCTGACCTCTCAGAGCCCCCGCGGGCCTGAGTCCTGTCCAGCCTGCCACAGACAGGCCACATGGCTGGGGACACGAGGGGCACGAACAGCCGCGGCCACGAGCTGCCGCGTGGGGCCAGGTGGCTCCAGGTCTCAATCTTCCCGCTGCTCTCATGTGCTCACCTGAGCTGGTCCGTCGGGCGGCTGCAGGTGCCGGCACACAGGAGCCTTGTGGCGGCTCCTGGAAGTCACTGCAGCTCTCCATGTGCCATCAAGCAGGGTGCTGGGGGCCCCGCTAAGGGGCAGGAGCGGGGTCCACGCAGGGCCTGCGAGCCGGCCAGGTCCCTCAAGGCCATCGATGGTCCACCCATAATGCGCCGCATGCAGGAAGGTCTTGAGAAGCCGGGATATCGTCAACACTGAGGGGGCCGAGAGGCTGCCTTGGAGACTGGCCCCCACGCTGAGAGCTCCAGCCCCACCACAGAGGCCCAAGGGAGCTGCCGGGCCCACCCTGCCTCAGTCTCCTCGTCTGTGAAATCGGGTGCCAACGATTGGCGGTGATTATCTCTGCTTGATTCCCTCTTTGCTGATTGCCATCGATAGGCCGTGAGCTCCCTGAGGGTGCTGAGGCCTGTCTTGCACCTCACTGCGTCCTGGACCCTAAAAAGGGGGCCTAAGAAATTGTTGGTGGATGGGTGGGTGGATGGTGACTGGGTGGGCCGGTGGATGGGTGGGGGATGGATGGATGGATGGATGGGTGGGTGAGTAGATGAGTGGATGGATGAGTGAGTGGATGGAAGGATGGATGGATGGATGGATGGATGGATGGATGGATGGATGGATGGATGGATGGATGGATGGATGGATGGATAGATGGATGGATGGATGAACAGACGGATGGATGGATCGATAAATACATCGGTGGGTGGATGGGTAGATGGGTGGTAGATAAGGGTGCTAACAGGGCCAATAGGAAGATGAAGTGACATGCTGCTTTTAAACAGGTAAAGCAACATGTGACACGAAGAGCTGCTGGCTACTGAT
>NW_011889080.1:412153-415185 GCF_000151845.1 Pteropus vampyrus
GACCGTGTCCTTCCGTTTCCGTGACGACGCCGTTATTGTCACACTCCCTGCGTGCTGGCTTTATGTCCACAGACTCGAACCTGTCCGACTTTTCCACCCGGGGCCCTGGGCATTGCGTCCTGCTCAGGGGCTCTCTGACTCCAGGCTGGCACAGTTACCGGTGGCACAGAGTGTCGCCGTGCTCAGCTCCTGAAGACACGTTTTTCCAGAACGGCGTGGCTAAAAGCAGTGACTTTGCTATTTGTCTAATCACAGGCCCAAATGGCACCAGAACGTGCTTGAAGAGCCCACTCGGTCCCCTCGCTGAAAATGCCCTACGGATTAGACCCAAACCCCGACTGTTCACCTGACTCGTCAAACCAACCGACCGGGCGGGAAGCCTGCAGGCCTGGGGCTGGGCTGAGGGCAGTGAAAAGGGGGGGTGGGTGGCGGCGCCGTCCCAGGATGAGGGGAGTTACCCCAGGAAGGGGGACGCCCCAGCGTCCAGGGCCCTGGCAGAGCCCGGGCGTGTGGCCACAGAGTTTCGGACAGGTGGCTCCACCAGCTGTCGGGGAACCCAGAGACTGGAGCTCAGAGCAGTGTCCTTGTGACCTTGGGTCCCTTCGGAGACAGTGAGAACCAGCTCTGCCTGTGACACCCTTCAGGTCCCCTTGCCCCCTCCCGGGTCACTGAGCACCTCAGACCAGTGACGGCCTTGCCAGGCTCCTCTGCACGCCTGGGAACGACCTCCAGGGGCCGCTGCTCGGGGCCAGGCTCCCACGAGACACGTCCTGCCTGCTGGTCTCTTCCCCAGGGTGGGACAGCCCCCTCCTGCATGCCGGCTGCCCAGGCCTGACATTTCACTTGAGGAGTGATGGCTGGAAAGACGCCTGCCCCAGCGCCAGATGCCTCGCTGGGGCCCGACCACCCAGCTGGTCAGCAGTCGTGGGACTTGGGACCCGTCTACACTGCATCATGTCTACACTGCGATGGGCATTGAGAAATAACTGATCCAGCCCGCCACAGGGTGGCTGTCGCCCAAGGGTGCACCAGGGCTGGAAAGCGTGTCCGCCAGCGTCACAGTCCGTGACATGAGGGTCCTACCCTTCAGTTTGCTCCCTGGGAAGAGGAAGCGCAAAGTGAGGTCCTCGGCCTTTCTTCCTCATACCGACCCCAACAGGAGAACATTTAAATGCAAGAATTTTATTAATTAGTCAAATTAACTTGAAATACGCGCTAAGGAGTAAGATTTGCCGGGAAAAGGAGACACGACCATCACGACACCTGAGAGGCCGTCACCTGAGAACTCGCGCTCAGCGTCGGGCAGGACTAGCTCAGGACAGCCGCGGCCCAGGGTCCTGCTCCAAGGTCAGTCCCCACCCGTCCCCCGTGGGCCTCCAGGGGCAGGCCTGGCAGCATCGCCGGGCTTAGGACACAAAGACAGCCACTCCTCGGACACTCGATGGAAAGTTCAGGTCCCTTTGGAGCAAAGAGAGGAGGGCGGCCCCCACTTCCGAGGCCACGGGCCAGCGAGGGTCCCTTCAGGAGGTGAGGGAGGCACAGCAAGCCGAGAAACCATCGGCGAGCCGGCCCTTTAAGACCGAGAAGGGCCAGCAGCTGGGACTCTGCGGGGAAATGACCGGAAATGACCGGAAGGCGAACCCCAGAGACAGGCTGATGTCGGCAACACCGGGAGCTGTGGCGTAGGTCTCAGGGGGAGAGACAGAGGCGGGGTTACGGGGACAGAGGGCCAGCAGGTCCTGCAGGTGCCGCCAGCACAGAAACGGTTCATTAACAGGAGAAGGCGGCTTGGGGCTCCCACTGTCCCAGACGTCGGTATAAGCCACTCGTCCCGCATGCCAGGGGAGGCGCGTCCCTCTCAAATGCCCGTGGCACACTCACGCAAGACGGGCCGAAGACATTCGGTGTGACATAACGGACCCGACAAGTCGCAGTACCACGCACCGTGCTCTGACAGTGATGAAATAAAACCGGAAACTGGAAGCGAAATGGAAAAGGGCAACAGCGTTTCCGCCTGGAAATTTTTAAACTTTCTCTTAAACAGCACGTGAGTAAAAGTGAAATGCGAGCCGACATCACGGGCCTTCTGGACACAACGACACCGGACGCGGCCCGCCCGGGACCCCAGGACGGAGCCGCGGCCCGGAGTTCCCGTGGCAACCAAAACCGGCGCGAAACAGAAACCACCTGAACGTCTGACCCAAGGTTTCAGAAAGGGAAGCATCGTTTGGAAATATTGGTAAAATGAATGACGCAGGAAAAGCCTCAGAAACGCTGAGTCGACAGTCGAAGCGACCACTTTGCACAGCTGTCTGTGAACTTATTTGAAACTTGATTGAAATGATGATTTTCTGGGAAAATATCATCTACCCAAACCCCATCAGGAGACGCCCACAGAAGAAACAGAAAAAGTCGTCAGAGAAACATCCGCCCGTAAAGCGGACCCCACAGACGGCTCTACAGGAGGCCGGTCCCGGAGGACCCACCACGCAGACGCAGGACACGGCACTCACGGCCGTCGGCGCAAACGCGTCACCAAAACGCAGGCGACAGGGCCCGGGGGCACACGGCCGGCCGGCGCTGCTCACAGTGGGAAGGTCGTGGGTAAAACCCATCACCTCGGCGGAAAATCCGGAGGAAAATTCATGATTGACCATGCACTTCGCTCGGTGACGGACACGGACGCACGGCTCGTCAGCCACCAGGACCACGACGAGGCCGTCCCCACTGGCCGTACCCCCCTGCTCCACTGCACGAGAGCGGAAACAAGGCACATACGGAGCAGGAAGGAGGAGGTCGGATTAGGACTGTGAGCACCTGCGGAACCGTGGGACTGAGGCGACCAAACCCGCACCAGCAGGACGAGCGAGCAAGTGGCCGGGAGGTAAGTCGAGACAGGAAAACAGGTGGTTGCGTTACGGCCAGTCGCAAGCTGGAAGACACGGCGGTCGCCCACCGTACGGTAGGCGCAAAGCAGACAAGTCAGCTCAGCCACAAACTCCGGAGGAGCACGCACGGCCGTGCGGGAACAC
>NW_011889080.1:415805-421545 GCF_000151845.1 Pteropus vampyrus
AGCACAGAGGGAGCCGGCCGCGCTGCCCGCTGGGGTCACGCCGCCCCGAGGGACCCTCTGCTCAGCTTCGAGGCGCCTTCTGGCACCTGCCTCCCACGGTGCACACCGTGCGCTCAGTCTCCAAACCACAGGCCCGGCTGGGGCCCAGCCCTCGCCGCCGACTACGCCCAGTGCAGCCGGACGCAGGAGCGATGACTGACCAGGACGAGGTCAAGGCCATGTTCCAGGTCGGGACCCAGGGGCCGAAAAGGAAGGAGCTGTACCCGCCGGCGTCCCCACTGGTCCCCTCCTAACTCCGCCCCGACTTGGCCTGGCAGCGTCCCAGAAGACCTAGCTCGGTGCCCCAGTGTGGTCCCCAAATGCCTGAGCAGGGTAAGGGATTGGTGGGCAACCGGGCACCCATGGGTTCCGCCCCCGACCCCGGGTGGGAGAACGGGCTTCTCCAATGGTCAGTCCGCCCCCTGCATGGGCACAAGGACACAGGGGCCAGCGCATGCGATCTGTGCCTCCTGCTCTCGTAGACAGAGCGACTACTGACATCCGTCTCCCTCAGAACTCTACCAGCACGTGGGGTGGCCCCAAAACAGAGCCGACCCGTAGCCATGGCCCCTCCAGCCCCCCGAAACCACCCCGCCCTCATCACCTACCAGCAGGTGCAGCCACACGCCCGCCAGGCCGGGCTGCCCACATCCTAGACACCGGCTTCTCCCTCCCTGCACGAAATTCATCAGATATGTACAGCCAGAGACGGCCCGACCCAGGGGAGCACCCGAGAGGATGACTCGTCACCTCTTCCCCTTCCACAAGACAGGGGCTAATTAAATGCACACACTTTATTGAGAGTTATTGGGAAGGGGGACCGTAACCTATTAATTTACCATCTTCGCTTCCATCAGGGACACGTTCCATACCCCGGCAGATAATTAGAGAGCACATCTCTTGCAGAGGGCGGCCTGACCCTGCAAGGCAGTCTCCCAGGCAAGCACCCTGGATGGAGTAGTTAGAACTGAAAATCACAAGTATCCGCCAGTGCACTGAATGAAAATGGAAATGTCTGCTCTGAGACATCATTACACGCCTGTTGAGATAAATCCAGTCCTTCGCATCCATTAACCTTTCCTCGTGTGGCCCTCTCGTCCAGCGTGATGGATGAGCTGCTGCCCAGACGTCTCACAGTCTGACCTTTGTCCGGCTAAAAGCACGGGGCTCTTGGTGTTAAGTGGATTCCACTCCAGGATAAAATTGATCCTAATATGAGGATCTTTGGCGTCGACCTGGAGAACACGGTGGGAAGTGTGCTTAGCACTCTGGGCTCAAGGATTAATTAAACAAAGCCCAAAGCAAACAGTCGTTTTTCTGCCGACTTGCTTCGGGCAGAACCAGGCCCTGCCAGGGAGGGAGCCAGGCCCTCGGAGCCCCAGGGGCTCACGGAGCTCACAGGGGGTGCCCGTGAGCTCTCGCTGTGCAGGGGACCGTCTGGGGTCGACTGGCAGACTTTAATGTCTTCACCCTAACGGAGTCCCACGCGAGAGTGAATCTGAATCTGAGAAAAGACGTTAAAACGGATGAGAATACGCTGAAAAGAAATAGATGAGAAAGGACTTGCCCCCACCAAAATCAGGACGTCACGTTGGGACTCCTTGAAATAACGGCACAGAGATAAAGTGGGGGCCCGACCTTTCTCAGAGGGAACAGCTGTCAGCACCGAGGGAACCCCTCAAAACCTAGTTAGAGACGCTGGAAAGTGCCCCAAGGCGGACAGAAGTCCCAGGAGGCTGGTCTTGAAAACTCGCCGCTGGAAGGGGTCAGAATGAGGCCACATGACTCCCTGGACGAAGACTCTGTCTGTAGGAAGCCGTGAGAAAGGCCACAGCCCCGCTGGCCCAAGGGGCAGCGATCAACGCTCAGGCCGGGGAGGACCTGGACCCATGAAGGGAAAACGTGGCAGCCACGGGCTGCAGGAGCGACATCCGATTTCTCAGTGCAAACGCTGCCCGAATCTATGGCTGGCGGCCGTGCTACACGCCTGCAGCACACAGTCTAAATTCTAAAGGCACAGGGGAGATGCTCGGGGAACCAGGCTGAAGAAAGCGGTCATGGGAAGCCACGAAAGCAGAGCAAGGACAGGAATTACTGAGACAGGGAAGCAAAGTACGCAGTGTCGATCCAAAAAGCTAACTGCCCACGGGGACAGGAAGGGAAAAACCGTCCCCAGAAGAGCACAACCAGATCCGGAGTCTCTGAAACGTGTCATCCACAACGTCCAGTTTTTAACCTATTTAATCATTTTGACCCACAATCAGGAAAAAAAGCAGTTAATATCAATTGACTCCAAGTGGACCTAGATATTAGATTTATCAGAAAAAGACATCAAAGCGACTGTTATAAATATGCTCAAAAAATTAAGACACATTCAAAGAATAAAAATAAAATACGTATAAAGAAGTGGAAGAAAATATTACATCAATGAATAAACAGACAGGATATCTCCGCTCTGGAAAGCAGAGAAAGCGGAAATTCTAACTCTGGGGGCCACAACAACAAACACAGAAACTCAAAGTTACCCTCGACATCAGTCTGGAGGTGGCCAAAGAAAGACCGTCAGCTGAGGGTAGCGCAATAGAAATGGCCTGATCCCAAATGCAGAGAGCGAAAAAGATCGAAAAGTGTGGAGCAGACCCGCAGAATCTCTTGCAGAGGGCGGCCTGACCCTGCAAGGCAGTCTCCCAGGCAAGCACCCTGGATGGAGTAGTTAGAACTGAAAATCACAAGTATCCGCCAGTGCACTGAATGAAAATGGAAATGTCTGCTCTGAGACATCATTACACGCCTGTTGAGATAAATCCAGTCCTTCGCATCCATTAACCTTTCCTCGTGTGGCCCTCTCGTCCAGCGTGATGGATGAGCTGCTGCCCAGACGTCTCACAGTCTGACCTTTGTCCGGCTAAAAGCACGGGGCTCTTGGTGTTAAGTGGATTCCACTCCAGGATAAAATTGATCCTAATATGAGGATCTTTGGCGTCGACCTGGAGAACACGGTGGGAAGTGTGCTTAGCACTCTGGGCTCAAGGATTAATTAAACAAAGCCCAAAGCAAACAGTCGTTTTTCTGCCGACTTGCTTCGGGCAGAACCAGGCCCTGCCAGGGAGGGAGCCAGGCCCTCGGAGCCCCAGGGGCTCACGGAGCTCACAGGGGGTGCCCGTGAGCTCTCGCTGTGCAGGGGACCGTCTGGGGTCGACTGGCAGACTTTAATGTCTTCACCCTAACGGAGTCCCACGCGAGAGTGAATCTGAATCTGAGAAAAGACGTTAAAACGGATGAGAATACGCTGAAAAGAAATAGATGAGAAAGGACTTGCCCCCACCAAAATCAGGACGTCACGTTGGGACTCCTTGAAATAACGGCACAGAGATAAAGTGGGGGCCCGACCTTTCTCAGAGGGAACAGCTGTCAGCACCGAGGGAACCCCTCAAAACCTAGTTAGAGACGCTGGAAAGTGCCCCAAGGCGGACAGAAGTCCCAGGAGGCTGGTCTTGAAAACTCGCCGCTGGAAGGGGTCAGAATGAGGCCACATGACTCCCTGGACGAAGACTCTGTCTGTAGGAAGCCGTGAGAAAGGCCACAGCCCCGCTGGCCCAAGGGGCAGCGATCAACGCTCAGGCCGGGGAGGACCTGGACCCATGAAGGGAAAACGTGGCAGCCACGGGCTGCAGGAGCGACATCCGATTTCTCAGTGCAAACGCTGCCCGAATCTATGGCTGGCGGCCGTGCTACACGCCTGCAGCACACAGTCTAAATTCTAAAGGCACAGGGGAGATGCTCGGGGAACCAGGCTGAAGAAAGCGGTCATGGGAAGCCACGAAAGCAGAGCAAGGACAGGAATTACTGAGACAGGGAAGCAAAGTACGCAGTGTCGATCCAAAAAGCTAACTGCCCACGGGGACAGGAAGGGAAAAACCGTCCCCAGAAGAGCACAACCAGATCCGGAGTCTCTGAAACGTGTCATCCACAACGTCCAGTTTTTAACCTATTTAATCATTTTGACCCACAATCAGGAAAAAAAGCAGTTAATATCAATTGACTCCAAGTGGACCTAGATATTAGATTTATCAGAAAAAGACATCAAAGCGACTGTTATAAATATGCTCAAAAAATTAAGACACATTCAAAGAATAAAAATAAAATACGTATAAAGAAGTGGAAGAAAATATTACATCAATGAATAAACAGACAGGATATCTCCGCTCTGGAAAGCAGAGAAAGCGGAAATTCTAACTCTGGGGGCCACAACAACAAACACAGAAACTCAGAGTTACCCTCGACATCAGTTTGGAGGTGGCCAAAGAAAGACCGTCAGCTGAGGGTAGCGCAATAGAAATGGCCTGATCCCAAATGCAGAGAGCGAAAAAGATTGAAAAGTGTGGAGCAGACCCGCAGAGACCTGTGGGACCATGTCAAGCTGGACATCTGGCCCGAGCGCTCACCGGTCCATCCACATGCCGCGCGCCTCCTACGCCACAGCGGAGCTCGCCTCCGCCCGCCGCCTCCCCCCGCGGCCCGTGTGGTCCACCTGACCACGCGGCCCCCCTAACAGCCTCCACGCCTCCAGCCTGCTTCCCTGTCAGTTCTGGAGCTGGAGGCCCGCGGTCCAGACACCTCCGCTCTGTGTCCTCACGTGCTGAAGAGAGATGGGTCTCTGTCCCATCGTGGGAGACCCACCCCCGTGAAGTCATCTCAGCCCCTCCCAGAGGCCCCGCCTCCCAACACCACCACCCTGGGTCAGCTCCTCCCGGGACCCCCACCCGCTCTCTGCCCACAGCACCCCGTCCAGGCCCACCCCCCACTCTCTCCCACCGCCAGATGTCCTCCTCTCGAACACACCCTGGCCGGCCCAGGCTGCCCCACAGGGGACCCTGGCTGCACATCTGTCAACCCGGCCTGACGCAGGGTGCAGTGCCCAGGGGCTCTGTCCCTCTCTGTCCCCCCATCCACTCCAAGGGCAGAGCCCAGATGAGACCTGTGGACTAGTTCATGAATGCCCGGCTGGCCGTGAACCCTCGTCCTTGGTTGAGTGCCCCCCACCCCAGGAAAGACGGGGGCCCAGCTGTGTGAATCTCCTGGGGCGGCCGTAGCAAAGGACCACAAACCAGGCAGACTAAAGCGACAGACCTTCCTTCTCTCAGAGTTTTGGGGACCGGAAGTCCCGGACTGGGGTGCGAGGGGGGTGAGCTCCCTCTGGGGGTACAGGGGGAGGTCCAGCCCATGTCCCCCTCCCCCGCTCTGGCAGTTCCGGAAACCCCGGGCGTTCCTGGGCTTGTGGCCGTGTCACTCCAGTCTCTGGCTCGTCATCACCTATCTGCGTCAAGCCCCCCTTCCCGTACAAGGACACAGGTCGTTGGAATCAGGAGCCGCCTAATCCAGGATGGTCTGATCCTGAGATCCTTAACCAGCTCACACCTGCAAAGCCCTGATTTCCAAGTGAGGCCACGTCCAGGGGCACTGGGGCCGGGGCATAGGCTCACCTTGGGGGTCACTGTTCACCAGCCCTCATGGGCCCCTGGCCACCCCTGGTATGACGACAGGGCAGGAGCCCAGCCGTACCATCAGGCAGTCTTAGGCCCCGGCTAGAGGGGTGGCCGAGCCAGTCCCAGGAGCCCTGAGGACGGGCCGAGCTGATGAGAGCGCAGGGCTGTCCCTCCGTCGCTGTTAACCTAAACCCTGGTGCAGAAAGAGGGAGAAA
>NW_011889080.1:422615-430675 GCF_000151845.1 Pteropus vampyrus
CGGGCTCCTCGCTGGCGGAGAAGGGGGGGACAGCCCGGAACCACGGAGAAGCCACGGAGGCCCTGAGCGGCTTTCCCCCAAAGCGTCAAGTCGTGAAGATGAGAAAGCCTGGGAAACGGTCATAGACTGGAGGAGACGAAGGGGACTTGGTGACCGAGTGCGACCTAGGGTCCTGACAGACAAGTGACCTAGTGGAAAAGCTGGTGAGACCCAAATAAAGTCGGTCACTTAGTTCACAGTAAAGTGTCCATTGATGTCGAGCTCTGAGTGTGGTCCTCGCTGTGGTCAACGCACCTGGTCGGTTTAAAAAGCCACCGCAGAGGCGGACGGAGCGAGTGCCGAAGCCTCTGGGCTCCTCCCAACTCCTGTAAATCTCAAGCGATTGCGAAATAAAACCTCGAAAGCCGGGACACGCAGGAGGTGGGCAGCCCGCCAACGTCCTGCTTCTGGAAATGACAAACGGCGCTTGCTCGGCAGACGTTGGGGTCTCCATGACCGCAAAGGGGTTCTTTTAAAATTTGAGCCAAGTCCTTTCCGATAGAAACCCCCAAAAAAGCATGTGGAGCTTTCGAAATATAAGTAAGGAGAAAAGTCTTTAGGAAATCGTCTAAGACATAGAAGAAGCTGCAGTGTGCTTCCAGCTTCCGTTGCGAGGGGGTGAAGTCTGTTTCGGGAGCAGAGGGATCACACTCGGGCAGCTTCTGCACCCCGCACGGTGGCCAGGTGGCTAATTCTGCAGCAAGCAGAAGCACAGGGCCATCCAGAGGCCCCACCGGCAGGGGTCAGAGGCCCAAACCCCCCAGAGGGCAAGCAGGGTGACACCGGTCCCGCACGCCCGGGCCTGAGGACAGGCACAAACCCGAGGACCACTGGCTCCCCCTCACCAACCTCGGCTGTCTGGAGAGGAGGGAGCCCGCTTCAAGGCGGCTTGGCCAGCGGCCCCCGCTCCCACACACTTATCGGACTGGAAACCATGGACCTGCGCTGGTGCTTCTCGGGGGGCTCCCCACCTGGAGCTGGGGCGATGCCGCATGGAGGACCCCAACCACCCCAAGCACTCGAAGGCACAGGGCCGTTCGGGGCCCTCCTGACTGGCTGTTTGGGACCAGCAGCCAGTGTCCCCTCCAGTCTCCGGCCACACTGACCGGCACCAGTGGTGCTGCTCGGAGCAAAGGATCGTCTGTGCTTTCTTGACCCTCGGGTGGCCGCTCCAGCGCTGATGAGGACGTGTTGTCTCCCACTGGGAACTGAGGCGGCCACACCTGTCCCTCTAGGTGCTCGTGTCTTCCTGGAGCCTTCATCACGGCCTGTTTCTGCACATGCGGACGGCAGGGAGGCTGAGGGCTCACAGAGGGCCTGCACCTGGGGCACCCGGCGACCCCCAGCGACACCAGACAGAAAGGCCAAATAGGGTCTGAGCTGCCGCCATTCCCCCGCCACCCCCAACAGGGACAGGTACACAGCAGGTGCAGGTGGGCTGGGAGAAGAGGCACCCCCAGGACGACCGCAGCCCTGCCAGGACCTGGGGACCAACCCGGCTGGGGCCGGGGAGCTGCCTCAGCTCCGCGTCCCTGGGGCTCAGGGGACCCCTAAACCCACCCCTCCCACCCTGGGGCTGCTGCTCCCACCCACGCCCTGCTGGTGTCCCAGCCGGATCTCTTAGCCATAGACTTCGTCCAAGCCCCGGCTGAGGCCCCATCTGGGGAGAGGAGAAGCTCTGATCGTTGATCGCAGCTGGTTCCCAGGCTCCTGCACGCACGGGGCGGGGCCTGTCATGCGGCAGGACCCATCACGGGGCGGGGCCTATCACGGGGCGGGGCCATCACGGGGCGGGGCCATCACGGGGCGGGGCCCTTCACGGGGCGGGGCCCATTACGGACGGAGACTCATCACGGGGCGGGGCCCATCACGGGGCGGGGCCCATCACGGACGGAGACTCATCACGGGGCGGGCCGGGGGCAGAAGACAACCCTCCTGCCGCTGAATCCGCGTGAGGCCGGAGTTGGGCGCCCCGCGCTCTCAGTCCCTAGATCACTCTGGGGTGGACGCCCCCACCCTGCCCAGAGCCAGAGTGGACAGCAAGCCACCAGCCAGTGAAGGCGGGACCAGGCCACAGGCGGGACAAGGGGTCAGCCTGGCCGCTAAGCTCTGTCTCGAGGCCTCCCCAGGACCGCTGTGCCATGGGGCCCTGGGAGGGGGGGAGTCTGCACCTGAGATGCCCCCGAGGCAGGAAGGGGGTGACGGGGTGGGCTCACGGTGCCAGCGCCCCAGCCATCTTTCCAGAGATGCCTCTGAGGCCTTAGCCCCTAGAGGCCCCACCAGCTGTGTGGGTCCCCAAGGTCCTGCCCGCACCCCCTGCCCATGGGCCCATGACTGCCCAGCCCCTGCCCTCTGAGTCCAGGAGACCCCCATGCCACAGGGCTGGGAACAGGGTCTGGACCCACATCCGCCAGTCTCCCGGGGCGTGGATGGGACTGGGCAGGCCCCAGAGGCACGCTGGGCTCCTGGACTGTGCTGGCAAACATGTGGGCATTGGCCATGGTCACAGAGACGCCAAGACCATCCGCATCAGCCTCAAGGCCACTCTTCCTGACCACCCCCTTCCAGCCGGAACGAGACCCCGCCCCAGCACCCGCGGTGGGTCCCCTGCCTGAGAAACTTCCTCCGCACGCCTGGGTGACTCTCGCCCATCGGCAGTCTTGGGGACAGTGGTGGGTCACCTGCCTTCAATGGGACGGCAAGTGGCTCTGATTGCCAAGGCAAGGGGGTGGCCATGAGGGGGGGATTCCAGTAGCTCCTCTAAATCTGATTAAAACCAGCCTCTGGCTCTTCTCCCACCAAAAAAGGAGAAGCCGCTAAGTTGGGAGAGGCTCCACGCGGCGCCTGCCGGAAGTGCGGGGCCAGCAAACTCCGTGGGAAGCGTCCCCCGAAACCGCGGGAAACCAGGCTCTTTTCATCGTGGAATAACCAAAGTTCCAGATTCCTGCTCAAAGATGGTGGTGGCCCCAGAGCTGCCCGCGGCCAGAAGGTGGGGCAGCTCGGCCCCTGGCGGGGTCCAGGGAGCGCTCCGGGGCCTGGCACAGGGTGGACGCAGGGCCAGAGGGTTGACGGTGCCAGCACCAGAGACCAGGGCTGGACGGTGCAAGCACCGGAGGACACTGCCCAGCATGCCCACCCGGGACCCCAGCCACTCACCAGGGCTGCCTCGCGGGAGCAGCCCCAGCCCCTTGGCTCCGGGCTGCCCTGTGGGACAAGCCGCCTGGTCAGGGTGCAGCGTGGACTCGGGGGGCCAGAGGCCCTCTGCCCCCACAGACGCTCTTCCCAGCCGGCCACCGAGCAGACGGGCAATGGAGCAAGGACGCAGCAGCCTTGGGTGCTGGGTGCCCCGAGGGCAGAGCCCCACGCTGACCGGCACCTGTCCCCTGTCCCCACACACACGTAGTGATCGTCCCTCCAGCCACGGGCCCCACCCGCGTCCTTCATGCTCAAGCGTTGGCACAGACCTGCTGTGCCCAGGACAGCACCGGCCCCTCGCGTCCAGCTGCGTGCGTGTCCTAACTCCACTGCGGGCGCCGTGACCGCCGGCAGCTGTATAACTGTCGAGCCTGGCTGAGTGCCCGCCGTGCGCCTGCCCCCGGGGCGGCCGGCCCCTCCCGGGCAGGCTGGCAACTCCATCAAGAGGTGGAAAAGCCTGCGGTGACCGGGCGTGTAATGTGATTAAACGGAACAAAACAAAACGTGACACACCATGGCTGGGACCCACGCCTGTGCCTGGAGGAGCTTCTGTGACACACATTGAGATTGCAAGGTTTACAGATTTGCAAATACAAACTCCCTGGAGGGTGACAATAAGACTTCGCTGTTCCTCTCATTTGGTTTGAATTAATCACAAGATAGGGAAAGAACATGTTCTCTATTTTGAGGGCTTTTTAAATAAAATCGTTCTGAAGAGCACGTGTTTTTTTCCAGAGATGTAGTTGAATTTCCAAACTGGCGTTTCTGGCACCCCGCCCCCACCAGCGCGAAGGGGCCCAGGGACGTGAGGCGCCAGGCCCCACGCTCCTCGCTGGCACCCACCGGCGAGCCCCATGCCGCGACACCCCTACTGTCCCCTCCCTGTCCTCCCTTCTTCCGGGAAAAATACTCTGACACCGGCTGGGCCTGGCTCCTGTCCCAGCCGCTCACCGTGGGCAGCGGCATCAGTTAGCTGCTGCTGGGCGACTGCGTCCCAAACACAGTGGCTGGAAATGGCAGAGGCACAGACCCAAGTGTCTGAGCTGCATTCGCTCCGTGACGGACCTCCCTTGGGAGCAGGGACCCACAGTTCTGCTGACCTTCTCTGTACTGGCCCCCACTTCGGGGAGTTGGCTGACCTAGGATGGGCTTGACGGGAACAACCAGACTGTCCTGCATGCTCTCGCGTCATCCAGCAGGCACAGAGGGTCGGGGACAAAGCGACTTGAGGCCCGGCCTCACGCCTGGTCTGCGTCACAGACTGGGGAAGCAGGTCACGCCTGGCCTGTGTCACAGACCGAGAAAACAGGTCACACCCGCCTGTGTCAATGACTGGGGAAGCGGGGTCCATCGCTTTTGTGGGAGCTGCAAAGTGAGGGTGCACAGAGAGCCTGGGTCCCGAACAACCTCCCTTGGGGCTACCAATGCCACCCGTCCCCCACGACGTGCAGCTCGGTTCCCGGGCCTGCAGCATCAGGACGGCCACCGCTCCCCTTCTCCCGCCCCCGGGCCACGTGTCCACCCACCCGGCCCTCCACCCCGCGGCCGGCTGGCACTTGCCTTGGGAAAGCCGGCTGCTCAGAGCCACTTCCGGTCGGACGCTCGTGGGCGGGGACCACCTCGGGGGCTGGAAACGTCGCCAGGGTGCTCCAGCTGCCTGCGTCAGCATCCCGAGGGCCTCATGCTTTCGCCACCTGATCTACTGCACTTGTCTCCACAAAGGACACATGATGCTCCACAGTGACGTCCTTTAAGGCCCTCGACAGGAAAACTGCGTCTCGATAACGGCAGAGAACAAGTCATCGCTTATTCCCGACGGCCGGTCAATGACCGCACGTAAATCTAGCTCCGGGCTGACCGTCTGTGTCCCCGGCATTCCGGCCCCTCGTGTCACACCCCCCACCCAGCCGTCACTACAGATTTGTAGGGCATGTGCTAAAGGAACCCGCAGTATTTATTTCAGCTTCACAGTTGAGGGCTTTTACATTAAATGGCAATAAACACTTTTAATATGTGTTTAGCACTGGGCTTGAGAACGAAGCCGGAAGGAACATTGTGACGAGACCCTGCGCTCCGGGAGGTGACGCCATCACCTTTCTGCTGGGTATTCCCAGGCATCGCGTGCTTGCGGCTCTTCCCGCTGAGGAATAGGACCTAAGAAGCCGATGGTAAGTCTGGGGAAAACCTCTGCGCTTGGCGGTGACGGGGCATCTCAGGCCTCGCTGGGGCAGCGGGCATTCCAGGGGCTCGGCGTCACGCGGCTTCTGCTGCCACCGAGCACTGATCTTGCTCCAGACAGCAGTGGCTGGACTGAGGGCAGGGCACGCTGTCCACAGCTGGGACGTGCGGGAGCCCAGGAGGGCCAGCACGAGCAGCTCCCGCCTCGGACACCGTAGCTGAGAGTCGTGCGTGTCCTAACTCCAATGCGGGCGCCGTGTCCCCGACTCCATTGTCACACCTTCCGCACCTTGCAAACTCCTCCCCTTACACAAATGGGTTTTCAAGGTGTGGCCCCTGATCCCTGAGGCCCCAACTCCAGGTCCGGCCATTTCCATAATGATACTGAGACGGCCTTGGCCGCTCTCGGAGTTGGCCCCAGCAGGACGGTGCACTGGCAGCGGTGGGCACCAATGCCACTAGACGTCCCTGTGGTTGTCACCACCACACATTCTCGGTCAGAAAAGATGCCACTTCCCCTAGGGTCGCTCCTGACGAGCAGGAGAATGACAGCCCTGGCCTCAGGCCGTCTCCGCGAGACGAGTGGGAGGCGCCCGGCGCCCCTGCCGCCCGCCGAGGACGCACAGCCGTCCCAGGAAGGGCTTCTGTCAACTGAGTCTGCAACCCGACTGGTCCTGCCGTTTGGGGACAGCGCCACACCCAAGCATGACGGACAAACAGGACCCCTCAGATGAACATGCTCAGTAGGCACTGTCTCAAAAACGCATCGCGAGCCCATCGCTCCAAGGTAAGCGGCTGACGCGCCAGCTGCGGGCAATGAAACCCAAGCTTCCAAGCAAAAGTTAGGATTCCGGAAGCTCGTAGCTTCTCGTGTCCAAAGATCCTTCTAGAGAAGCAGGTGGCTTCCATGCAGTCATGTGCCGGGCCCTGGGAAGCCTCCGTGGCTCCGTGGGCCGACGTGTCCAGACGCCCAAAGCCTGATGCTCCACATGGGGCACACAGCGGCCAGGGCACAGGCGGCCTTCGCGAAACTCCCCTTACCAAGTTTCGATGTGCGCCAGACGTACCGCGACCATCCAGAAAGGGTGTTTTACTGTCCCGTTTTCCAGCTACACGCTCTGAGTGAAGCCCCGTTTTGATTCACACGCGTCAGTCAAAATGCCGTGTCCCGGGAGACTGACCCCAGAGGCAGGCGTGAGACTCCAGCTGCAGGAAGGGGGCTGGCTACTGTGTGAAATGGTACCGCTTTTCTCACTCGGTTATTTTTTGGGGGAAATAGAGTTCTTTTCATAAAACATGCCGTCTACGTTAAAGTAGCATGGGTTTACGATTGCCTTGAAATGAATTTATCTGTAACTTCTAAACTTCTCAGTTTCAATTTTTAATACGGTAAATATCGATAGACATAAGCCACGTACACAAAAGCTCTTTGGGGTCTTCGATAATTTTTAAGAGTGTTAAAAGGCCTCTAGTCCAAAAACAAAAAAACAAAAACAAAAACAAAAACAAAA
Organism: Pteropus vampyrus; assembly: GCF_000151845.1. Taxonomy (NCBI): domain Eukaryota; kingdom Metazoa; phylum Chordata; class Mammalia; order Chiroptera; family Pteropodidae; genus Pteropus; species Pteropus vampyrus. The sequence continues at coordinate 429,539 of NW_011889080.1, forward strand.
AAAGAAAAACGGAGAAAACGGCCGGTGAGCACAGACGCGGCCTGGGCCACCCCGTCCACCGGGCAGGGCTGCGACCCGACGTGCATTTTGCTGCTGGAACCACATAGCCTCTTGCAGGACGTTGATGCTGCTGTCACCTTTATTATAGAAAGGGCCTTAAACGCCAAAGCAAACAGTTTTGGGGTCCTCGCTGTCCCGCACGTGGGCTGGCAGCGTGCCGTGCTCAGGGTCACGGTTTAGCGAAAAGGTCCCAGTCCGGCTGAGCGCACAGCCCACGATGGCCGACACCTCCGTCCTTCGGCTCACGGTCCTCCGGAGCTGGCAGCCCGGTGTGGCACGCAGAACGCACCGGGCCCAGGAGAGCGGCCGGCATGTTTTCAACCTGATCTTCACATCGTGCGATTCATCGTGATTTCAGGAAATGGATTTGAGTACGGCATCAGCCCGTGAACACCTGCCACACTGTTGCTTTACAGGCTGAGAAGCAAGCACGGGAGAGACAGTCCTGCCTCACGGGGCCAAGGTGGGCTGGGCCGCCCACGACCAGCGGCCGGCAATGGGGGCCCAGGAGCGGTCTGCTTTGTCTTTTACCAGTCGAGATATTAGGGCAGCAGGAGCAAGAGGGGGGTTTCTGGGGGAGCAGAGCGAGGGACCCCAAGGAGCAGAGGTGGGGGAAGCAGAGACTGGCAGAGGCACCTCGCCGGGAGTGGCCGGAGCGGCGTGCGGGAGGTCCCTCACTGCAGTTGCTGGGTGTCAGGCACGTGTGTCCCTCCCAGGCGTTTGCTGCCGAGTCCGTGGAACGTCCAGGTCCACGAACGACGCCGGTGTGGCCTCTGGCTCTGCTGCAGTGCCTTACAGCGTGCGGGTTGGGGGCTGGGTCCTGCCGCCAGGCCTCCTAGCTCGGAAAGCGACAGTGAACTCCATTCGCGGCTGTGGAGTCCATGAAGCGAGAATCGGCGTGGAGCGCCGGCCCGCCATCCGCAGCGGGTGGGTGCTGGGTCGGCCTCGCGGGGCTGGGGCGGGGCTGGGGCGGGGCCGGGGTGGTGACCCGGTGTCTTGGACTCCCCTGCCTCCGTGCCCTGCTTTGAGAACGCCTGACAAGAGCAAACACTGGGCATCCCAGCTCGTCGCCGCGGA
>NW_011889080.1:431000-432953 GCF_000151845.1 Pteropus vampyrus
ACCTGGCTGGATGTGACTCAGCTCCTCCATCTGGGCCAGGGTCACCCCTCCCCGACCCCCCTGGTGGGGAGCCCTGCTGTCCTGCAGGCCACACGTGAGGAGGGGACTGGACCTTGCCCCGCTCAGTTGATGATCTCACTGCAAAGTCCTAGTGATTCGCTGAGGGAGGCCTAGTGTCCGCAGAGAGAGGCGGCCAGAACTTGCACCCCACTCTCGCCAGGGGCCCCCAGCGCCCTGCAGGGCTGGTGCAGGGGATCACCAGGTTACAGCCCCCGGCGGGAGCAGGGGAGGCAGGAGACCACAGGTGGACCGGTAACCAATCCCCAACGCAGAGTCAGGGATGCTGACCGCGGTTCAGGAGGGGCGCTGGCCGCGGTTCTGACCGGCCCCTCAGGCTGCAGCTGGGGAGGCGCTGGCTGAACCTGCTCCCAGATGACGGGATGCGGGGCGCTTGGCGGTGGAACTTTTGGCGTCGGACTCGGAGACGCACGCGGGTCCTGACAGCAGGAAATGGGGAAATTCGCAAGGGCGGAAGTGGGGGCTCAGCGGGGCTCCCTCACAGCACGGGTCCTCAGGGCCAGAGGGGCTGGGAGGGGCTGGGGCCCAGCCCCTGGGTCTGAAGGGGCTTAGCTGCCTCCACCAGGGCTGGCTTCTATCCCGCTTGGACGAGGCGCCCACAGGCTTGAGCCGGCCCAAACTCGCAGCTCTGGCCACGAGCAGGGCCAGAGGGGCCGGCTGTGGTGGGCCAGCTGAGGGAGCCCACCTTGTTAGAGAAACGGGCAAGAATGTCCTCGAGAAGAGATGGCAGCAAGGGGCAGGGACGGCGACCTCAGGTCCGGCAAGAGACGGAAGGAGCCGATCGTGCTGGGCAGCCTTGCTGGCTTCGGTCCAATGAAAGAAGGCATTTTCCGGAACACAGAAGTTCCCGGCGGCAGACCAGGCGTCCAGGTGAGGGAGTGAGCTCGCCGTCAGCTCCGCAGCTTCCCGGGCTGCAGACCACAGAGCAGCATGCGTGCGATCTGCCCGCAGAGGCATGCAGGCCTCCCTGCGCCCCGCTGGGTGACCCGGGGTCCCTGGCCAGTCCACCGTGTCCTCACCCAATCCTCACTTACTGATCTCTAAAGCCGGTCCTGACTCTGGGGGCCAAGTTGCTGCCACCATCACCAGGAACAGTTTGCAGCTGTGTGTCTGTATCGGCTGACAGCTTCCCCCGGGCCAGCCATTTACATCCACTTAACGGAATCGTAAGAACTGCGAGCGATTTTCACTTTCCCAAGACACAGAATGAAGCCAAACGGTCACCTCACAGATCTGAAAACGGAGCTCGCGTTCGGCTGTGAACACCATTTAGAGCAAATCTCTTCTTCTGTAAAAAGAAGCTGCATGTTGCCAAATTCCTTTGTCTCAAATTCCAGAGGGATTTTAAAGCCCCCGAGTCAGTGTTCTACCTGGGGAGGGGAACTTGCACCCCACTCTCGCCAGGGCCCTCCAGCGCCCTGCAGGGCTGGTGCAGGGGGTCACCAGGTTACAGCCCCCAGACACCCACACTTCGTGAGGCAGCAGAGCTGTGGGGGCCCCCATGGTGGGAAAGCAGACCTGTCGTCCCCTGGGCCACCTGCAAAACCAGCCTGTCATCATTAGCTGACAGGAAGCCTGTTCACGTCACAGCTGGCATCACCTAGTGGTTCACAGGGAGATCTGTGCACAGGTGACACCTCCCAAAGCCAGGGGACATGCCTGCTGCCTGTCACCGGGAGCCTCTCCTTCCAGACCCTGTGCCACGCCACCCTGCTGCGGCCTCACGGGACCCCGATGCCCCGGTCACCATGGCTCTGTCCAGCATTTGCCTAGAATGAGACCCTCTGTCCTCCACCTCCTCACTTCCTGGTGCTCACTCCTCCAACGCCGCCTCCTGGAAGCCTTCCTTGGCCATCCTGGGCACCATGGCATCCG
>NW_011889080.1:434543-436283 GCF_000151845.1 Pteropus vampyrus
ACGGCACCAGGAAAGCCCCAGGCTGACCGACGTGGACGCGGGAGAACCAGGCTGTGTCACCTGACCCCAGCCACATGGGCGTCTTTAAATGACACAAAGTGACCGGTCAGGAGTGCATGGGGGCTGGTCTCCCGGTGGGTGGGCCGTCAGAGACCACTGCACAGAGGAACCGCTGGGATCCACGGCCCCCACCTGGCGTCTCCCCAGGTTCCTGCGAATGATGCCGAAGGAAGAGGCGCGGGGCAGAGCCCCCCACCCCGGCCACGACTTCAGGCCAAGCCCCCCAGCTACCCAGCTCCAGGGTCTGTAGCCCCCTCAAATACACCACACCAAGGAAGTGGCCCTCCAAGGCCAGACGCCCAGGCTTCGCCCCGCCACCATCAGAAGGGGGTGCGAGTGGACACGCCTGCCTCGTACCCATCCTAGGGGACAAGCTTCCGTCTTTGCGCCTCTGAATACGAAGTCAGCCGAGCGTTTGCACAGCCAGCCTCCCTTTTACTGCTACTTAGTGGCTTTTATCGCAGAGGGTTAGAATTTTGTCCACTGTTTTTTTCCGACTCCATTGAGATGACCGTGTGTTTTCTGTCTTTTATTCTGTGGATGCTGTATATGACACTGGTTCCAGCCGAGACCCCGACCCCGCCCCTCCAGCCCTGCTCCCGCTGCTGGCTGACTGCTTTGTGACTTGGCCACGCTGCTCTCGTCAGGTCCGTGCCCCCACTGTGTGAAGCCTTTGGCGTCACCCTCAGAGGGCTCGGCCCTGGGCGTGTGCGGGCACAGCAGGGCTCCCGCGCACTCTCTCTGACTCCCTGTGACCTGCCACCCCGTTCGCTGTCACACCCAGCCTGTCGGGGCGGGCAGTGCTCAGAGTGCTGATGCAGCAAAGCTCGGCACGGTGTTTGCTGAGGCCCGTGTCCGAGGTTCGCTGGGACCCAGGAGAGCTCTTCCTGGCTGTTATCATTTCCCAGGGCTCGTAGGCTTCCTCGCAGCCTGGGGTCTAATAAGGTCGGTCCCTTTGGGGACAGCTCTGTCACTCTCTTTTCTTATGGGCTGGCCCTGCCCCCAGGCTGAGTGTTGGAGCCATGACTGCTTCTGGACTATGAGATCTCAGACTCTCCGCTCTGTGGAATACTTGGGGCGCGGCTGGCCAGGCCCCCAACGGGGTCAGCCCAGCACATCTGGCCAGCGCCCCATCTGAGCAGGGGGCAGGGTAGGGGGATGGAGCCTCTGACGCCTTGTCCACACTCACAGGCACGCAGCCTCCTCCACCGGGAGCTGGAGGGGGTGAGGGACGCTGGAGGCCTGCCCAGGTGAGACATGCGACCTTAGATTGGGGCTGAGGGCAGAGCGGGCCCCACCCTCTCGGCCCGTCTGCCCGCCCGGGGCAGGCCGTCCACCCCGCCGAGCTGCGGGTGGGACGGAGGGAGCCACAGGCTCTCGGCACCGAGGTTTAGTAGATCGTCTTAAATAAAGGTTTCACTTGCTGTAGACCCTGAGGACGACGTCCAGAAACTTTAAACACTCCGGTCTTTATAGCTCTGCAGGCTCTGCTGGGAGCCGTCTGTGGAGCCGCGCGACCCTGCCCCTCAGAAGCGGACTCCTGTGACCCTCACTCTTCAAGACCCGTCTCTCTGGGAGGGAGGTGTCGGGGGGCAGCTGCCTCGCGGGCACCTGCTCCGGTCCTTCGAAGCCCGCATACCCATGAAGGGACCGCCACGTCACCAGCACGGCCCTCTGCCC
>NW_011889080.1:437568-443718 GCF_000151845.1 Pteropus vampyrus
GTGGCATTTGCACGCGGCAGCCCAGTGCTGGGCGTGAGTGTCTGTCACGTCGTCTCCGCTTTCTATGTAGCCAAATATTGCATTAACATTTTTAGATAAAATAAAAGACTCTTAGTGAAAATTTCATACTATGGTGTAAATGACTGACGTCGGTTCCTTCCTACAGGAGGCATTTGACTGTGAGGAGAGGGGACACGGGAAGAGTCCAGAACGCTGTCTGGAAGCACAGTCCTGGCATCAGAACTTGCCGAGTGCTTCACGGACATCCTGGACTCTCCCCTGCCAAACCGTCATTAGTGGTCACACGGACCCTGACCTCTCCTCTGACCACGCCCCGCTGCGGCCAGGGGCACACGAGGTGGCCAGGGCTTGGCATCTGGCTGGCAGGTGTCTCCTGAGGTCTGCAATAAGGACGTCTATGCCAAGAACGGCCGTTTATCGAAGACGAGCAGCGCCCAGCGCCGTGCGGCAGGGGCCACGGGGACGGTGCCCTGCCTCCTGGAGCACGAGGCCCCACGGGGAGCGACAGGGTCGCCTCCGCACAGGGGGCCACGGGGACGGCGCCCTGCCTCCTGGAGCACGAGGCCCCACGGGGAGCGACAGGGTCGCCTCCACACAGAAGAAACAGAGCAAAGCAGCACAGCGAGGAGCCGGCCGCAATCCGAGCGGAGGCCTGGACGCTGAGAAGGGGCAGCCACGCCAGGAGCCCTGCACGCCACCCTGGGGCGGGAGGCGCGGGGCGAGGGGACCCACGGGGCCCAGTGAAGGCCGGGGAGGCGGGACAGCAGGTGAGGGGACAGAGCTGGAGTGGGCGGGGTCAAGGGCCACCCACGGGGGCTCGAATGGCAGTCAGTGTCACAGGGCCACAGGGTCGTGGCGAGGATGTCGCCCAGCCGCAGAGCACAGACATGGTGGGTTTAGCAGTGGGGTGGCCTGCGCTTCCCACAGACCTGCCGGAAGCCTGCAGAGATGGCCTGCAGGACAGGATGGACACAGGAGGGCACCAGAGTGTCCAGGAGAGGGGTGACATTGAGTCGGAGGTGGCTGAGGAGATGGGGGACGGGCGGGTTCTGAGTAAATTGCAGGCAGCCCAGTGACCGACGTGGTGGTCAGTCCCAATGCTGAGCAGTCATGACGTCCCCGGGTTTCTGGCCCCGGCAGCGGGGCGGATGGGGCTGTGACTGCAGGAGGAAGACAGACCCCAAACCACGGCCCCAGCCAAGGGCAGCCAAGGTCAGCAGACACACAAAAGCCAAATGAGAATAACGCAGTGGTCAAGTCACGGAGTTTGGGGGAGGTTTGCGGTCTGTGCCTGTGCGCATATGTGCACGCGTGCGTGTGTGTGCGTGCGTGTGTGCATGTGCATGTGTGTTCGTGTATGCATGTGTGTGTGCGCACACGTGTGCGTGTGCAGCAGACGGTCCAGGGGGCCCTGCAGCACAGACCACCAAGGTCCTGTGGGCTCTGAGGTCAGAGGTCAGGAAAGCACCCCCGGGGCCCTGCTGCCCACGCACTCCTGTGCTTCCCAGGGACCCAGGACCCACAGCTGGTGTCGAAGGTCAGCTCGGCCCTGGGCCTGGAGGGAGGGGACAGTGAGCCCGCCCGCCAGCCCCCCTGCAGCCCGGCCGTGGCTCCCTCATTAGCTCCGGCGTCACCCCTCCTCTCCGGGTGACAGGAGTGTGACTGACTCTGGGACCACGCGGAGGGCGAGTGAGTGCTCGGGGCCACAGTGTGTGTGGCGCATCCAGACACCTTATTTGTCCCACATTCACGAGTTCCGATTTCATTAATTTGCCAGGAAGTGAGCACGTCCTGGACGCCAGCTGGGCGGAAAGTCACACACAGCCCAGACTGACAAAACACGTCCTCTCGAGCACGGGGCTCGGGGCTCGTCTGCTCCCCGCAGGCTGGCCGTACCCCTCAGCAGCAGCCGCACATCCTGCGGGCCCTCAGGGGAGGGGAGCCTAGAGGCGGGGCCTAGCGTCTGGGCACCGTGGAGAGGCCACTCCCGTGGCCCCAGGCCTGGGGGCATGGCCCCGGGGCCAGGGAAGGTGGACATCGGCCAGTCCAGTAGGTGCTCGTTCGTCTCTGATGGCAAAGGCTGCTCTGGAGTGGGGCTTCCTGGGGAGCAGAGCGCTGAGGGACTTGGGGTCCCCACAGATGCTCCTGCCCATTAGCTCCTCCGGAACCTGGGTCCAGCCCTGCAGCCTGCATCAGCTTCTCCTCGGGACCCAGAAAGGGGTCCTCCGCCCTCCAGGCCCCCGCAGGAGGGAGCGGCTGGGCTTGACCAAGCCACCCTGTGCCCCCAACACCCACAGGTCTCAGCAGACTCAGGCGCCGCCACCCACCCGCACTGCTGCACCCTGGAGGCCGAGCCCTGCCCACTGGCCCATTGAGGGGAGTCTCCTGGGGGGCCCAGATCAGAGATGGAACACGGAACACCCCCAACCTAGGCGTGAAACCCCGCGGAGCTCGCGGGCAAGGGCGCCCCCTACCCACCATCCTGCTCTTCACCCGCCTCTAATGAGCAGCCGGCCCCATGTCAAAGCCCAAGGGCACGTCTAACTGCCCAGAACCATTACCGAAACTCTTCCTGTTGCATATTTCACACTTCTCTCCCAAACTTAGATTCGCACAAATCCGTCTGGTCCACGCCAGGCCGCCGAAGTGCGCGCCTGCCCCCTGGTGGCGACTCGGGAGACTACACCCGCGGGCTGCAGAGGACTGGACGCTGGGGAAAACCCCGCCGCACACAGAGCCCCCGCCCGCCAGGCCAGTGGGGAGACTCGGCGCCCAGCTCCCCAGACGCTGCAGGGAGCACCCACTGCCTGAGTCGCCCTCCCGAGGGGCCCGAGTCGGCAGCCTCCCCACCCTCGGCCTCCTTCCACTGTTTCCCTGGATCAGGGCCCCCCGGCTCCGGCGTGGGGTGTGACGGACCTGGGCAGGGGTCCGGGTTGGCTGCCTTCATGACCCCCAGGCACGGGGGTCTCGCAGCCACCCCGTCACCCCCACCTCCTACTGGCCCTCGGCACCGCCCCCCAAGCCTTCTCCAAATGCCCCAGGTTCCTGGGAGGCTCGAGCACTGGACGAGGGCAGGGCCATGCTTGACGGTCTCCAGCCCCATCCCTCCCCAGGCCTGCGGAGATGGAGCTGACCCCTGAGGGGCCTTGCAGGAAAGCAGATCATGTGATCTCTGCTCAGGTGACGTCAGGTCAGACCAAGCAGTGGGGACTCGGGGAGGAAGAGGCCCTGCCCGCGTCCAGCCCAGGCTGGGCCCCAGGTGCAGAGTCACTGGCCCCGGGAAATCCCACCCGCTCTGAGGAATTCACCCCGATTTTCGTCTCTCACTTATTTTTAGATCAGCTACTTCACATAAATTCAAGATGCTGAATATCTTTTGACGTCTTTTCTTACTTTTAAGGGAAATTTGTTTTCATTAATAAAAATGATCAAATATGCATTGCAATTAAGAAAAGCCTCTTTAAACGGCCCAGAGCGGTGTCACAGCTCGTTCTGGAGACACCCGCCTCCGGTGGCACGGCCCAGCGGCTCTGGTGACACCCGACATTCTCAGCTCACAGCGGTGCCTCTTCCCATGCCACCCGCCACGCCCGGCACACAGTAGGTGCTTAATGCCTGTGTGCAGGGTCACGGGGCAGAGCAGGCACGGAACAGGGCCCCAAGCTCGCAGAGTCCTGGGCTGTCCTGGTGTCCCAGAGGGCCTGTCCTGAGCGGCCGGAGTGTTTGAGACTGGACAGCGAGTTCTTGGGTGGTGGCTTCTGAAGGCTGCCAGCCCACAGGAGGCCCCCGGTCAGGGATCCTGGAGACCCCAAGTCACCAAGGGCAGAGAGGCGGGAGGGAGCCCCTGCCACGCCCCCTCCAGCTGGGACGCGATGTCCCACAGCCTTGCGCCTCCACCATAGATGACACCCCACCCCCATGGTCCCAACTGCAGGGCTCAGGAAGACCCCAAGATGTCACAGTGCCCCCAGTGGGATTTGAGGAGCCTCCTCCCCCTCAAGCCCTCCTCAACAGAGGCTGGGCCCCTTCTGCTCCCCAGAGACCCTGCCGTCCAGATGGGATCGCCTGAAAACGATGGTGCCTTGGAGGTGACAATTTAAGTTTTCACGAGTGAGGACCAGGACAGCACCGTTTACTCGTGATTACGTACGGTGACTGAGGAATTGAAACACTTATTTGGTGCAAAGCTAGAAGTGGGCTGCTAATTGGGTTTTAACTTATAATTGAGTCAGATGCGTTTTTAAATCCCTTCAAAGCATTTCCTCAGGGACAAACGTACCGCGACTAAGAGGTGGGCCAACCGTAGGGCTGGTGTCCCCTGTCGCCTGAGAGGCACCTCCGGGCCCCCTGCCAAGGCTGCACCTGGTGGCGGGTCAGGCTGACAGGTGCGAACTTGAAGAGAAGCAAATTTCACCGCGTCCTCGGAGGTTCGGATCTGGAAATTAAATGCAGATCTGGAAAGAGCCGAGAGAGTCTTTCCGGACGCAGTAAATGCTAATGCCACGTGCTTTGCTTTCAGCCTCAGAGGTGGCATTCGCTTCTGAGGGGCGACTCTGGTGATCAGGTGACAATCAGGGCTCTAGAAGGAAGTAGTCCAGAGAGCCGCTGCCCCCGGGGGCCGTGCGGGACGTCCTCCCGTGTTCCCACTTGGGCCGAGAGTGCCCACACCCGCCGGGCACAAGCTGCCACCGCAGCGGCCGCCGAGCCGCCGAGCTCCCTGGAGCGGCAGACACGCCGGCTGGTCCGACGCCCCGCCGCTTGCTCCAAAGCTCGCCTGGCTGGGTCCCCACAACTAGAATCAAGACCCCGCCCTCAGATGAACCTATGCCTCTGACCCTGCAAGGGCCACCGTGGCACGGGGAGGGCCAGCAGGGTTCCATGTCCCGAGGCAGCCGAGCGGCTTGCACGCCACACTGGCCCAGGACCCAGGCGGGAGGCGGGAGCCGAGGGTGGCACACACGAGGGCCGCTCGGAGGCTGGACCAAGGTCAGTCCGCCAGCCGTCTGGGTTGCGGGAGCTGGACGGCTGGACACTCAGGAAGACAGGCGGGTAGGGGGCGGGGGGCTTAGACATCACCCAGGGGAAAAGGGCCCACCCAGACCACTGGGCTCCGCAGGACCCTTTGGCGTGTGGGTCCTCCCTGCCCGGCCTGGCTCCCCCAAGAAGGGGCCCGGCTTCTGATCAGCCAGGAAAGAGGCTGCCAGCCAGGGAGGCGGCCTTGAGCCACCCGCGACCTGCCCTGGAGAATGTCTCATCGACATTCGTCTGCAGTGCTCCTTGGTGCGATTTTCTTTCCTTGCTTTGAGTTTATCGAGCTTGTCATGGGTTCGTGCTGTGCATTATACTTGGGAAACCTGGTGCCATTATTTCCTCAAAAAAGTAGAAAATCTCAAGTGCCGACAAGGAAGTGAAGCTTCTAGAAGTCTCTCACATTGCTGGTAGGGACAGACTGGTGTCTGTCACAAAGTCAAACACACATTATCCGTCACCGGGTACTGACCCAAGAGAGATGAAACAGGCCGTCTGCAGGGGCCCACACGTGGACACGGCAAAAACCAGGGACAACCCCAAACTGGCGAACGGAGGAAAAACTTAGCAGGGTCCTACGACAGAGACCCCCCCCCCCGGCAGCGAGGGGTGCACCCCCTGCATCCGCACGCGGCATCGTGCACGTCACGTGCGATGCATGGTCCTCCGTCTTGCTGACGGGCCGCATGCTCGCATTCACTGATTATCCAGGCTGAGACCAACCTTGATGCCTGGGGCGGAGCCCACTTAGTCCCGCTGTATAACTTTTTGACACATTGTTGCATTTGAGTTGCTAACACTGTGTCGAGGAACTTTCGAATTTTCCGCATCTGTTTATGAGACATATGATTGGTAATTTCCTTTTCTGGGGAGGTCTGTATCCGAGGAAAGTGGTCTCACAGAACGAGCGATGAGACGCTCCCCTGCTTCCAGCTTCTGGAATGGACTACAACGAAATCGGTACAATTTCCTCCCTAAGTGTTGGGTAGACTTCACCGGCGAAGCTGTCTGGGCTCGGTCTCTCTGTTTTGGAAGGTCATTGATTATTGATTCAACTTCTTTGGTGGACGTAGGCCTATTCAGACTATTTCTCCTTGTGTG
>NW_011889080.1:443768-445048 GCF_000151845.1 Pteropus vampyrus
CGCCTCCCTCCCAGCCTGGGGCCGGTGGCACGCGCGAGGCCACATCACCGCGGGAGGGTGGGCAGGGGGCTTTCCCGATTCCCAGACCACAGTCCCGAGGTCTGGCTGCCGAGGCCTTGCAGGGGACCCTCCCCCGACCCCACAAAGGAGCCTCCCTCGAGCCTCATTCTGACCGCCCTCCCCCAGCGGACAGGTGGGCGGGGACGGGGTGAGGGGTCTGCACGTGGGGCGGCACCTGGGGCCTGAGCTCGTCCATGGGACCAGTCGCGGCTGCTACGCGCCCCGGCAGACCAGGCAGCACTCAGCCCACACAGGCAGCGGGGGGCTAAATAACCGTCCTTGGGCCCTTTCTGTATCATACCCCAGCACCCCAAGCCCCGGAAACCCCAAGTGGCCCCAGCCCCTTGCTCAGGCCTCGTCCAGGGGCCCTCCGCAGCAGACGGGAGGCAGGTGAGCACGCCTGGGCTGGCTGTGTCTCCTGAGTGTGCATGGGAGGCTCCAGGTGCCAGCTGGAAGCTCCTGGCCCCCTGCCCAGAGCGCCAAGCCCCTCGGGCCCTGTGTCCCCACATCACGGAGCCCAGTTGTGCAGCCGCAGCCCTGGCTGAGGTACCTTCACAGGCTGCAGGGTGACTGATGGTGACAGAGGCCCACGTGGGCCATGGATGAACCTCAGAGCACCAAATATTTTCAATCCTAGTGTGTATCACTTTTTAAGACCAAACAAAATGCCGTCTCCGGGACACCGAAGCGTCTCTTTTTAAACGAGTCTCGTGTGTAACCCGGCGGCGAGAACCACAGAAACGGCCCACGCTGAGGCTCGCGACTCAGCAGCGACCGAGCGCTCTGACCACACTGCGTATCCCGTTTGTTTTTACTAAAATGACGTCTCTTTAAAATGAGTTTCTGGGTCACACCAGCTGGGCTGGGGGCTCGGCTCCTCTCTTGCGGCCGTTGGGGGACAGGCCTCCCCAGGATGGGCTCCCTGCCACGATCAGGCACGGCCGGGCTCTGCGGGGCCCCGGCCCCCCAGCAGCCCCTGGGGACGCCCTGCAGCCCACTCACCCCCTGCCCAGCTCCAGCCGGAGCCCGGGACCCAGGTGAGAGCTGGGTGCCCTGACACCCCCACGCCACAGCGCCAAAGGAGACCCCACACAGGTGTCACTGCCTTCAGTCACCCAGCAAGGAACAGGAATCCAGAACATTCATGAAAAATGCCTCAAATCAGCCTGAGATGAAGGTCAGATTTAAAGAGGAAATGCCCGCAGGCAGGGCCTGGCCCT
>NW_011889080.1:445098-446102 GCF_000151845.1 Pteropus vampyrus
ATAATTTGTTCTCCTTTGTCCAGTTTCCTAAGGTGAGAGCTGAACTTTTGACCCTAATCTGTCTTCCTTTCTCATATCCACATTCTTCTGGAAATTCCCCGTGAGCGCAGCTTTCACTGCAGCCCACCGGTTCTGATAGCGTATTTCCATTTTCATTCGGTTCAAAATATTTTTTAATTTCTCCTGAGACTTCTTGACCTGTATGTTCTTTATTCTCCAAGCACGTGGAGATTTTCCGGCCGTCTTGCTCTTACTGATTTCTAGCTCACCTCCGCTGGGGTCCGAGAGCGGACACTGTGTGGGGCTGTTCGTTTAAACTCATCAGGGGAGGGGGCGGCCCAGAACGTGGTCTGTCGGGGTGCACGCTCCATGCGAGCCTGAGAAGTGTGTTCGCCGTGGGTGGGCGGAGCCATCTGCAGGTGTCCATCAAGTCCAGTGGATTGACGTGCTGTCGAGGTCAATTGTCTTTAAATTTCCTCCCGCTGGGTCTGGCCTCACTGACAGAGGGTGTTGCAGCCTCGAACTGTCATGGAGGGTTTGTCCACTTCTCCTCGTGGTCCATCAGGCTTCCCCCCGTGGATTTGGAGGCTCCGTTGTTAAGACACACTCGCATCTACACTTGCAGAAGGTGGGGGTGCGTGAGGAAGGGTGAGCATCCCAGGGAGAGGCCACAGGAACGGCCCAGGGCCTGGTTTGGTGGGCAGGGAGGTGACAAGGACAGAGGAGAGAGGCGAGGCTCAGGTCCGGGTGGCAAACCCTGGGGTGCCTTGGCCTCCCCATCCCAGGTACGCGGGGAGCTGCGCCGTGGGGTTCGAACACCTGGCGGGCTGTGGCAGACAAACGCAGGGCGGGCCCACGCCCCACATCCTGGCATCCGTGCCTCCGCACGACCTGCTCCCCTCGAATGTGGCAGGGACCTGTGACTGGCTTCTAACCAGGAATGATGGGTGCACGTGACTGTGTGCACGTGACATCACCTAGGACTGTGGCCTCATCTTGCTGAA
>NW_011889080.1:449227-451689 GCF_000151845.1 Pteropus vampyrus
AGCCAAGTGTGCTTCTGAGGGGGGGCGCTTCCTGGACCATGGGGGGTGGGGCACTTCCTGGGCCACCGGGGCAGTCCTCAGCACTGAGTGCTGCCTGGGTCGGGGACTGAGGAGGCGCCAGGGACATTCTGTGCTGACACCAGAAAGTCCTGGGCAGACAGGGACGAGCCGATCCCCCCTGCCCATGAGCAGACACAGAAAGGGCCACTCCTAGGTGACCCAGCAGTGCCCAGATGGGAACTGATGGCAAGGTCCAGCTCCACTGGGTGGGCAGAGCTGGGGGCCGGCAGGGGCCTCCCCGCAGCCTGGGGACACCCACGCCCTTCCCTGCAGCCTGTCCCAGACCCAGCGGAGGCCACCAACAAAGAGCTCAAAGCATCACCGTCCCTCTGCCCCCGAGGCCCAGTGACGGCAGGTGACGGCAGGTGACGGCAGCCTCCTGCAGCCACGCGCGGGCACCCAGCACGGCACGCCTGCCACCACCCGGGCTGGCCCTCCGACAGACCCGCTGACGGGGGCAGTGGCCCCAGGAGACTACAGCAGAGAGAGAGTGTCTGCCAGACACGGAACAAACTATGAAAGAAAGGCGTTTTATTTTCAAGTTTCTGTGGAGACATTACAAACAATGGAGACTGAAATGAAAAAGAGACATTTAAAAATCTCAAACTCCCACTTAAAACAAAAATATGATCAGGAAAAGTAATAAATAATGCCATCCCATCACAGCTGGAAGATGGAAGCAGGTCACGAGTCTCGACGGGCGGGCGGGAGCGGGCCCAGGGACCCGGGACCCTCGCCCGCCGCCCGGCCGCCCGTGCCCAGCACTCTGGAGATGTAGGAATGAAATGGCCACACCGTCCGAATCTTGACTTTATTTTTTAATATAAAAAAATGCAATTTTGGAAACCCACCCTACCTTTTCCCCTAACATAATGCTTTACCTCTTAAAAATAAAAATAAAGTACTAATTCTATGTACATCACATGTACCATACAAAAAGGTGTCCAAAGTTTCTATTGCTACCAAAGTGTCCTAAATTAAAACAGGTTACAGAAAGCCCCATTGTAAACAAAAGGTTACGAGTTACAAAATCGAAGCACACACAGCCGGTCATTTACACAGCGCAGCCTGCGCCCAGGGCAAGTGGGATTTTTATGTGCCTGTATAAAAATGCATATCAATATATTTTTCAAATTTATTTTTCATTATAAAGCAAATGAATACACTTTCTACAATAAATAACCCGCTGGGGGCGCCCCGGGGGCCGGGCGGCGGGCGAGGACGACGCGGGGCGACACCCTGAGGGGCCCGGCTCGCGGGGCGGAGTGTTTTTGGTGATCGCAGGTGATGCGCGTGGCATAGACTTTGACTTTCCGCCTCTTTCCACAGAGCACCTTTCAAAATAATGTCATTTTCTTTCTTAAAATACACATTTGTCACTGTAAATTTACACCCCGTCTTATTAAATAAGTGGTACTCTGTGGAAAGAGTATGATTTACAAAATTATTAAACATTCAAAAGTCTTTAAAAAAACAGCTACGGGTTAGAGAACGTGACGCCAGCAGCGCCCTCCGGTGTGACCTGGGACGGGCACAGAGTCGCGCCCGGAAGACGCGCCCAGACGAGATGGTCTCAGAGGAAACCTGGAAATAAACCTCCCCCCGCCCGCCAACCCCAGGGAAAAGAATTACAGAGCTACGCCTAAGAACGGGAATAAGTTAGGTCGCGACGGTATACAGACATGTACAGCTGGTCGACACACGGACGAGGCCGGGCCCCTCAGTCGATGTCGCTGAGGTCGCTGGCCGGCTCCCCGTGCACGCGGCTCAGGTGGTTCATGGCGCGGTCGAAGGCGACCCGCACGGCCTTCCGGATGCTGGAGCTCCGCCCCTCCATCATCTTCAGCTTGTCTATCGTCTCGTCGACACCGAGGGGGGCCATTTTGGACTTGGGGAGCCACTGCCTTTTTAAGACAAGAGAGAAGCAACAGTAAGAGCTGCTGGCAAGGAACCTGGAAGAGGGGCTCCCGGCGAACCCCCAGAGCAGCAGCCCCTAAGCCGGCTGGCCCTGGTCACCCTCCTGCCGGACCTCTGGGAGACGGAGCTCAGGGAGGCACGAAGACCAGGTCGTCACCTCCTGTCCTCCGCAATGACTCCCAAGGGACCGCTGTGTCCTGGAGGCCTTGTTTGCCATTCCGAGTGGCCACCAAGAGCCGCACGGTGCAAGACAGGAGCCCGGCCTAGCTGCGTGTGCCCGTGCTGGCCGTGCCCACGCGGTGGCCCTCCCCAAGGCCACTGTGCACATGGGCCTGAGGCCCGGGGCCTCTGTTCAGACACCCAGGGCTACGCCAGCACTGAGGTGCTGTGGGCCCGCGGCCTGCCAAGGACGGTGAGGGCCACGCAGACCACACGGCTAAGAGGCGGCAGAAAGCCCGGCCGCCTGCAGCACCCAAGCCAGAGAA
>NW_011889080.1:452869-454570 GCF_000151845.1 Pteropus vampyrus
GCCTGTGTGACCAACATCCCAAACTCAAAACCACCCCATCCCAAACCCTGGCTCCCTCCAAAGAGCCACGTCTGCACCCGCACACCTGCCCGGGAGGGGGCTCTGCCTGGCCCTCAGGACCTGACGAAAGCCCGCCAGGTCCCGCTGGGTCCCCATTACACTCTCCATGGCCAAAGGCGCTGCTCAAAGCCACCTGGTTGACTACGCTGCTCAGAACCGTCCCCGGCCACGTCGCTGCCCGTGCGTTGCCAGGGCAGTTTCCACTCCGCTGACCCCAAGCCTCCTCTGGGTGCTGGAAGGCAGGGGCTGCCACCCCCCACATCCCACACACGACTGCACGTCACAGACAAGCCTCAACCAACGCTGGGTGTTTGAGGCCCAGAAGCCGTTTGGAGCTGAGCATTCCACGTGAAAACGGCAAGCGCAGGACAGGACCGTCACCCCACCCCGGCCCCGCGCGCTGTGCCATCCCTGTCAGGGAGGGAGTCGGGCGTGCAGAGGCACCTGAGTCACGGTGTGAGCCTCCTGGAGGCCCGGCCAGAGCGGAGCACGGGAGGGCCCCGGGCGCCACCCACCTGCCGCGATCCTGGCAGCCTTGGCGTAGTCCCCGCTCTCGATGCAGGAGATGAGCTGGCTGCGGTCCTCCAGCGTGTGCCTGCGTGCCAGGGCCGGCTTGCCGCGGCCGCACCTGGGGACGCCGAAGCTGCAGGAGGAAACGAAGCTGGTCAGAGAGGCGCTGTGCCCTTCCGCCCCGCTGCCCGCGGCCCCAGGCCAGGCCCGGGGAGCTGAGCCTAAGCCTCGTGGGGAGCAGGGCCTGCCCGACAGGCGGGGATTGCGGGGCCCAGGCCCGGAGCGGCCCCGCGGGGCAGACGCCAGGGCTGTGCTTGCCCCCATTTCAAACAGAGACCAGACTCTGGGCACAGGGGACAATGTAAGTTATCCGTGGATTCAAGAAATTGTGCTCTTTCCATGTCACTGTATTTCTCATTTCCGGTTAAAGTCTACGAAACAGACCACCCCATAGGAGATCGCCCCTGGGCAGAACATGTGTACACTCCCGGCCCGGCAGGCTGGGGACACGGCGAGCGCCCACCTGGTGTCGCAGAGCGGGCTGCTGCTGGAGGACACGCTGGACTCGGAGGCGCAGCGGCGCCGGGCTGCGGCCTTCCTGCCCGGGGCGCCGTCTGGCTCCTGCTCACTCCTCACGCCCCCGAAACCGTTGGTGAGACCTGCAACAGACACATGGGCACCTGAGCGCACCGGCCACAGCCAGCTGCCACGAGCACGGCTGCCCCTCCGACCTGGCGTCCGGGTGCTCAACCCCCGCCCCGGCACCCAGCGCAGTCTGACGACACAGCAGACGCAGGCGCTCGGACACACGCAGGTACCAAGCAGAGGACGCGCGCGTCATGCTGGGGCAGAGCGTACGGGCCTGGGGCTGCTCTTCTTAAAAAGGACAAACGTCAGAGGCACCAGAGGCCGAGAAAGGCGTCCGTTATCTGCGCCGAGGGTGCAAGCGTGCACTCTTCCACACTGGGGACAAGCCACATCTGGGTGAGGCCTGTCCAGGCCGGACGGGGCCGCCCCACCACAGCCTGACACCCGAGAGTGGCTTTGCGCAGCAAGGCTTCAAACGGAAACAAAGCCTATGTTTAAGAATCTTTGTTCAAGAGAAAAGTATGAAGAACCTCAAAAACACTC
>NW_011889080.1:454620-456299 GCF_000151845.1 Pteropus vampyrus
GTGGATTCAAGAAATTGTGCTCTTTCCATGTCACTGTATTTCTCATTTCCGGTTAAAGTCTACGAAACAGACCACCCCATAGGAGATCGCCCCTGGGCAGAACATGTGTACACTCCTGGCCCGGCAGGCTGGGGACACGGCGAGCGCCCACCTGGTGTCGCAGAGCGGGCTGCTGCTGGAGGACACGCTGGACTCGGAGGCGCAGCGGCGCCGGGCTGCGGCCTTCCTGCCCGGGGCGCCGTCTGGCTCCTGCTCACTCCTCACGCCCCCGAAACCGTTGGTGAGACCTGCAACAGACACATGGGCACCTGAGCGCACCGGCCACAGCCAGCTGCCACGAGCACGGCTGCCCCTCCGACCTGGCGTCCGGGTGCTCAACCCCCGCCCCGGCACCCAGCGCAGTCTGACGACACAGCAGACGCAGGCGCTCGGACACACGCAGGTACCAAGCAGAGGACGCGCGCGTCATGCTGGGGCAGAGCGTACGGGCCTGGGGCTGCTCTTCTTAAAAAGGACAAACGTCAGAGGCACCAGAGGCCGAGAAAGGCGTCCGTTATCTGCGCCGAGGGTGCAAGCGTGCACTCTTCCACACTGGGGACAAGCCACATCTGGGTGAGGCCTGTCCAGGCCGGACGGGGCCGCCCCACCACAGCCTGACACCCGAGAGTGGCTTTGCGCAGCAAGGCTTCAAACGGAAACAAAGCCTATGTTTAAGAATCTTTGTTCAAGAGAAAAGTATGAAGAACCTCAAAAACACTCGTGGAACACCCTGGAACAGAGCCCACGTGTCCTGTGGGCTGGGCCACCCTGTGTCCAGCAGCCTCTGTAACCGGGGCAGCGACGCCGAGAGCGGAGCCATGGGCTGGGCTCGCTGGGCTCAAACACGTCAAGCAGCACGCCACCACGTCCTCGCCGTCTCTGACAAGTGTCTCAGTCGAGGCGCATCTCAAAACAGAACCACCTTCCTCCCAAACGGCCTGACACGGCACACTGCCGAGGTCCCCTCCCGTCCACGACAGAACTGGGGGGCGGGGTGCAGAAGCGGCCCCCGCAGAAGTGAGCACAGCCCGCATCCACTGCCGCAGGCCCAGCGCAGCTCCCTCTGGTGCAACGGATGCAGTGTGCATTATTTCTTCCCCAAAAAGAATCCCATCTCTGGTGCTTAAAACATTAAAAACCTGTATCTTTACAACTGTCTGGAAGTGATTGGCCAAATCATAAGGCTCCTCATCCGCTTCAACGGGCACACAGTGCTGCATCTCTCTCAGCGACACTGCGTATTCTACAGACTGACGGTCAGTGGCGACCCCGTGTCCAGCACGTCCAGCGGCACCGTTTCTCCCACAGCCTGAGCTGACTCTGACTCCGTGCCACACTTCGGTGACTCATGACATTTCACACCTTTTCATTATTACACTCACTATGGTGACCTGTGATCAGCGACCGCCGATGTTACCTCTATACCTGCTTTAGGGCAGCGGTCCCCAACCTCTGTGGCCTAGGGACTGGGGCTCCTGTGAGAATCTGGTGCCTGGGGACCTGCGGTGGAGCTGAGGGGTGATGCCGGCACTGGGGAGCTTCGCTCATTCGCCCGCCGCTCGCCTCCTGCTGTGCAGCCCGGTTCCCAACAGGCCACGGATTGGTACCGGTCCGCGGCCTGGAGGTCGGGGAACCCGGCA
>NW_011889080.1:458639-465640 GCF_000151845.1 Pteropus vampyrus
GTCACCGACACCGAGGCAGACCCGCCACCAGCAAAAAGACTACGACTTGCTCGAGACTCGGACGATGGTTAGCATTTTTTACCAATTAAGTATTTTTTCATTAAGGTACATACGTTGTTCAGACATAACGCACACTTAATGGACTACAGTGCAGTGTAAATGAAACGTTTATACGCATTGGGAAACCAAAAAATTCGTGCGACTCACTCGATCGCGACAGCTTTTACTGCAGTGTCTGGAACCAAGCCCACAGTCTCTCCGAGGTCCACCAGTGTTACTTTTCTGCGTTTTCTCAGTGAATGTGACTTACTTTTAAGTGAGAGGCGAATAAACCTTGATGGCAACTAAGCAGCAAAAACCAGAAACGGACTAGGCTTTGCTGCTTGATGAACAGACTAGAGCTACGCGCTTCCCTTGAGGACCTCAGGCGTCTGGCTGGGCTTCTGCTGGACTTAACGCCCTTGGCTTTCAGAAAAACTAAGTGTTTTTAATTTTAAAACTAAGCTGTATTTATAAGCAGTGACTGTGGACAGTTGGGGGTGTTAACGCTCATTTTGTAATCTAGAAACCTGTAAGCATCTGCCAAACCACGTTGGAAAAAGCAGCTAAGGTGACGCATGAGACACGACTAGCGTCTGGTCACCCCCGAACGTGTAGGAACTGACCCCGGCCCCAACGGCAGGCTGGAGCAAACGGGAGGAGCAAAAGGACAGGACCTGCGTCCCAACCCTTGGGGTCCTGCAGGGTGACAGTTCTCAGGAGGGCGCAGAAAGCACTGTCTGGGCACGGTGGGGCCCCCCAACAACAGAGCAACCCCAATTTGAGTCAGGCAAGTCAGAAGCAGCCCACTCAACCCAGACAGATGGATAGACGGACAGATGGAGCCCAGTATGTGGGATCCAGGCCAGGGAGAAGGGGCCAGTCACGCAGACGCACATCCCGGCCCAGCACCAGGCTGAGGCCACTGCCTGCGCCCTCACTCAGCCCAGTCCAGACACACCCTGTGCCAACGGTCGGGGGACAAGGACAGGCAGCAGCAGGCCACTCTGCAGACTCGCAGAGAACTGAGGCCCAGCTACGGCCTCGCCGCATACAACACACGAGACCCGTGGGCGCACCTTCGCCGGCCCGGCCAGGAAGCCTCTCCAAACCGTGATGGGTGAGTCCCTCCCCCGGGACCCGTACACGCGGCTCCTGCAGACAGCCCCCCAGGCCCTGCGGCAGGTGCCGGCCCACCTGGCCAAGGGCAGAGTGGGGGACGCCCCCGAGCAGAAAGGCGTCCAAGACAAAGGAGACCCAGCACCAGAACACATAGGCCGCACCGTGACGTCCATTAGGAGGTGACGTGCTTGGGGACAACCACCACCAGGTGACACACGAAGGGAAAAGATTAAATACGGGGAAGCCTCGATCTGAGAAATAAGAGCGATCACTACTTTTCATCTAAGGACCGAGCGAGAGGGGCACACAGCCAGGGTAATAAGCTCTTCATCTACACGGCTTATCACGTGTTCCCTGTAAAATGTCACTGAGCACCTGTGGAGTGGCCGGCACCACAGACGTGCCCTGCTGCCGAGGACACTGTGGCTGGTGCAGGGCCTGACAATAGCCACGACCCTCCTCGGTGGTGGCAGGCGGGCTGGCCTGCTGGCTCCACGTCTCCCTGCCTCCCCTCCAGGCTCCCTGTGCCAACCCTTCCCGCCAGCTGCTGCAAGGACCTGAAGTGACACTCAGCTGGGCTGGCTCTGCAGGTCTGCAGACGGGCCCACAGGCCACCCACAATCGGCAGGCGGCCATCGGCACCGGGTCTCGCACCCAAACTGCATCCCCGGCCACGCACACCTCAGCAGCTCCTTGGCACCAGTCCTCAGACGCCGAAGTGAGGCCGACGCGCTACGAACGTGGAAGGCGAGGTGGCCTTTGGGAAAGGCCCCAGTCCCCCTGCACAGCAGCTGTGCCCCCACTCCCGTCAGGGCATCGGAGGGTGTGCTAGGAGGCAAGGAGCACCCTTCGCTGGACTGAGGCTGGCCCGGCAGCTCCGGCCATGTGCGGAAGGGGTGCCCGCAGGGTCCCCGAGCAGTCTTTAGAGAAAGGTGGCCAAGGCTGGCCCTCCACTCACAGTGGCCACAGCACAGCCAGGTGGTGAGAAGCCCCAGGTGCTGCTACAGGTGTGACGGCCGTGGTCCACACCTGCCACACCCTCATCGGGCCTTGAAGAACCCCCTAGCTGGCAGCCGAAGAGGCAAAGCCAGGAGTGGGCCGTGCTCCCCACCGTCCACCTGGGCCACGTGGTGTGCACACGGAGCCCCCCAAACAGACGACGCAGCCCGCTGTGGGAGCGGCGCAGAGGCCAGTGGCCCCGTGAGGGCGCACGGCCCAGTGTTTCATTCACGCGTTTTTATTTTTACTATTGGCAATAAAATTTCATTGTTTGTTTTTCGACCTCTCGATTAAAACGTAAAAACACAGCAAATAAGATCCCCACCACCCTGCCTGTGCCCAGACCAGCTCCGCAAAGACGCAGTGGTAGCAGGAAGGCGCTGGCGTGCTGACCAGAGACAGAGCTGGCCCTGCCCGGGACAACCGGGCAGGAAGAATGAAGAGGCAGGGGAGGGAGACTGGGCAGAGCCCGGGACGCAGACGTGAGTGGAGTCGAGTCGGAGTTCGCGCCGGTGGTCCAGCGACGCCCGCGAGGCGCGCCGAGCGCCGTCCAGAACCCATCACTTCAGGCTGGGTTCTGGGCCTGCCGAGGGCAGGGCCAGGACGTGTCCACGAGTCGTCCGTGGAGGCAGGGCAGGGGCTGTCTAAGGCATCGCCCCCATCCACAGGGAGGGCCGAGGCGGCATCCCCGCCCACGGAGGCAGCGCCAGGCGGGTTCTCCTGGGGGGCCCGTCTGACTCAGAGGAGGGACGGGCCTCCTCCACGAGCTGGTGTGTGTTTTGTTGGAAGGAAGGCTGAACTGATGCTTCCAACGTCATCCAAAACAATCACAGAAATGCAAAGGTGCAGCGATCTCTCTGCGTTCCGAAACGACCCGACACGCCAGTCCAAGTGGAGCGAGAGAAAAGTTAGGATCCAGAGCATGAACCACCCAGCGTGTTAGTAGTAAGTGGGGACCCGGAGAACAGCGGAAAGCCGTTTAGTCTGACTGAAGGCACTAGGAGACTGGCTCTGCCCTGGTCGCCGAAGACATGAGCCCCTCGCCCCTCACCCCCACCCCCGCACGCGCATGCGCACGGCGGGCATCACGCAGCAGGACCGCGAGAGGAGGGCCAAGCAGTGAGGAGCTGGGGCCTGACTGTCCGTCGCTGGAGTGAGTCAGCGGCCACGGAAGCGGGGTGCTAGGAGACAGTGCGGCTCCACGAGACGAGACAGCGCGAGCAGCAGAGCCGGCGCCAACGCTCCGACGCCCGGGAACCCATCTGCTGTGACTAAGTGGGACGTGCTTCATGCTTGAGCACCGGGGACCCTAAAGGCAGCACGGACGGCGGGTCTGGAGAGCGCTTCGGTCCTCGGCCCGCGAAGGTGCAGCTCGGAGCAAGAGGTCCAGGCACGCAGAACCGGGGGCTCGGGCGAGGCGAAGCCAGAAATGGATGCGGGGGCGGCGGGGGGCGGCACTCTGCCCCAGCATGACTAAGGCTCCCGGCCACACAGCAGTGAGGCCCGGCGGCTTCCACTGACTCTACTGCCACTCTGGAAGAAAGCAGAGACCTGCGTGTCAGTTGGGGTCGCGGGCGCACACGCCGCTCCTGGACACTCCTCTAAGACGTGCCATGGCCGCCTGCAAAAGCCCGCACTCCGCGGCAGGGACGGGGTGCCACACTGTTCCACAGAGACTGGAGAGCTGCGACGGCCAGGGCCGCCAGGAGCTCGCCGCCGGAATGAGGCCACAGGGGACAACGGCTCAAGCAGGACCTGACGAGTCAGGTGAGCGCCGCTTCTGGAACACCAGATTCGCAGGGGGCCCTCGGCCCGCGGCGCTCGGGGCTCGTGCTGCGGACAGGACAGGGGGACTGGAGGCCCTGGCATGGGCAGGGTGTCCCCGTGACGGACGTACTCCTGTTAGCGGTGAGGACGTCACAGTACACTCAGAAAACAAGTTTGCTAAGAAGGGGACGTTACAGGGAACCTCCGGCCTGAAAGGTGCCATCCGCATCTTCATCTACGTCCCCTGGAACGCGAATGGGTCACTTAAGGAAAAAAAGACTTTAACGAGGTACTAAAAACCTCCAATGTGATGTCAACCCATCAAGGTAAAAGCCCCGAGTAAAGGATTTCTATGAAATTAATTATACGAGCAACAGGGTCCGATGCAGTCCAGTGGGATGAGAGCCATCCACGGAAACACGGGAAGGGACCTGAGTGAGGCCTCCTGTGGCGTCCACATGGGCACAGCCACCTGACCAACGGATGTGGCCAGCAGACGGCCCTCCGCCTCTATGTGACCCTGTCCGGGTCCCAGGATGCAGACTGGCTCGCTGCCATCCAGCCTCACACCCTCACGGCCGCGATGACGACGTGCCTAACGCCGGCGGCCAGAGGAAGCGCGTGCTCCTCCCCGCACAGACACACAGGTGGGGACGTGAGACGGGCTTCAGTCCCAGACGAGGCCCCACAGGACAGGGAGAGGACAGGTGTTGTAAACGGCGCACACCACCGCCGGGAAGCAGGGTCAGCGCGGAACCGAGCGCGAGGACGAACAGCCGCGCCGGCGTCGCTAACAGACACGCCCGGGCTTCGGGCTGGACGGTGAGAAACAGGCCACCAAAGCGCAGGGCGCGTCCTGCGGTCGACCCCACGGGATTCCCAAGAAAATGCAGCTCGCAAAAGGTGCGCACGGGGCCCTGCTGGCCAGCCGTGAACCACACAGGCGCACGCAGCTTCATAGGGCGTGAGGGGCACCTCCGAGTGTGGCTTTGGCCAGGAACGGTGACCTGCCATTCATGTGCTAACGAGTCTGCACGGAGTAGTGAGAAGTGCCAGACCGTTCTCCAGTCAACTGGGCAAAGCGCTGCCCCAGCCCAAGGATGGCACCGCCCAGGGCCCACGCGGTCCTTAGGAGGTGACGTCCAGTACGCCGCAGACTCGAGCCATATGGCATCAGCCCAACCCGCATCCCTCCGGTGGCTCCACCGGCCAGAGCCGCCGGTCCACGAGCACGTGCAGCACATGCACGACGGCCACGCTCCGGAGCCCGTGGGGTGACACGCAGAGGGAAAGACGTGCGGGGCCCTAGGACCCACAACTCGGGGCCTGTCAGAGGGAACAGCGCCGCTGTCCCGTCGGCTGGGAAAGAGGGACGCCCAGCGGGTGGCACCCGCGCCGAGACCTGGGGAGAGAGAGGGCGCGCGAGGCCCGGCATTTACCTGTGTCCAGGCGCTTTCCCGGGGACCCCTCCTCCACCTCGCAGTCGCCGCAGGTGCTCCGCGACCTTTTTCTTGGCTGCAGAAGAGTCTCCAACCTCGGAAGGACTACAGACAAAAAGGTTTTGGTCCCTAGCTGAGGAGAAGCTGGCTGGGTTTCAGTGTTCTTGGCAGACTTTGGGGGGCTTACACTTTTCGATTTGCAGAAGAGAACAGAGGTGCGTCTGTTTACATCGCTTGATGGCTCCGCCACCGCGGAGGCCGCCGCCGGCGCATCGCCACTACGGGCGACGGTGGGCTCTGGAGGGCGTCCGAGTACCAGCGCGCTCGGAGAGCGAGCGCTATGTGACTCATTATCAAATGTGACTCTTTTGAAAAGTTTACTCTGCTCTGGGTTGAGTTCTACTGGTCTGAGGGTTGGTGGTTCTGAATTAGTCTCCGAGTTTGAAGGAAGAGGTAATGCATCTGATGGTTCAAGTTTAGGGGGAGATTTATCTCCTGAAAAAATTATAAATAAAGTGATTTTTGAAAACCGGTAATTATAAAATCTATTATAAAACTTACTATAAATGTGAAGTCCACCAAAATACTACTTCAATTAAGGAAACAAAGCATCACACACAACTGTCTGCTAGCAGTGGGGGCCGCGGCGGCCCGGCCCGGGCCTGCAGGTCACACTCCGGCATGTCCCTAAGCCCAGGCTGAGGTGGCCTGGCGCTGGGTCCAGGTGCCCCGCGGTGTGGAACCACCCTCTGGAAACAACTGTGAAACAGCATTTCACATTCGCCAACATTAAACGCATCATTCGAGTTCGCAACCATTTCTCAATCGACAGTGCACTTACCTTGCGAGAAGAAAAGCACCCACGACTACGTCTACGTGGGCGCCCCCACCCCACTCGGCCAGGCGGGCGCCCAGAGCGCGCCCTCTGCCCCGTTTCTCCCGGCCTCGGGAGGCCTGCCCAGACTGGTCGTGCGGAGGGGCTGGGAACCACCCTAGGAAGGAGCCCCAGGGACGTCCACGCCACACTCTGAAACTACACACGTCAGCTCTCATTTTAACACGACTGCAAAAGTAAAGAGTCTTTCAAAGACCACGCTAACCTCCTTAAAAAGGTTCTCAGGGACGTCTCACACAGACACGACAAGTCCAAGACCGCGTGGAGCCGGGTGGCGGCCCTCGGCCCGCCGGGAGCTCCACGGGGAGCACACGGGCTCCTTCTGAGCGAGACTGACGACGGCCCATGACCGGCAGCCGCGGGAACCACTGACACCCTCGGCACTGACTGTCGTCCCTAGGTAAGCCTTCATTTTATTAAACCCGCAAGTCCTCAAACCCCCTTGAAAGATATAAGGTGGACACTTGGACCCCAAATTCATTCTAATAACAAAAAGCTACACGACTTACAGAGTCTGCTCTACCAAAGCCGGTGTCAGGGGGACTCTGCTCACCTAGCACGGGGTGCGGGCAGCACTCTGCTCACCTCTCGGACAGCCGGGCTCGGGCTCTGGCTGGCTGCGATGGCAGCCGGGCCTGCAAAGTGCCACTCAAAGCTTGTCAGAGTGCCTTACAGGTGACCCCTGTACCAAGGGGGAGTGCACCCCAACAGAGAGCTGCTGTGAAAGTCCGTTCTAGGTA
>NW_011889080.1:466485-485393 GCF_000151845.1 Pteropus vampyrus
CTCACTGTGGCACACAGTCCAGCTGGGGGCAGAGCCTCACGCTCGGCTAGCTTCTAAAACGGACTGTGCGACCTGAGCGTACAGTCTCAGTTTGTGAGTACAGAACTCAGCACCCGAAATTCCATGCACTAGGACATGTCAAGTCCACAAAATGGCCACTTGGGCCTCCCGCTTGGGACACCTCGTCTAGGCAAATACACTCAGAGCTCGGATGCCCTGGGGTGTGCGAGCACAGTGCTGCACCCCTGACACACGCGGTGGCCAGCTACGCCCGCCACACGCTTCCACGCAAAGCCACGGAGACCGGCCAGAGCCGCGGCGTCCAACCCCGTCCCACCCGCTGTACACAGCCCGACCAGCCGGCCCGGCCTCGTGCTGCCTCCTCACGGCCCCACGAGGCAGAGCTCGCCCGTGTGCGCGCCCCGCCACGTGAAAAGTCCTCCCGCACACACGATGGGGCCCTCGGTGTGACGTCGGGGGACAATCCTGCCAGCTGGGCCGGGCCTCAGTGGTGCCAGCAAGCCCTCTGAAGCCACACTAAAGCAAGACAGCCCATCTTGAAACTCCAAAGCAGGGCTCAATACACGACCCCAAACTCCCCCAACCAAAAAGCCAAAGGCCCAAGCAGTAGCAGTAGCTCGGTGACAGCACCCTGTGCCAGGCCAGCCCGCAACTCACTGCTCTCCCGAAGCTGCCCCCGCCTTCGTCCTGCGCCCCGTCTGTCAGCTGGACCCAAACTCGGTGGCCTCCACGTCTGACTGAACGCACGCCCGGGCTCAGCAGCCGACGCGGGCGGGGTGACTCTGCCACCCAGCCCTGGCCGAGCCCCATCCAGCTCCACAGTCACCACGAAGAACAGCCCCAAACTGGGCCTGGGCACAGGCTAGAACTGAGACGGCCACAGCCCGCTGGAGAACTGGCCCCAAACCGCAGAGCATGCGCAACGGGACCGACGGGCCTGCTGCTGACCCCACGCCCACATCTCCAGGGACGGACCAGAATGCCCGGGAGGCCTCCCTTCCTTCAGACAAGGGCGTCCAGTGGGCCTGACCCTGCTCCTGGCTTCCCTGTTCCAGTGTCTCCGATGGAGACCTCGTGGTTGACAGACAAGCTGAGACGGAGCGCGTGTCCGGCGTCAAGGAATCACGGCAACTGTGCGCAGTGACGACGCTGTGGTGCCGGTCCCCGTCCTCTGGCAGATTCGTGGTTCTGTCCCACACTGACCCCTGAGCACACATTCCCACAGCGACCCAGCGCCTGCACCTAGCTGCCCTCCCGGCACCACGCCCCAGGCCCGCCGCCCTGCTCCGCGGAGGCCTGCGGCTTCCTCACAGGGCGGCCGCCCCACACCGGACCCTCGAGCTGTTTCCGCCTCTCCACGCTCTCTCCCACCAGCTTGGGGTAAAACGCCCTCTATGCGTACGCAGTCATTTTTCACAAGAACGTGACACTCTACGAGTGAGACTAGGCCAGCTTCCGTCTCAGATCTCGCTTTGTGAGTGCTTCCTTTAAAACGACACCAGCGCCACAGAGCAGCAAAGGTGGCCTTCTGAGGGCCTGGGCCTAATGGGGGCTCCCACCTCGCAGGTGAGGATCCGACGCCAAGGAGGGACCCGCAACACGAGAACGAGGGAAGTCGCACATGCTGGGCAGCGAGGAGCAGGACCACGGTGAGGCTGCTCCGACGGGAGCCGGCTGTGGACGGCCTCGCCCCTGCTCACTTGTCGGGCAGATAACGTGCAGACAGCGATCTTCCCAAAGAGGAACCGAGCCCTCCGGCTGGAGCGACAGCCAGGGCAGCAGGAAGGGGACTAGCTGGGAGGACAGCAGATGTCCCAAACTGACCCCCCCCGCCACAGGTCCTGCGATGTCGTAGGACACTCACCCCCAGGGGTGCAACAGACCTGACAACCTGGGACCACCCCAGACGCCGAGGACGGACTAGGTACGAAATGGGGCAGTCTGGGACCACGGACGCGTGCGGCTATTGGGAGTCCCTACCAGCAAGCGCTTCCCAGCACCAGACACCCCAGGTAGTACGAGCCCTAAAAGTGACGCTGCTGCCCTGCTCTAGGACCAACTATGACTGACGTGACTCAAAGGCCATGTTCCAGTGCCCAGTGCTGCAGACTCTACATCGACCCATCATAGAACTGCAACCAGACCAGGCACCATCGCACGGTAAGGCTGCACGAACGGCTGGTTCCCGGTGCGCACCGCCGCT
Source organism: Pteropus vampyrus (assembly GCF_000151845.1). Lineage (NCBI taxonomy): Eukaryota > Metazoa > Chordata > Mammalia > Chiroptera > Pteropodidae > Pteropus > Pteropus vampyrus. The sequence continues at coordinate 468,710 of NW_011889080.1, forward strand.
CACTTCCTAAGACTCGCCCGAGCACTCCAGTCCCCGGCGCCAGGACACGGGAGCTGTGACACGCAGAATCCACGAAGCTCAGGGACTAAGCGATCACAGCCGGCGCTTACGCACAGGCTGGCAGGCTTTGGCACTGCGGGCCGCGCCGGCTGGTGCACGGTCTACAGCGGGCGACAGGCTTTCGAAGAGCAAACTGCACGACTGGGGTGCGGCTGGTTGTGAAGCTCGGGAAGAGCAGACCTAGGCGCTCCTAGCTGCGGGGGGAGGGCCCTACTCGAGTCACCTGTTTGCGTGACCGAAATGTACAGACCGAGCATCTGAAAAGGGGGAGCAGACAACTGCAGTGTCCACCTTGGTCCCTCTCCCCAGCACAAGGCGAGCACCTGTAACCGCCCACCATGTGCTTCCTGTCCACACGAACACCCGCGGCCCAGCTGTCCTCTCAGGTACACCCGCCCCGGCTGGGCGAGGCGTCCTTGCACCGGAAGCACAAAAGCACTGCTGAGACGGAGCTGTCTGGGGCCCGCGGGGCGCCTTGGGCCCCACGCCGTGCTCCCCAGCGACTGGCGGTGAGCGGCCTTCCCAGCCCTCAGAGCCTCAGGCGGGGCACTCAGGTGAGAGTGAGGCCGCGTCCCACGGAACAGCTGTCCTCCACTGACACGACATGACACGACGGACGACCCCAGCAGCCCTCCTACCACTGAGGTCACCTGCGCCCCGCAACCACCCGATGGCTGTGCACGGTCTAAACCGTTCTCTTCACATCGTTTATCAGGACCCAGTTGAAAAAAGAACCTTATTCTGTGCCTGAGACTTTGCAGCTACTGAGATGCCCAAACATAACACAGGCGACACCATCTGTCAGGTGGGTGGGCTTTGGGAGACCCCGCTGGCGGAGGCCCCGCACGAGCGCTTACCTTCCTCCCCCGGCTCCTGCCCAGGCCGAGTGCCTTCGTCTTCCAAGCCTCCAGTACCTGACTCGGCGGCCGCGGGCGGGCTGTGCCGCTGGCTCAGCTTGTGCCGGATGACGGCGATCTCTCTCTTCAGCAGTTTGGCCCGTTTGCTCCTCGACCCACTGGACTTCATGGAGCACGTGAGGTCCAGCTTCTCCAGCAGCTCCCTCAGCTGCTCTTCCAGGGCCATGTGGGCCCTGTTGGCCGGGTTCAGCAACCTGTCCACTGAAGCCAAAGGACAACCGTCCGTGAGCCGCCCGCCACATTGCCCTCTCACGACCAAGCCCCACCACCCCAACGGCCCATCAGAGCTCCTGGGCCCAGATCCCTCACTCGGCCACGTGATAAGGACACAGGCCGCTCTGCCCACACCGAGCCCATGCTGTCACAGTCTCAGAAAGCGGAGCTGGCAGGCGCACAGGAACACGGACACACGGAGAACAGCCCCGGCTCCAGCAAGCAGGCAACTCGGCCACGTAGGGCACGGGCCCAGGCTGAGAGGGAGGTGGGCCAGGCACCAGGAGAGGGAGCTGCAGAGGAGCCCACTGCGGACTGTGCTCGCGGCTGCCATCCACGACACAGCAGACAGCCTTCCTCGAGCTGCCGAGGCCCACCCTGGGTACACATCCCCAAGTGACCCGCAACCTGGGCTGCACCAGGCAGAACCAGGCAGTCCCCTGCGGGGCACCGCCACACGTGTCTCTGGAGTGAGCACCTAAAACGTGGCTGGTATGAACAGAGGTGCCATGAGTGTAAAACACACACGAGGTAGCAACCCAAAAATAAAAATCAAAGAAAAATGTCTCCAGTAATTTTTACATTGAGTACGTGCTAAAAACCGTGACACCTGAGGTGCACAGCGTACGAGGTACGTCAGGAAAATAAACGCCGTGTTTCTTTTCCTTCACGAGGCTACTAGAAAACCTAGTCACACTGAGCGGTGCAGACCCAGCCCGGTGCTTACCGTCCTCCCAGGAGAAAGGCCGCCGAGGGGCCGCGGCGGGCCGCTCGGGCAGGTGCAGGCCGGAGGCCTCCTCGAAGCCGATGCTGTCCACCTGGCGGCGGGCCTGCCGCAGGACGACACCCCCCTGGTCACGCAGCCTCACCGCAGCTCTGTAGAACACCGTGTCCTTGGCATTGTATCTCATGCAGTTGTCCACGATGAGGTCAAAGTCCTCCTCGAACTCGAGGAGGCTCCTGTACCCCTGGGCTTCCAGCCGCTTCCTCATCGTGGCGAAGTCCATGGGCTGCTTGATGTGGTCCAGGTAGTCTGGTACCTGCTCGAGGCGGGGGACAAGCACTCACAAACAGCGAAGGGGTCTCCTGAGAACACACGCCAGCACCAAGTCTCACGTGCACACACACGCACGCACACATGAACTCGCGCACGGCAGAAACGACTCTCGCAGTACCAAGTGGCAGCACTGAGGACGGCAAACTCCCACCCGCACCCGAGGGACCCCTCTTTACTGAAACAGTCGCTGCGGTGCTGGGCCGGGCAGACCTCACCCCTGCAGAGAGGTGCTTTCTAGGCGGGACTTTTTCATTCCCAATACTTTACAACAACGTGTTCATCAGTTTGCAATGAAACAGAAAAGTAGGTCAGATAAAAACACGCATTCTGGTCACCATGCCGTCCAGTCAGCGTCCCTAACCCAGCAGCGGCGCGGGGCGGTCACAGCGCGCGGACACCCACCTCCTTCAGGCTCACCGGCTGGGCGAATATGCGAGCCGGGTCCTTGTCCTGCAGCTGGTCCAGGACAGAGCGCAGCAGCACAGTCAGCGGGGTCAGCCGCAGCTCCAGCGCCATGCGCTCCACCTTCACCTGGGGGCGACAGCGCTCAGTCCTCACGCTGCTCTGCTCCAGCCTGCCCCCTGCCCCGACGCCCTACCTGAAACACTCACCTTTGACCTGGGCCACTGCCCGTTAACCCCCCAAGGCCTAGGGCCTGGCGCGTCATGCGTGGCGCCGCCAAACACCCTCCATGTGCCCCCTGCTCCTACCTTCCCTGGCCCAGTGCCATCCCGGATACCACACTGGACACCACGATGCCTCTGTCCCCCCCCACCTCCCCCCACTCCCCGCTCTAAGAGGTCAAGGTCACCCCGGCCGGCCACCTGGCCCACGCCACGCGTGAGGATGGCTCGGAGGAGGGCCGGGCCAAGGACCGCAGGCCCCAAAGCCCATGCCCAGGAGGCCCACGGCGCCCGGGCACGCACCTGCTCCCGCTTGAGCTTCTCGCGCTTGCGCAGGAGCTCGACCAGCAGGCGGGCGCGCTCCAGGTCGTGCCGCAGCCGCTGCCAGCGCTTCAGCTGCTCCTTGGCGGCTTGGAGCTCCTCATCGCTCTCCCTCTGAGGGGCGAGACCAGAAAGCCACAGTCAGCCCAGACGTCAGCCCAGACGTCAGCCCAGACATCCCCCAGACACCCGCTCAGATGCCCCCCGGGCGCTGACCAGCGGGGCCAGGCGTCCAGGACCCTTCTGGACGCCGAGGGAGAGAGCAGCCCCCATGCTCTGCCTCACACTCCCTTCCTCGTCCCCAAGGCCTGTCCAGGCCCTGCGGGCCTCACGCACGCCCGGGGAGGTCACCTTCCACGCCTCGGCGGTGCTTCCTCGGCTCTGCCCCGGGCCCGCCTTCCAGAGCCTGCTGCCAGCATGGCGCTGCCCAGTCCACACGCTCGAGCCACGGCCGCCCCGCGCCTGCGTCTCAGCAGGAGGCGCTCCCGCCCAACGTGCCGCGCAGCGAGGTGTCGGGACCAAGGCCTCGCCTCCTCCCCAACCACGCTGCCCACGTGCTCAAGTCTGTCCCTGTCACAGGTTCTGATCACAGCAGCCCAGGACACCATGCTCCTATCCCAACGTACGTGCACATCTCACTAGACGGAAGCAAGGCCCTCCTCAGAGGCATCGCTCCCCACTCCTGGGACACGCCCACGGCCTCAGCCTCTCGCTCCTGTCACCTGGGGCACATGCTCACACTTGCCACACTCTTCTCTCTCTGGACGGCTCTGCCCCACCCCTTCCAGACGGAGCTGAAACAGCCGAGGGGACCCCGCCTCGGCCCCAGTCTGAGCACCTGGCAGAGAGCCCGCTCTGCCTGGCCCGTGGGAACCGCTGGCACTCAGCCCTGAGACCACGCGCTGACGCTGCTTTCTACAGGGGACTTGCGAGCTCCTGCTGCCACGAGGAAGGGGGGCTGGCGCAGGGGCCCCACTGGGAAGCGGCCTCGGCATCATTCTTTTAAAACTCTCAGGCGTTAAACAGGAGTTAACGGCAGTATCAGCTCTGCAAACGAGGCCAGCTATGACATAAAAGAGCACATTTAAAAGCCAAATTCCCCCCAGAGCATCTGAAAACCATCCCATCCAACCATTTGCAGCAGACACTCTGAAAACACCAGGCACCAGGATGCTGGCCTGGTGACCGTCCATAGTGCCCTGGGCCCAGTGTGCTCACCGCCCTGGCCGCAGGAAGACTGAGGCACACGCGGCCTCGCCTGCTCAAAGAGCCTGGCCTTCCCGACCCGGCTCTCAAGGGCTGTCTGTGCCCCACACTAACACCCGCCCTGGAAGGCAGAACTGAGGACACTTCCAGGCCATGTTCCTAAACCAGCCTGACTTCCGGTCAACAACTGAGGCCACCCATGGCTTGGAAGGGGAACACATGCGTGCTGAGGTGGGGAGACGGTTGGAACTCCCACAGTGAGGACCAGCTCGGTCCCATCAAAACCCCAGTGCTGGGGACAAGGCACAGCAGCGAGGGCCCGGCACATCCACCAAGTCCGCGGACACTACCTGGCCCCAAGGAGCTGACGCAGCCGGTGGCAGCGGTAGGGTGGACTGACTGCACAGGCCCAGGAGGCACCTGCACTTCCTGCCAGGCCAGGGTCGGAGCAGGGCAGGTCTGGGGCTCCACGACCCACAGCACAGGGGCCCGGGCAGGGCCCAGCATCCTGAGGCGCTGCATCTGCCCTCGGACCCACTAGTCCCGTCTGTCTGCTGTCCCCCCCAATCAGGTCAGGCCCTGGAGAGACGGGCAGGCACCCAACCTCTCCCAGGGCCAGGCTCCGGGTAGGCACCCAGAAACAGATGAATGAATCAAATTAAACTCTCATATCAAGTATTCTTAAAGTTCCAAAAGACACAGAAATCACACCGAGCCTTAAACATTCCATGTGGAACATGGCTGTTCTGGACGCCCCCAGAAGCAAAGCTTTACAGGGTGGCGTGGGGAAGCCCTCCCCTGTCGCCATCCTTCCCAGAGAGGCGGGCGGCCCCCGCCAGCCCACAGGGCAGTGACCTGCAGCCGTGTCCACGAGCCTCCACCGGCCGTGGCACCCCAAGGGGCACCCTGGGGCTGTCAACACCGACCAGCTCCAGGAGCACGGACGCACAGCTATGCCGTCACCGCCCAGCCCTTCCGCACAACGGCCGATGCCTGGGGGCCAGCTCGAGCCAGCATCCTCCGCCCCAGGAGCCCCTGCAGTCCCAAGACCAGGTGGGACGCGAGTCTGCAGAGGCCTGACCCGCCACACGCTGTCCGTCACCATCGCCTGAGAGCGCGTGTCCTTGCACGTTTCACGGGACACGACTCAGATGGTGCCACAGGCACCAGGACACCTGCAGCGGCCCTGGACCACTGAGGGGAGGGACGGCGCATCCTCGCACCCTCAGAGGAGCGGTGGGGTACAGAAGCACACCCCTCCATCCTTGAGATAGAGGAGGGTCGGGGCCCATCTTGAAGAGACCCAGAATCCCAACTTTTTCTTGGGTTTTCAAAGAGCGTTAAAAACAGACGTTAAAATTCAAATTGCTTTAAAAACTGAGCATTTAAACGTGTTAATAAAGTACCTGTTTGTCACCGGAAAATTAGAAAGCATTAAGATGAGGAGTCCCTGAGAACGACGTCGAGGTCCAGGCCAGGGGCGCCCAGAAGAAGAACTCGCCCTGGGCTGAGACGGGACGGCTGAGACAAGCAGCAACGTGACTGGAGGGAGGGGAAAGGCGGCGATGCACTCGAAGGCCAAAACCACGCCTCCCTCTGTGCCAGGTGGCGTGGAGGGCAGCGACAGGAGGGACAGGATCCCGCTCGGTAAGGGACTGCCTTAGAACTGGAGCAGCCAGCAGGAAGCTGTGCCCAACCCCAGGACACAGCGGAGGAGCGACGCCCAGCGGCTGGCCGCGGAGCCCCGAGACACTGCACGCCACAGAACCACACGCCAGAACCCGGAATCCCGAGCTTCACGCGTCCGTGCCCGCGCCCACCCAGGGAGCACCGCATCCCGCGGCGTCTGACGGCGTCCGTCCCCTCGGATTTGCTCAGCCACCGGGCGACGCAGCACGGTGAGATCCCGGGCAGCAGGGCCTTGCAGATGCCAGTGTGGCAGCTGCCCCAGCAGTCGGAGGGACTGTCCCCGCTGCGTGCCCAGGAGGCGGAGCGAGGGCAGTGAGGGAACCCTGACCAGACCCCACTCTCCTCTCAGCCCAAGGTGGCGGCCAGGCCTGGAGGCCAGCCGTGGACACCACCCCTCAGAGCATCAAGTGGGCCGACAACGCCAGCCAAGAACTGGGGGCCACGTACAGATGAACCATCTTTGCTCTCGATCCCTTTCGAAATGCTTCTTTCAGAAGCGCGGCACATCACCACGCGCCTCCATGAACCCGAACGCGGCACTCCGACGGGGCGCACGTCTGGCTCAGTTCCCGTTCCCTCACTCACCCCGCAGCGCAGTCCATGCTGAAGCAGCCTGCAGAGCAAGGCCCTCAGGACAGTCACTCCTCGTACCGCCTTCGCTTCCAACACAAACCCCGGGGCGCACAGGCCCCGCCCACCGGCTGCTGCCCCATCCCGCGGGACCCCACCCTTGTGGTCCCTGAGACTGCCCCTCCCTGGCATCCCCACCGTGTGCAGAGTGGGGGAGCGCAGCAGGACCCAAGGGGCAGGAACATCCAGCCACGTGGTGTCACCTGCACGTCCGCAGTCCTCACCTGCTGCTAGGACCAGGCCTCGGGGCGGGGCAGGGGCGGAGCCGGAAGCAGGCAGAGGGGCTCCTAGGGGCTCCTAGGGGCTCCGACCTCGCAGTGTCAGGAGGCAGGCGGAGGACGGGAGGGGGCTGCGACGGCACGTACCTGCTGCGCGCTCCGCTGGGACTGCAGGCTGGACTGGAGCCGCCTCAGCAGGGGGGCGCCGTTCCTGGACAGCCTCTTCAGCAGCCAGTAGCTGTGGGCGCGCTCGACAAACTGCTTCTTCCGCTGAATGGCCACCTGATTCGCAATCCTATTTAATCTAAAACACGGAAAAACTCAGAGTTTAGCTTTACAGAGGTATGTTAACATGCTTTCACCACGGAAGCTAGAAACGACGGCGCCCCTCTCCATCGGCCGGACGTGCTCACGCGACATCTCTCCTAGCCCTGGCTCACGTAGTGCCACCTCCGCTGCCCCTGGTTCTGCTGACAGAGGCCAGCATCTCCAACGAGCCACGGGTGTCATCCATTCTCAACTCACCCTGCGTTGATCAGTTCAGACACCTAAAAATAAAACGTGCCGAGCACAGCTTGAATGTGTTTAATTTCCTCCACATCACGCCGCCCCACGCACGGGGCCGTGACCAGGTACATGTGAAGACCCCTCAAGGACAGCTCACGCCCACGGAGGGTGGCGGGTGCAGGGTGCTGGTCCCACTCAGTCACCTCAAAGAGGACAGAGATGCGACAACTCGAGGTAGAGGGAAAAGCAGCTGACGGGCCAGGGCTGGAGACGAAGAGGGGCTACTGCTGGCTGAGGTGACAACGGGGTCTTCAAGTCTCCCGAGAGACCTCACCCTTTCAGAGACCACAGAATGCAAAGGCTTTGTAAAAACACTCGCAGAAGGGACGGTGATCACTCAACAATTCTGAGGCCACCAGAGAGCTGGCACCTCCCCAGTACCACCCTCCCTGAAATGCCCACCCGTCAATCCGCCGCACAAGGACACTGAGTGGTAATGGGAGGTCACTCTAAACTCAAACTTAACAGAACAAAAACATGAAATGCAACAAGGCATTCCTCATGGTGCACCGAAATCAGAATTTCAGGACAGCAAGCAAGGAATTTCAAGACCTATCTTTTTAAAAGATGCAACTCACAAGTTTTACAAAATAACCAATGAACAAAATAGTCCCACACAGCCCCAACACCCCCGCACGGCCCTCCGCTTAAACCGCAGCTCCTGGCCACGTGGCTGCTTGGCCATCTGCTGAGCTCTGATGGACATGGCTGCCGTCCCGGGGTCAAGACCCGCGTGCCATGCAGGGACCCAATGCCCTCTCCTCTAGGGGGACCCAGCTTGAGTCCTTCTGGGGACCCAACCTGAGAAACTGACTTTGGGGACAGCTCCGTGCCAGACACAGGCCAGGGGCTTTGCAGAAGTACCCCTCGTCCGGTCAAGCCCCAAGGGGAAGGTGCCAAGAGCCCCCGCAGGCAGATGTGAACCCCCAGTATGTACGAGCTCAAGTGTGTTCACAGCCTGCCCTTGACCAAAGGGCCACAGGTCCACACATTCCAGGACACCTGGTCACATGGCCTCAGCGTGGCAGGAACGGGATGCCCAGGAGCGGCACCCAGCCCGACCCCACCATCGCCGGGGGCCCCAGCAGAGGGTGCACTGGAGACACAGGCTCTGCAGAGGGCCCCGCGCCCGAGCCGGTGTGCCCATGGGCGGTGCCAGCCTTCGTCCTTACCACCCTGGGCTGAACGCACGCGGGCACAGCCGGGGCCGGCCACAGTGCCCCACGGCCCTCCGCACACATGGACGGATGTTCTCACACGCTCACTCGGCTACCTCGAGGGTCCCGTGAAGCAAGGAGACAGAAGCACTTTTTAACAATTTCAAGGTCCAGAAAAATGCTGTTCGGCCTCACGCTTTTATAGATTTGAACCTCACAAAACCAGCCGCCCTCTCCTCCAGAGTCGGGACGTGTGAGCTGTCGGCAGCCCGTGGCCTGGGAGAAGGCTTGGGAAGCTGTCCTGACGTGCCTGCTGCAAGCCGCGCTTTGAGCACTGATGGCAGCATGCGAGCACCCAAGTGCCAGAGGAGCGGGCAGGGCTGAGTGCCCCGGAAGGACACACGCTGTGCTGACACTCAATGCCGCCGCACCCACCCAGCTGTGGGGGGCAGAGGGCGCGCCAACCCGCACCACGGAAACGCCCAGCGGAGGGCACGGCACCAACGCAGGACGGGAAGCGACTCGGCTCCCTGGACAAACTCCAAGGGGAAAGAGGCCAAGCGGGGAGACTCACAGGGCTCGCGTAACTGTAGAGGCCCAGTGAACCCTGGTGTTCAGAACGGGGTAAGCAGGTGAGTCCCACACAGGGGAGTACAGCGGAGGACCCGTGGTGGGAAAGGGTTGTCGGGGGCTGGGGGCTGGGGGCTGGCCGGCTGGCCCATCGGGTGGACTGTGGTTTCGAGCCTGCCTGCCCTCAAGTCAGTCATTAAACTAGGCATTTCTTCTGTGCAACTTCCTGATTTTGATTCTATTTTAAACTTTTTTTTACTACAGTATTTGGCAAGAGCATATTGAAAGGATCACAAGTCTGACTTTCTCAAGGCTTTTTGAATGTGCCTTATAAACAAAGTGCTTCCAAGTGACAGATCAACAGGCATAACTGACAGATGCCCAGTAAGTGCTGGCGACATGGCTTCTGGAGATGCATCAGGAGACGGTGGACGGTGGCGGCCGCAGCGGCCTGCACTGAGCTTCTGGAGAAACTGAAGGCGGGCCCCAACGCAGGTCAGCTCGTAAAACGTCTGTGTGCGATTTGGGGACACAACGTGGAAGGGAATTTTACAAATTGACTGCATCGCACAGCACAATGGCTTTTATACAACCTACTGCACGTGTGACGAAGGTCTGCGGCACTCACGTCTCTGGTAACAACCAGGAACGCAGCAGAGGGAGACCCTGTCTCACCACAGGAGGGACGTCCCATACAGAAACCTCGCCTGTCTTTCCAAACCCCGTTTCATTAAGAGAGGCGCCCAGAAGTGTCACTTTCGGTTAAGAATCTTCAAGTTGTCCGTTTCTTTCGTTTGAGCGTGTACCAACGACTGTGACAACATGACCAGGAAGAAACCTAAACACTCAAGGTCCAGTGAGAGTGACGTGAGGTTAACGTGGGGACAGCAGCTGGGTGGCAGTCAGCCGCACCCTGACAACGAAACCCGCCCCCAAGTGACTAAAGACCTGTGAGGGACACTGGAGGGACAGACGCACTGGGACGCCCCCCCCCCCCCACCGCGGGCTGACAGCAGCAAGGAGACAGCCAACAAATCAAGGTGTTCGCAAAAAACTGCAGCCGCTGAGCCCTGAGTGGGGCGGGTGGCAGGGGACAGGAGGGCCACTGAAGAGCACTTAGAAGAAAACCCTGAGGCCCTCACAGAAATAAAGGATCATTTAAACAAGATACAACACCAGCCATAAGTAAATAAATGAAAATGCATTAAAAACTAAAAGGCGATGCCCTCCATCCGCTCTCACCCCATCACGTCGGCCCTGGGCGGGCAGTCCTTGGGTGAGTCTGGATGAAAACAAGAAAAACCGCAGGCCGGAACAGCCCGCCCAAACTGTCGTTTTCACAGATGTCCATGAAAATAACGTAAGAGACTCTACAACGTATTCTACCAATCTAGAAACAAAAACCTAGATCTACACAAACGACAAAACAAAACTCATTTTTAAAAACACTCCCGCACTCAACTTTCGTGGACATTTTTATGGAGCAAAGCATCGCCTCCCACGAAGACGCTGACGACGTCCTCGTGGGCAGCGAGGCGGCCGCGGCCGTGTTTTCGTAGACGGCGGGGAGCGAGGCTTCCGAGACGGACATGCACGCCGGGGGACTCGGGCCGAGCCCAAAGCAGAGCGTGGAGGCCGGGGGCCTCGCACAGGAGGACGAGGGGCCGAGCACGGCCCGGCGATGGAGAACAAGGGGGACTGGCCCGCACAGGGCAGGGCTCGGGGAGCCACTGTGGGATTCGGAGAGGTGGCCAGAGGTGCGGGGACAGGGCCGCGAGCGCTGGCAGCCGATGGGCAGGGGGGCGTAAACCAGCACGCGGCCGGCTGCAGCGAGCCCCGGCTGCGGGAGGGCTGTGCAGAGCCGCAGGGCTGGGGAGGGCGGGCTCCTCAAACCTGACCCCAACCGCGCCCCGCGTCAGAAAACCACGCCAACTGACAACCGTCCGCAGCACGACTATGGCTGTTTCGGACCCTTGTTCTCTACGCGGACACATCCGTGGGGGAAGCGATATGACTGGGACCTGCCTCAAAGCCATCACAAGGCAGCAGGTGAGGGACACCAGACAGGTGTGGGGACTGGTGACTGCCGAAGCGGGGGCAGAGTGCTGGGCTCGCCTACTCCACAGATTTCCAACCCTGAAAAGACTTTTGAAGACGTCAGTGAAAACGAGGAGGTCAGCTTCCCAGGGGCGGGAAGCCATCCACACAACCTACCCAACTCGCCACATGCTGCCGAGGTGGGGCCTCCTCAGCGCCGGGGACGGGCCAGCGAAAAGAGAGACACCCCAGGTGGTGCTGGGGGCAACGTAGCAGCACCCAAAACGCCGCTCCCAAGAGCACCTGCACTGGCGGCAAGGACGTACCCAACGCCACCCACCAGGGACGCTTCAGTCAGGATGACGCAGACCCACTGCAACACGCAACCTGTGTCCAAGGTCCCCGTACAGGCCGCCCAGATGGCCTGTGCACCAGGCAGGGAGACAGGCGTGCGTGACGCCGATGGCGGCTACCGCGGGGAGGGCCGCGACTGGGAGGGGCCCTCACTCAACACCCGGCTCCGCTTTCTAAATGCTCTACGTTTGATAAACGGGAACGTTGGTCTCTCGAGTTTTTTCCTGTGTTTAAGCTTGTGATATAAAAATCACGAAAAACAAGGAAAATGCCATTAAAAAATCATCCCCACCTTCATGTGGGAGGGACGCTGGGCGAGCACCCTCATGAGGTCCCCTGCCGTCGCCACTGGGCACTGGGACTTTAGACGCACCCTCCCTCTCCAAGCCTCTCTCTTGAAGGGTATGAATCTCTACGATGGGCACGAACAGCTGGGGTTGGATGGAGGTCGCCGTGGCACCAGTGAGACAGAGTCAACCTCCCAGACCTAAAAGCCCCGCATTTGCCTCTGGAAGTGGTTCTGGGCCACCCTGGCTCCCAGGAGAACCCCCTGCCCAGTGTGGCTCGGGTCAGGACTCTCCAGACCCTCCTGGGTTCCCAGACACGTGGGTGACAGTCACAGAGCCCCAAGGTCACCGGGGTGTGCACGTCGGCACCTCCCGGCCGGGCCTCCCCACCACCCAGTCACAGTGAGGTGGCTGCCTGCAGTGGGCCTCCCCAGCAGACCAAGAGCTGCAGTCCCCGAGGCCAGGCCAACGGTGATGGCCAGCAGGGTGGAGCCCCACCTCATGCCCTCCCGATGCCCACCTCTCCCCCACCACCCACCGAGCGCCAGGCCCGGCCCAGCGCCCGCAAGCCCACCCTGGGGACCCGCGGGGTGGCCTTCTCTGGAAACCACTGCCTGCTGGCCCACAACGTCATGACAGAAGGAACCTGCTGACAGGAAAAGCGGAGGGAGGGCTGAGGTGGGCGCTGTTTCCGGCCCTCACGGGGAGATGACCCAGGCGAGGGCAGATGCGATGCGACACCTGGGCCGTGAAGTGGAGCAGGGTGGCCATATGGCCTCCAAGGGCATCCCAGACCTCACATCGCACTCCAGAAAAAACGAAAGCAAAGACTTCTTGGAGACACTAGCAACATTTCCATCACCAAGAAGCAAGGGACACCGCGGCCTCCAGGTGAGGGACGCATGACGTCTACATGATACCTGGGACACGTCCGATAGCCATGAGGACACCAGACAAATCCTAAAAGAGGCCGGCAGTCCTAAGGGGCAGGGCTGTCTTCTTTGAAATAGGGCTTCTCGGGGACACTGAGCAGCCATGGAAGTGTCCAGACCAAAGACAGACCACAGAGACTGGCCAGGAGGGGGCCGCTGTGTGCGGGGCACGTGGGGTACGACGTTAGTTAGCGAGAGGTGACTCGGGGTAAAGATCTGGGTGTTTCTCCTTCTCCTTGTTTTTGCAACATTTCATAAATTTGCGGTTTTTCCTCAGTAAAAATCTGAAGTAAAGATAACCCTCGCCCCCTGGCCCTACTCTGGCCTCTACGGGTGCCTGTGGAGAGCACTCCCTCGGCCTGCCTGTCACACTGCCCAATACTGTACCCGCGTGAGCCCAGGCGACACCCAGGCGGGAGTGGAGGCCCGCTTGCAGGTGGCGATGACCCACTGCTAGGATTACAGTCGTCAAGTAAACTGTCAACCCTCCCTCTGCCCAGAGGGAGCCAGCACGGTGACCGTGAACAGAAGTGGCAAAACCCCGCTGGCAAGCTCTCCCCGGAGATGCGTGGCGGGGAGACCCTTCCAGTGGGACAGCAATCACAGCCAGCGGGCTGAGCATGGGGGACACCAGGGCAGTCCTGCCCACGGAGCCCACCTACCCAGCAGAGCCGCCAAGAGGAGGGGGCCTGAGGGCGGCGGGGCCGAGGCGTCTGAATGCTTGGCGACACGCCGCGGCCCCCAGGAACACTAACTTTATTTGCGTAAACACCGCAACCTCATACTAGCCAAACACGTCGGAAGCGCACAGTGCCGAGTGGGACTCACAGCCTTTCCCAGCATTCCCTACCTTCCACTCGCTTGGGCTCCCAGGGCGACAGGGACCTGCTCAGCAGATGTGCCACGCCCCCTCGGTAAGGAGCTGGCAGCAGCCGCGCACAGCAGGGCCCAACCCACAACCCGGGGAGCAAGGAGCGGAACACACAAGACAGTGCTCGGGACACAGGAGCATGGGACGTCCCGCCTCCATGGAAGCTCGGGTGCACGCCTCAGGGACCAGTAGCAGAGCCTGCGCCTGCACGCCCGGCAGCCGTCCCTCTGCCCCTGGTTCCAGAGCCACTTTCCAGAGATGCTTGAGCACCTTCCCATGGGGGTACTGGGGGAGCCACCACCCAGGCCACGGGGTCTCAAGACAGGCCCCAACGGGCGTCCACAGGCGCACACACAGCCCCACTGCTGTGGGGCCCCCAGAGCGGGGCCTCCACCTGGCAGGGCTAAGCCAGCACGTCTCTCGTGTCCCTAGGACGTGGCACATCGTGGCGTAACAAAACTAACTGCTGGAAACGTGAAGACACAAGGCTCAAGTCCAAGTTCTCATTGCTGGAGTCACAAGCACAAAGTCCCTCTGTCTGACGGCTACCGGCGCTCACTCACGTCTGTCCTCGCCGGATGTACAGAAGCGGGGGCGCCCGGCAGCGGCGGCCTTGAGGACGGAGGACTGGGAAGCCGCTTCTCCGTCCTCATCAACGCAAGTCACCACTTCCTTTGTGGCATCGGCCTTGACTTGAGACTATACGTGGAACGACCCAAGTGGCCGAGAGGACCTGGCCAAGGAGCACACCCACTGTGTTCACGAGAAGCCACCGTACTGCACAGATGAGGGGCCAAGTTACCTGACCAGGCACTCCGGCGGGGGGCGGCGGGGCTGATCAGTTACACCAGGGGATCCAGGCGACCCTAACTCGATGAGTCCCTTCCCCTGACCATCCCCTCCCCCAGGAGGCAGCCGTAAAGTAGATAAGGCACAAGGCACCGGAGGAGCACACAGGGCGAAGCCGGCACGTGAGGCGGCAGCGGGTGACAGGAGGAGCAGCGGCGCCCAGGTCACGGCGTTTCTTGGAGGGGGATGGGCACTGTCTTCCCTACACCTGGCTTCCCACCTGCGACGCTGACGCTGTTGGAAACAGCTTTCATTATAAGGAAAGCAGGGGAGGGAGGGCGCAGGTGGAAGCAGCTGCTCAGGACTGACTGGAAGAACCCGCGCAGTGTCCGACCACACCCACAGCACCCCGGGACTGGCCCAGGCGGGCCCCCAGCCTGACTCCAGCAACTCGGGACTCTCAAGTGGGTGGCCAAAGCCTTGGACGAGCCACCTCTTATCCCACGATCTAGTGCTCAAGGAAGTCAAAACCAGTCTGTGACTTCAAGGCATTAAATGTTCTAAAATTGAACGCGCTGTCCTCTGCTCACTGGGAACAGACTAACTTGGAACCAACCGTCTGCTATCCCCACCACTTGAAAACTTAATATTTAAACCACCAAATCGCAAAGCACTCACTGTCCCTGTCAGCCCACCGTCCTCCCTGCAGGGCACAAAGACGACCCCTCCTCCCTCGGCCCACGTCCCTCCTGCTGCCCAGCGGGCCTGGGAGCACTGTCGCAGCTCGGCTGGCTCTTGCAGCACAGGCTGTGGAGGGCGCCCAGCTTCCCCCGCAGGCGGCATGCCCGGCTTCACCCCAACTTGTGCTCCCTGGGCCCTCTGCACGCCCCCAAAGTAATGCTTTGATCCTGAGAACAGGCCGGCCACCAGTCAGCCACCCCTCCCAGCACCTGCCCTGACGCCCCGCAGGTGCTCCGACACTCTGACTGACTGGGAGAGCTCCTTCTGTGGCAAGGTGACCCGGAGCATCAGGGTCTCCCAAAGACTCCAGGCAGCCCAGTCGACGAAGCCTGCGGCCCAGACACTTGTCCAGGTGCGTCCTTCGACTCTACTCCAAACCAAAATGACGGGCGATCCCTAATTTAGGACAAGAACAAAGAGACGCGGCAACCACACACCTTCGGCACGTGGTTCAGCTCCAGCGTCTGCTCTGAAACGCGGGCCGAAGCGTGCGTGTTCTCACGGGCCGAGTCACCTCAGACTCCCGGGGCCGGCGCCGCCCCCTCCACCGCAGGCCAGGTGCGCTCTCCTGCCCACGTGCCCGTGGCCCCAGGCCGGCCCCTCAGGGAGCAGGGCGGGCACCAGGGGAGCTCACTGGACTTCTGCGTTTGTTAGGTCACATTTTTGTTGTTTACCTCAATTTCAGTAAAGCTGAAACGCTGAGGCTCTTAGAGACCCTTGATACAAACCCCGCACTTCCTAACTCAGAGACAGGAACCCAAACGGAACCGGCTTTTAAAGTCAGGCTGACACGTGAAGAGAGAAACCTTGGTTCTGACGACAGTTTTCTCTAAAGAGGGAGTGTGAGCACTTTCACCCACTTTGTCTGATTCCCTGGTTCTGTAATGAGCACACGCTGCTCTGTAGAAGAGAAAAGAATTCGTTTCGGGGGTGAGGGCAAAACCACGCTTCGAACTCTCCAGACAGTAAGTGCCTGCTCCTGTCCAGGTGAAACCAGGGCTCTCTGTGGCAGGTCCTGGCACACGCATAAGTTCACTAGTGAGAGCGTGACGAAACTCGTGACCCTTAACCACAACGTGTCAGATGGCACGAAGTATTTTACATCACAGATACCCGGGGAAAAAAAACAGAAAAGGCTAATGTTCAAGATAATAAGGGTGATTCTTCCTTTTAATAAAAATATCTTGGTACGTCTGTCACCTACTGGACTTAAAACAATTTTACCTCCACATGACTCGCTCTCAAATACGAAGGCAGTCCGGGTACCAACAGGCGCCTCTCCAAGCGCGCTCGCGAGCAGACGTGCACGTGCACCCTGATTCCATCAGCTCGATGCTGTACTTCCTCCCCAACCAGGCCCTGTTACAAGTGTGTCACTTCCTCAAAGCTCAGGAAGCACCGGTGTGGGGTGTCTGCTCCCCTAGACCCGCCCCCCCCTCGGCACT
>NW_011889080.1:486661-486971 GCF_000151845.1 Pteropus vampyrus
TACAAGTGTGTCACTTCCTCAAAGCTCAGGAAGCACCGGTGTGGGGTGTCTGCTCCCCTAGACCCGCCCCCCCCTCGGCACTCGAGGCCCCCGGTGTGAAACTGCCCCAGTCACTGAGCTCGCATTCCCAGCAGGAGCGCCTTCAGCAGGTCTGCAACAAGACAAGCAGGCAGAGGAGGGGACACGTCCAGGCGCAGGAGCAGACACAGCTGGATGAGGACCGGCCAGGGGACCGGGCGAGAGCGAGGCGGGGCCAGCCCACGGCAGGCGCTGACAGGGCCAGTGCCCGCCACTGAAGCCCCTCTAGGCC
>NW_011889080.1:487511-493960 GCF_000151845.1 Pteropus vampyrus
CCCCATCCGGCCAGTGGGGCCCCTCCCTGGCGCCCCCGGACCCACTTACCTCTGAGGGGGGATGTAGGGCGCGCACACAGGCGGCAAGGCCGCACAAGGCTCACTCAGCGTCTTCTTAGCCTTCTTCGCTTTCTTCCTGACCTTGGACGTGGACCTGACCGTTTTGACTGAGCCCTCTTTTCGACACACACCATTTTTCATTTCGACATCCCCATAAATGTTCAGAGGCCTCCGGGTGCAGCCCGGGGGCGTGTGGACGTCACAGTACGCAGTCTTTCTGACGGAGAAGGTGGCGGCGCCGCCGGCCAGCTCCCTCACGGGCTCCATCTTCATGTAGAGGCCGGCCCTCTGGGCACACGTGACGTGGAAGGCCGTGTAGCAGTTGGCCTTGTGGCACTGGATGCAGGCGCCCACGCCCTTCTGCTTGCAGAGGTAGCAGGTCAGCTTCCAGCGGGCGGGCGGGATGTTCCTGACCCCGTCGATGGGCTCGATGAACACCGTGTTGGCGAAGCCCACCTCCGGGATCCACAGGGCGCACACCACGTGGCCCCAGCGGTCATCGTCCGTCTTTTTGAAGGCACCTCCCTTGTTGGGGCAGAGCACGCAGTCAGCGGGCCGGGCCCGGGACTGCAGGCAATGTCGGCACAGCCACTGGCCCTCAGGGATGTAGGGCACGCCGTAGCACTCCTGGTGCACGGCCAGGTTGCACATGTCGCAGAAGAGGATGACGTTGCTGTTCTGGCACTCGCCGTCCATGCAGATGCAGCATACGGCGTCCTCGTCGATCAGCGACTGCTGCTCGCCCTGCTTCTGGTTCTCGCAGTACGATTCCTTCTCGAAGCGGTCCATCAGGAACTCGAACACGCTCTGCGACACGGCCGACACGCAGTCGCCCTTCCGCCGCTCGTTGATGATCTCCAGCCAGGCATAGTCCTCCTCGTCCATGTCGTACTCCACCTCGTTGTCCAGCTCCTCCGCCGACTTCTCGATGAACTTGTAGTACACGGGGGGCCTCCTGGGGGCGGACGGGGGGCTGTACTCCACCAGCCGCACCTTGGGCTCCGGAAGCGCACTGGCCGAGGCCGGTGTGCCGTGCGCGCTGGGGACGGCCTCATTTTTCTTTCTGACTCGGTTGTTTTTGTGGCGCTTAGTTCTCAGGCACACAGGCGGCCTCTCACTGTTCTCTTTATTGCTGTTGCATTCGCTCATTTCTTGAGCGGTGAGGTCATCTTCCAGTATGATCTCCAGGGGGTCGAAAATGCTGATCCTGTGCAGGCGCCCCTCGATCTCGATCTCCACCATCCTCTGCGCCTGCGCGTAGGTCAGGGTCTCCCGCGCCGGGGGGTGCTTAGTGCTGCACGGGGAGGAAGGGTGCCTCGCTGCAGCGCCTCGATGGCATCGTCCTTTCCTCCTCATTTGGTACTGGCTCCCTGGGACAGAGGCAGAGACCAAGTTAGCTCGAGGAAGCCGCCATGCACACTAAATCAGAACTCGCAGCTCACGGGCTTGGAGGGTCCCCAAATCCCTCATCCCAGGACAGCCCGTCCCCACCGGGGCCTCCCAGGACCAGAGGGGAGGACAGGTGGTGAGGAGTTACCCTCCAAGACACTGCAATTCCCACTGCTTGCCAGCCATCTTCCCAGACCAAGCCGACCTGTCACCAAAATGACTGCAGAGTCCCTCGAGAGCAAGGGTCCCAGCCCCGGGCCAAGGAAGGCCACCCACGCACAGGGCTAGACTCCAGGAGGCATGGCGGTTGTGACTGTGAGGCAAGGGTGCTCAGCAGCTCTCTGCTCCTGACCAATGCTCCCAGGATGCACCCTGCCCTTCCCTGCTCTTCCTCACCCCCGTGCCCTGGTCCCGGCAGCGCCCACGCTGGGGAGCGGAGGGCAGCAGAGCCCTTGGTGGTCTGACCACACACAGTCTGTCCTTCTCCGTGAGCATGCCCCCCACACCTGTGTTGAGGCACAGGGCCACCAGTCACACTAGGACCCAAGAGGGGAACCCCATACTTGCCCCCGGGAGGCCCCAACTCAGCCTCTGTAGGGTCTCAGCAGTGACCACCATGGAACCCGCCCCGCCATGGGCCAGTTGACCTGCCCCTTCCCCCAGGGGGATTTCTCAGCTGTTGGCTTGATCGTGGTGCCCGGCCAGGCCCTCGTCCTTCTCAAGTACACAAGACATGCAAGGCACCATGGATGGCACCTGCGCTCCCACTTCGCAGCGAGGGCCACCTCTGAGAACCCCACGCCCCCTGTAGGGCCACCACCATGGTTTGCCAGCACTGGCTCAGGTGCCTGAAATCTTGACCAGAGATTTACAATTTGCTCTTTGCAGACCACTGCCTCTGACTGTCTCTGAGTGAGCCCACTTTCATGTGAAGCCCCTGACTCTGGACCGCCACCTGCCAAACAGGAACTGACAAGGACCTCTCCCAGACCTCTCAGACTCCTCCCTGCTAGCAACCACATTTCACTGATTTTTAAGAGACTAGCTTACAAACATTCCAAGCTGGAGCCCAAAGCCTGCTGCGCAAGGCCCAGGGGAAGCCTCGGGCACCCGCGGGAACCGGAATGTCAGCCTCACGGCCACCTAACTGGTCCCTGGGAAAGGCCCTCGAAGGGCAGCCCTGAAAGGAAATCTCAGCAGACCCTAAATGCACTTTTTAAAACACACCCATCAGATTGTGGCTTTCTTTTATCAAATGGAAATCTGTTTTTTGAAATCTGAGAGGAATTCCTCGCAAAAAGGAGCACGGCCATGCTCGGCCAAATCCCAACTCACCTGCACCTCAGAGGCCTCCCGGTGAACCCAAGAACCCGGGAATCCTGGACTCCTCAGGAGCTGTCAGCAAAGCCACCACCCCATGGCCAAGAACCTGCAAGCCCTTCTGCAGGGAGCTGGGCATGTCCCGCAGGTGTCCGCACCACAGCCTGCACGGAGGGGACCGGGAGGGGACCCTGCTGCACCGCAGGCGCCCACGCCCTTCTGCTTGCAGAGGTAGCAGGTCAGCTTCCAGCGGGCAGGCGGGATGTTCCTGACCCCGTCGATGGGCTCGATGAACACCGTGTTGGCGAAGCCCACCTCCGGGATCCACAGGGCGCACACCACGTGGCCCCAGCGGTCATCGTCCGTCTTTTTGAAGGCACCTCCCTTGTTGGGGCAGAGCACGCAGTCAGCGGGCCGGGCCCGGGACTGCAGGCAATGTCGGCACAGCCACTGGCCCTCAGGGATGTAGGGCACGCCGTAGCACTCCTGGTGCACGGCCAGGTTGCACATGTCGCAGAAGAGGATGACGTTGCTGTTCTGGCACTCGCCGTCCATGCAGATGCAGCACACGGCGTCCTCATCGATCAGCGACTGCTGCTCGCCCTGCTTCTGGTTCTCGCAGTACGATTCCTTCTCGAAGCGGTCCATCAGGAACTCGAACACGCTCTGCGACACGGCCGACACGCAGTCGCCCTTCCGCCGCTCGTTGATGATCTCCAGCCAGGCATAGTCCTCCTCGTCCATGTCGTACTCCACCTCGTTGTCCAGCTCCTCCGCCGACTTCTCGATGAACTTGTAGTACACGGGGGGCCTCCTGGGGGCAGACGGGGGGCTGTACTCCACCAGCCGCACCTTGGGCTCCGGAAGCGCACTAGCCGAGGCCGGTGTGCCGTGCGCGCTGGGGACGGCCTCATTTTTCTTTCTGACTCGGTTGTTTTTGTGGCGCTTAGTTCTCAGGCACACAGGCGGCCTCTCACTGTTCTCTTTATTGCTGTTGCATTCGCTCATTTCTTGAGCGGTGAGGTCATCTTCCAGTATGATCTCCAGGGGGTCGAAAATGCTGATCCTGTGCAGGCGCCCCTCGATCTCGATCTCCACCATCCTCTGCGCCTGCGCGTAGGTCAGGGTCTCCCGCGCCGGGGGGTGCTTAGTGCTGCACGGGGAGGAAGGGTGCCTCGCTGCAGCGCCTCGATGGCATCGTCCTTTCCTCCTCATTTGGTACTGGCTCCCTGGGACAGAGGCAGAGACCAAGTTAGCTCGAGGAAGCCGCCATGCACACTAAATCAGAACTCGCAGCTCACGGGCTTGGAGGGTCCCCAAATCCCTCATCCCAGGACAGCCCGTCCCCACCGGGGCCTCCCAGGACCAGAGGGGAGGACAGGTGGTGAGGAGTTACCCTCCAAGACACTGCAATTCCCACTGCTTGCCAGCCATCTTCCCAGACCAAGCCGACCTGTCACCAAAATGACTGCAGAGTCCCTCGAGAGCAAGGGTCCCAGCCCCGGGCCAAGGAAGGCCACCCACGCACAGGGCTAGACTCCAGGAGGCATGGCAGTTGTGACTGTGAGGCAAGGGTGCTCAGCAGCTCTCTGCTCCTGACCAATGCTCCCAGGATGCACCCTGCCCTTCCCTGCTCTTCCTCACCCCCGTGCCCTGGTCCCGGCAGCGCCCACGCTGGGGAGCGGAGGGCAGCAGAGCCCTTGGTGGTCTGACCACACACAGTCTGTCCTTCTCCGTGAGCATGCCCCCCACACCTGTGTTGAGGCACAGGGCCACCAGTCACACTAGGACCCAAGAGGGGAACCCCATACTTGCCCCCGGGAGGCCCCAACTCAGCCTCTGTAGGGTCTCAGCAGTGACCACCATGGAACCCGCCCCGCCATGGGCCAGTTGACCTGCCCCTTCCCCCAGGGGGATTTCTCAGCTGTTGGCTTGATTGTGGTGCCCGGCCAGGCCCTCGTCCTTCTCAAGTACACAAGACATGCAAGGCACCATGGATGGCACCTGCGCTCCCACTTCGCAGCGAGGGCCACCTCTGAGAACCCCACGCCCCCTGTAGGGCCACCACCATGGTTTGCCAGCACTGGCTCAGGTGCCTGAAATCTTGACCAGAGATTTACAATTTGCTCTTTGCAGACCACTGCCTCTGACTGTCTCTGAGTGAGCCCACTTTCATGTGAAGCCCCTGACTCTGGACCGCCACCTGCCAAACAGGAACTGACAAGGACCTCTCCCAGACCTCTCAGACTCCTCCCTGCTAGCAACCACATTTCACTGATTTTTAAGAGACTGGCTTACAAACATTCCAAGCTGGAGCCCAAAGCCTGCTGCGCAAGGCCCAGGGGAAGCCTCGGGCACCCGCGAGAACCGGAATGTCAGCCTCACGGCCACCTAACTGGTCCCTGGGAAAGGCCCTCGAAGGGCAGGCTTCACTTCGTCAGCCCTGAAAGGAAATCTCAGCAGACCCTAAATGCACTTTTTAAAACACACCCATCAGATTGTGGCTTTCTTTTATCAAATGGAAATCTGTTTTTTGAAATCTGAGAGGAATTCCTTGCAAAAAGGAGCACGGCCATGCTCGGCCAAATCCCAACTCACCTGCACCTCAGAGGCCTCCCGGTGAACCCAAGAACCCAGGAATCCTGGACTCCTCAGGAGCTGTCAGCAAAGCCACCACCCCATGGCCAAGAACCTGCAAGCCCTTCTGCAGGGAGCTGGGCATGTCCCGCAGGTGTCCGCGCCACAGCCTGCACGGAGGGGACCGGGAGGGGACCCTGCTGCACCGGGGAGAACTCCACGTGTCATTACTGAGGTGGGGCCGAAGCAACAGCTGCTTACTCGCCAGATGCAAAGCAAACATGTAATTTTCTCTCCCCAGCAGAGCCCCGAGAAGCGCTAACGCCAACCAGCCCTTCACGCCCACTGTCCCGATGGGCACTAAGGCTCCACCTGACCACTTTCCACAAGAAGTTCACGGACACCTATGGTCACAACAGCTCTAACTTGCAATGCACTTGTGACCTGGAAGAAGGCATCCAGCAGCGCTGCCTGGCATAGCGACCTGCCACCTCGCCTGCCTGTCACCTCCCTACGCCCACAGGCTCTGTCTCTGGCCCTCTGGCTCCACCCACTCTTGGCGCTTTTGTGCAGGGACAAGCATTTCCACATGAGGGGACCAGCAAGAAAAATTTAACAATTGTCTCCAGAAATTATTCTGCTAAACGCATCCTGAAAAGCCATGTGAGCCCGGAGAGGACAACTCCACACTGACGAGCGGCTCTGGCTGTCAAATCACTTCATTTCCTGCCTGACTTGGGACGAGTCATTTGAGCGTCCAGCCTCTGCTCCCTGTACCGTGTAGTGTGTGCACAGGGGACAGTCCGGGGCGCACTGGCCGCACGCGGCCCAAGGGGACACAGCGCTCGGGTCGCTGCCTCGCAGAGCAGGTGCGAGGCCACGTAAGTAAACACACCCTAACTCTATAAACCCTGTCTTCCGTGATGGCCCAGGCAAGGGCGAGCTCTGCGGGGTGACGGGAACGTCGTCGAGGGGGGTGGCTTCCTGGGCGTAGAGACGTTTGTCGGAACTCACACCAGCCGCACTTTCTGTGAACTGTACCTCAGTAAAGCTACTTCTTTAAAACGGGCCGGCAGGGCCGGGGCACAAGTCCATTTCAAGGT
>NW_011889080.1:495215-497457 GCF_000151845.1 Pteropus vampyrus
TAGGGGCGGGACCATGGGAGGGCGGGGGAGGATCGGCCGCACAGCGGGAAGGGGCTGCGGCGGCCCTAGGTGGGTGCTGGGCGCAAGGGTGCCTTAGGGGACGCCCGCAGGGAGACAGGAGGGGTGAGCGTGGGGGCCAGGCCAGAAGAAGGGGACATGGAAAGCGAAGAAAGGAAACTCCCAACAACGAGATGGAAGAGAACCTGAGCGGGCGCCGGACAGGGGAGGAGCCACTGCGCGGGGGCGCCGGGTGGAGGACGGAGAAGCGGGTACTGGTGGGATGGGAGAAGCCGGGGGGATGGTCCCTGCGGAGTCGGGAGGCCGGAGGGGCGGCTGATGGGGTGCGTGCAAGGAGAGAGATGAGCAGCCCGGCCTGAGGCGCCGCCGCAGCTGGGCCCTCGGTTAGGCATCAGAGGCCTAGTGTGCGGTGACCAGGTGCCCGAACACTCCCCCAGAAGAGGATCCGCTGGCTGCTTCCCCCTTGGCCTTTGTTTAAACTCTACAATTCAGTGGTTTCACGACAGTTTTCATCCGGAGATTAAGTCTCAAGATACTCTGAGGGGAGGGAGAAGCCTAAATGGCTACTCAGTGGCCTTGGAGGGTTTGTCAGCCTGTCAGTGCCGTGGCCATGAAGGAGCCTCTGCTGTGGGGGCAGCACAGCCCCAGGGGAAAGGCGCAGCAGGTGGCCCCCAGCCTGCCCATCAGGGGAGTCCCTCGGGACAGGAATGGACACCCCTCTCCAGGGCAGAGGCTGGGTCCTTCTGAGCTGGTAAGAGCCTTCTCGCGTGGATGGGCAAGGCAGGGTCCACTGCTTAGGAGGCCGCCCCAAACACCTTCTTGGGGGCAGGCTTCCCCTGCCCCACTGTCCTGGGTGGGGGACGGGACCCACAGGCCTTTTGCTGGCAGTATCTGTGCCCCACTGCCACCCAGTGCACAGGTTGAGAACTGAAGGCTTGGGGGTGGGAAGGGACTGCAGCCAAGGTCACCCAGTGGTCAGTCATGAGAAAGGTCCCACCTTGAAGCTGGTGTCCCTCCAGACACACCCTTGGGCGGGGACTGGACCCCGAAGGCATGTGCACGGGACCCAGGAGCTGCAGCTTCTCCCCGCTCTTCGGATGTGTGCTGATCTGAGGCCAGCAGAGCTGGGGTGCCAGCAGTGGAGGGCAAGCAAGCGGGCCTGCACCCCTGTCCGCCCAGGGCGTGCCAGCTGCAAGCTCGCAAGCTGGAGGGTCTCACAACGTGGAGCAGGAGGAGGAGACAGTCTCAGGAAAGAGAAGATGAAAGACAAACCCTTCTCCAGGGAACAAGAGATGGGAGAATGGCTTCTCAAAGGAGGACTTGGTGCCCAGAAGGTAAGAAGAAAGCCCCATAGGCATGTCAGTGGCTCCAAACGGCAGCCTTTCCCTTTGCCCAGGGGCTTGCGACGCGGGATTCCAAGGATAAAATGGTGGAGCTCAGACACCTTCAGAGAAGGGGCCTTCTGGTCAGACTGCACCCCACTGTCATTGTTTTGCGAGGAGGGGAGCCTGACGGCCCCTTGACAAAGCAGTGGTTGCCTGAGTTCTAAGAACATTGAACCTAGAATTCCACACACCGTGAAGCCAGCATCCAAGTGAAACCGCACAACGACGGTGTCTTCACGGCCTGTAAACGTCCAAGTACCACGCACGGTCTCTAAGAAATTACTGAAAGATACACCCTAGCGAAATGAACAGGGAATCCTAGCGTAAGACAGGAATGCCAGCGAAGAAACCGCTTTGGACTGTTAAAAAGAAAATCAAATAACAACTTGAGAGCGAATCCCAGATGACTGAACACGGCACATGGCAAGCAGAGGGAGGGGCAGGAAGTACAAGTTGACTAGAGCTCTTCTATTGCTAGAGGATTTTAGAATGGACAGAAAAAGGCTTAAAATGTTAAAATATCCAAGTTTCTCCTAAAAAATGGAAATAGGATTTACAATTCCATGACACATGGGTGAAAACTGAAAGGAAGAAAAATTGACCGTGCCAATACAAAGCAGAAAAAAAGGAA
Organism: Pteropus vampyrus; assembly: GCF_000151845.1. Lineage (NCBI taxonomy): Eukaryota > Metazoa > Chordata > Mammalia > Chiroptera > Pteropodidae > Pteropus > Pteropus vampyrus. The sequence continues at coordinate 497,250 of NW_011889080.1, forward strand.
AAATGCGTGCTAAATAAGGACCAGAACATGAGATGACAGGGATCCGTTCAAATGTTTGAGTTGAGAGACAGGATTGAATTAAAGTCGTGCTAAAAGACTGAGACTCTCAAATTGGAATATAAATGTCTTTAAATAGTGTTTACAAGAAATACTAAAATGTCACAGAGTGAAAATAAGAGTGAAAAGTATGTATCTCATAATTTTTGCT
>NW_011889080.1:498437-500285 GCF_000151845.1 Pteropus vampyrus
AAGCTGCCACGTGTGCGGGCCGCGCCCAGCCACGGGGTCCGGCCACCGGGTCCACCCGGACTGCTCCGCGCCAGCACGCACGCGGCCTGGAGACCTGAACGGGTTCTTTGGAGGACTTGTGGCAGTGTCCAGGAGCAAAGATGCTGGGGAGACCCTGAGAGTCCACAGACAGTGAAGGGGACGAGCAAGGGGCATCATACAGTGGCGGAGCGACCGCAGCTGACAGGAGCGGACCACAGTACCACGAGCCACATGTCGGGTCTCGGACAACAATGCCGAATGGGACCGGCTCATGGGAGGCTGTCACCTGAGGTTCCACACACACTAGGCGGACGGAGCTAGGACAGGGGCGTGTGAGGACGACACACACCCCTCTGTCTCCCCTGACATCTATGAATGAACCTTGAGTTCATGCTGGTGGTCACAGTTCCAACCCAGCAGAGGTCACCCGGCTCGTCCCCTCTCTGTGTGACGCTCTTTCAACAGGAAGAGCCCCCGCGTTCACTTAGTGGTCAGCCCGGAGCTTGGCCTCAGACGCAACAGCTGCTGCCCCCTATGAGGTGCACTGGCCAAAAGCTGGGTTCTGGGGACATCAAGGATCTCCTGCCCCACCCCACACGTCCCACCGTTAGCTCTGCAGCTGAAGGCCCGGGCCCAGGAAAGGCAAGCGGAAGGTGCCAGCGTTGTTTTCAAGGCTCTGTTTTCTAGAGACTGGAGATAAAACTCTTCTTTTCTCCTGCTCTGTCTCTAAGCTCACGGAGTAGCCTGTGCCCTCAGATGCAAGTCGTGAGGGGACACTGTCACCTGCTTCCTATAGAGACAAGCGAAACATTCTTTAAGTGGTGATTTTCCCTCTTCGGCATTCAGGGGAAATTGTTGTTACTGACTCTTCACTTTTAATAGAAATCTGGTTATTTGCATAGTTTCAATAGAAATCAGTCCTCCTCTTTGCCAGGACACGACAGGACAAATCGATTGTGCAGCCAAGACCTGACGCTGGTGTCGTGTCTGAGAAAACATCCCCTGGGGTTCCGTGTGACCCACCGAGCTGAGGGTCAAGGGTCATAGGGCCTGTGTTGACCCAACACCCCCACAGGCCTCAGGCCCACGCCGTCCAGGCCCCTGCACCGCAGTGCACCTGTCTTCCAGGTGGCGAGGAGGATGCGAGCTGGGGCAGGCACCACGGTCCTGGGGAGGGTGGCAGGTTCTGCAGGCAAGGTTCAGTTGTATAACCGAGGAAGAGAGGAGATTAGGAGAAATTAAAGTCTCAGGTGTAGCAGAGGCCCAGTCCCACACCCCCGACCTCCCAGGCAGAAGCCGAGTTTCCGGCCTCGGCGGTGGGAAATGCCATATGGCTCGGATGTGCTGGCCGAAGCTGTTCATTACCATCCCTGCGGCTCCTGTGTGGGTGCTTTCTGTGGTGCACAGTAACCTTTGGAGATTCTCGTGATGGAGGGAGGGGGTGGCGCTAATAAAAATTTTCCGAAAGGCAGGACGGTGGCGGGCCCTTTGGGTGGGAGGCTCAGTGTGGTCCCCAGACCTGACTCTCTGGGGTGCGCTGTTTAACTTGTTATTTACTATGGATTATGACTTTTTTACGACTCGTGGAGGACAGACTTGTAGAAAACGATGGCTCGGTAAAATGATTCTTGTCTGACAGCAACGCAAATGAATTTTGCTCACTAGAAAGTGACAGAAATGACTTCTGTCTGGTAGGGAAGATTCTGGTTAGAACAGCTCGCGGTTTTACGGCCCCTGGAGAACGGTGGCCTGTTTTTTGATCTCAGTTAACACGCTTACCCCAGCGAGCTTTTTTCCAGCCCCTACAAATACTTCCCTCTCCCTGCA
>NW_011889080.1:501220-508008 GCF_000151845.1 Pteropus vampyrus
TAAAGAACTTGAAAGACATTTCTCCAAAGAAGATACACGAACGGCCAATAGGCACATGGAGAGGTCCTCAGCATCGGCAGCCATCGGGGGGACGCAGGTGAGAACCACAGACGCCACACCCAGGAGGACGGAGAGATCCGAAAAGCCTGACGACAGCAAGCGTTAGTGAAGATGCGGAGAAACTGGAACGCTCTTGCACTGCCGGCGGGAACGCGAAATGGGCAGCTGAGCGTTTCCCCAAATGCTTAAACACAGAGTCACCACGTGCCCCAGCCCCACTCCCGGCTGTACCGTCAAGAGAGTGAACGCACCTGTCCACACAGATGTGCACATGGAGACGCACAGCAGGATCGTCACCACGGCCAAGGAGTGAAAACGCACCAAATGGCCACCAGCTGACGATGGACAAGCGAAATGTGGCCTGTCCGTATGGAATATTCTCTGGCAATAAGGAGAAAGTGCTGAAATCCACTACAACACGGGAACGATGCTCAGAGAAGGAAGCCGAAGGCTCGCGCGATTCCATCGCTATGAAATGTCACAGAGACAGAAATCTGTGGAGACAGAAAGCTCATTCGTGGTACGGGCTTTCTCTGGGGGTGGCGAAAACGTCCCAAAATTGGCTGGTAAGCGTGGCACAACCTCGTGCCTATAATAAAAATCATTCGATTGTACAATTTTAAATGGGTGAATTGTATGGTTTGTGAGTTATATCTCAATAAAGCTGTTTTTAAAATACACTGAACAATTATACAAATAAGATTTTAAAATAACACCAGAGGCTTCTGGTTCAGGAGTGGATGATGTGAACACATCTCACCCTCCTCTTCCAACTGAATGGAACTTTAAAAACTGGGAAATAATAGAGCAGACAGTTACACACCTCCGAAAGGTGGATGAAGGAGGGCGGGCTGGCCAGGAACTCAGGACTGAGGGCAAAGACAGCAGCCTGGAGTCTCCCGCGCCCACCCACCAGGAGACAGCAGCCTGGGCCCCGCGTGTCCCCCGCTTACACCAGCGGCTGCCGGGAGCCCACCTGTACCCCCCGCAGGGGAACTGGCAGAGCGGGAGGCCTGCTGGCCCGTCTCAGGGAGCACTCTCCATCCCACGGGTCCTCCCGTTCCCAGGGCCCGACTTCCAGCTCGGGGCAGCCTGGACCATCAGCTCTGTCCCTACAGGCAGCACCAACAGAACAACGTGGAAGCTCCAGCAGCAGCAGATGAATGAAACGGACCAGACTGGAATGCCAAGCCCTGGAAACGATGCCGCCACTGGAGCCACAACCCGCAAACGTGGGCCGGGATGAGCTGCGCCCGAACGGGACACCTGCCTGCAAAGCAGAAGGCTCACGTGGGATTCAGCTCTCCTGACGGAATACCCGAGCTGCAGAGACTACGATTTTAAACATTACTGTCATACCAAGACCCAGGAAATTTACAACTTGAATAAGAAAAAAAACAGATACCAATCCAGACGAATCAGATGTTGGAATTATCTGACAGAGATTGTAAACAGCCATCACAAATATGCTTCAACAAGAAATTTCGAATTATCTTGAAACAAATGAAAACATTAAATCTTAGCAAAGAGATAAATTATTGAAAAAAAGAAATCGAAATTACAGAACTGAAAAATACAGTACACCAAAATAAAAAATTCCCCAAACGGGCTTAATAGCACAATTACTATAACAGGAGAAACTCCATGAACTGGAGCACAGAACAACAGAAATTACCCGGTCTGAAAAAGAGAGAGAAAATAGACTGAAAAAAGAAATAACAACCCTTCAGGGACCTGTGGACCATAAAGAGAAATTAACATTTGTATCACTGGATCCCAGGAGAGGAGAAAAAGCGTGGGGCTGAACAAAATATTTGAAGAACTAACGGCAGAAATTTTCCAAATATAAACCTACACATTCAAGAAACTGAGCAAATCTCAAACGAGATAAACCCAAAGAAATCTATGCCACACACGTGATAACCAAACTTCTGAAAACTCAGACCGACAAAGAAAAATGTCTTGAAAGCAGACAGAAGCAGCGCATGCCTATAAGGGAAGAATAATCAGAATAACTGGATTTTTCCACCTGGAACCAAGGAGGCCAGAGGAAGTGGCCCATTTTTCAAGCGCTGAGAGGAAAGAACTGTCAACCATGAATTCTGTGTCTAGGGAAAATATACTTAAGGAATGAAGGGGAAATGAAAACATTCTCAGTCAAAACTAAAATAACTTGTCATTAGCAGAACCACCCTTACAGAATAGCTAAAGGAAGTCCTCCGAACAGAAAATAAATTGTGTGAGACGGCTTAGAGCTTCAGAAAAGAAAGAAAAACACCGGATAGGTAAAATAGGGATAAATATAATAGATTATCTTTCTTTCATGAGTTTCTTTAAAAAGTCATATTGGATGATTGAAACAAACCTTGTGACTATCCGATATGGCACTAAATGCACATGTAGAAAATACTTTAGAAATCATAGTTTTTAAAACGGGTTGGTAAAGGGAGCCACCTGGCAGTGAGGTTTCCACACTGCGCTCAAACTGTTAAAATGATATCGGTAGACAGGTAACAGGTGCCTCCTGCAACACCCAGAGAACCACTGGAAAACTATACAAATGTTATACTCGAAAGCAACATAAAAAAATCAAGATGGAATTCTAAAATGTGTTCAAGTATCCCACCGGAAGGCAAGAAAAGAGAGAAGAATGAAAAAGAGAATAAACAGAAAACTCTTATTGTACTTATCGGCTCAACCAACTTACTAATAAGAAAAAGGCAGACTTAAGCCCAAATATATCACAAAGTTTAATGCAAATGGTCTAAATACACCGATTAAAACACAGATCGACGGAGTGGATTAAAAACAAACAAACAAAAAAACGGGACCCAACTACATGCTGCCCTACAGGAAACTCACTTCAAACATAATGGCTAAAAGTCAAAGAGAAAAAAAGATATAATAAATGCAAATATTAGTTCAAAAACGTAAGAGTGGCCGTGGTATGTTATTTATTAACTAGTACATACTATACGATACATGTTTCGATGTTATTAACCGTATGTTAAAGTTAGATAAAGTAGACTTCAGAACGAAGATTAGAGGGAACAAAGAGGAACATTATGTAAGGATAAAAGGATCGACCCACCTGGAAGACATCGTGATCCTAGATGTGTGTGCAATCGAGCAGCCCAGCTGAAAGATACAGAAAGCGAAAAATGAGGGCCGAAAGGAGAAATAGACAAATCTACAATTCTAGTTGGGGACTTCCACATCTCCCTTTCGCGACTGACAGAACCACTAGACAGGAAGGCGACAAAGACGCACAAGAACTAACACCAGCACCATCCGACAAGATTTATAGGACATGCCACCCAGCCACAGCAGATCGCACAGTTCATGGAACGTTGGTCAAGGCAGACCATGTCCTGGGCCACAAAAAACAAATCTCAAACAATTTAAAAGAGCTGAAATCATACAGAGTATGGTCTCCGACCGTAACGGAATCAAACTGGACATCACTAGCAGAAAGACCTCCGGAAAATCTCCAAACGGTTGGATGCTAAACAACACACTTTAAGCAATTCATGGCTCAAAGAGGAAGAAGGCTCAAGGAGATTTTTTAAATATTGAACTGAATAAAATGAAAATACAATGCATCCAAATTTGTAGGACACAAGAAAGCAGTGCTGGGAGGGAAATCTATACAACTGGACACCCTTCCGAGGAAAAAGGAAAAGTCTCAATAATCTAAGCTTCCACCTTAAGAACTTGGGGCGGGGGCGGCAAAATAAGCCCAAAGCAAGCAGAAGGAAATAATGGAAATAAGAGCAGAAATCGATGGAATTCGAAACAGAAAAATGAGAGAAAATCACTGAAACAGCTAGTTCTTAGAAAAGATCAATAAAATCGACAAGCCTCAGGCAAGACTGACAAGAAAAAAGAGAAAAACCAAATGATCGATATATAAAGAATGCAAAGGAGCTATCACTCCAGACCCTACAGCTGTCGAAAGGGTCATGAGGGGATTGTGGTTAATTTTACATGTCAACTTGGCTGGGCCACGGTGCCCAGAGATTTAGTCCAGTGTTCTTCTGGATGTCTCTTGGATGTCTCTGTGAGGGTGTTTTTGGATATGATTTACAAGAAAATCGGTGGCCACTGAGTAAAGCAAATCACCCCCCCAGACCGGGTGGGCCTCGTCCAATCAGTTGGGTGCAAATGTGTTTGACACCATTCGCCACTACTGAACTGCGAACTAAAATCACAGTTGTTTCAATGACGAAAATAAAAAGTCGTGTGACCGTAACAAATGCCGACAAAAATGTGGAGAAACTGGATCACTCAGACGCCGCCCGTGGGAACACGAAACGGCAGAATGGCTCCGGAAACCGGCTGGGCAGTTTCTCCAAAACCCGAACACGCAAGCACGGTATGCCGCAGTAGGGGCGCTGGGGGCACCTCTCCCGGAGAAATGAAGACGCGCTCACACCAGAGCCTGCACACATTCATAGCACCCCAGTCAGTAACGGGCCAACACTGGGATCAACCCCGATGTTTCCCAGCAGGCGAGGGGTTAATGAACAGGTCCACCCACACACGGAACACCACCGCCGTGGAAGGAACCAGCTGTTTATACGGTGCAGCCACTCGGATGCGGATCCAGGGGGACACGCTGGGCGGAAACAGCCACTCCCAGAGGTTACTTACCCTGTGATCTCACATATGACAACATTTTACAAATGGCGGACAGACGAGGGCTTGCCATGGGTTAGTGACCGGTGGGGGCAGTGGGGACAGAGGCGTATCCGTAAAGGGCAACAGGGGCCACCCTCGCTGGGGGTCTTCAGTGTCTTGCCTGTCGCTGCAGGAACCAGCTTGGGAGAGAAAATTGTATGGAATGCAATACAGATATGAGCACAAGTAAAGCCGGGACATTGGAACAAGACCAGTGGACTGCACCCCCGTTGCTGTCTGGGTTGTGACCTTCTGCTGTTTCATAAAGTGTTAGTTACCTTTGGGGAAGCTAGCTAACACAAGGCCTCCTTCCCTGTCACTTCCTAGGATTGCATGTGACTCTAATTACCTCTGGAACATTTTTCTTTTTCATTTTTATTATGGTGACATTGGTTAACGAAATCCAGTAAGTTTCAGGTGAACAATTCAACAGTAAGGCAGATATATATTGCATTGTGTGTTCACTGTCCATAGTTAGATTTCTTTCGGTCATCACTAACATTTTCAATTAAAAATTTCTTCTGCTAGGCATTTTTTTTCTGAGGAAATAACCAGAAGGGCCTGAAAAGGCATTGGAGCCGTCACGTTTCTCTGAGGATTGCCCACGATCGGGAGCGGGACACAGCCGGCACCCTTCCCCAGCTGTGTGCTCCCAGGTGCTGTGCAGTGTCAAGTGGCCAGCGTAGTGGCGCCCGGACACCTAGGATCGGGGGTGTGGACACGTGGAAGTAGATATTTTGTTAGGTGGAAACAGCAGTTTAGAAAAGAGTAGATTTAGTAAAATCTCTTCTTTTAATTTACAGGCTTGCACCTAAAATCTGGGTAAGATATACATCTAAGTGTTTTCAGTTATTCTCACTCAAGTGGCAAGCTTTCAGGAAGTGGTTAAGGGCAGGCATAGCCATTGTGTACCCCAAAGGAGGAGGGCCACTCCAGGCATCGACACCCTCCGCGCCCCTCCCCTCCGCCCCCGAGGAAAACAGCCAGACACCTTGCACATCTACAACAGGAGTCTGGAGTTCTACCTCTCACAGCACCAGGTGACAATGACAATGGTTCAAAAGGGGAAGCCGCCAGGGCACTTTCTCTTTGCTGGTCCAGGGGGAACTGGAGCCTCCATGCCAGGTCCCACCCACCACAGGAAACTTGAGAAGTCGTGGGAAGGGCAAGAATGGAGATGCCTGGGTGGGGGATACTGGTGGGGGTGGTACCAGGTCCGGGGACTCCACCCAAGGAGGAGTGTCTGGGTTTACCTGCTGTCACTGCCCAGCTCCACCCCAGGAGCCATCGCCCCTGCCCTCTGCCCAGCCTGCCCCACCTTGCCCTCTCACCACGGCCTCCAGGAGTAACAAGGGCCTGTGGGCATCTGTGGGGGTTTCTGTGGGCCACGGCGCTGTTGGGGGAACTAGCACCCAAATCATAAGAATTTCACATAATTTTTACAGGTCATTTAGTATTATTTTGATTTTTCCCCAGCCACTTTGCTGGGGGCTGTACAAACGCAGGGTGGGGTTGGGAAAAAGCACAAAACTCTGCTGCCTTTAAGCTATGTTAATAAATAAGGTCCTAGGGTCCTGCGTGCCTGGCTCAGCCATGGAAATCCGGTCTCTGAGGCTGGAGGCCGCAGAAGTGGGTGTCATGGAGGCTGTGGGAGGGTACAGACGGGAGTCGCGAAGGACTCTGGGCAGAAGTGGTCACCGTGGACTCACCTTACAAAACTAGGCCAATAATTGAGTGAAGTTCTCAATCATTACATTGAGACTTATAAAGTGAACATACTTATCTCATTTTCATACAAAATAAGCTGTAGTCCAAAACAGGGCGACGAAGGAGGGGCCTCTAAGTCAAATTCAGTTCGTAGAATTTATTCGGCCTGAACAGAAATTTGTACTACGGAATGGTTGCATGTACTGAGAGAGGACCCGAGTTCCCACGTGGTCGGCACCTGCTGCCGCTGGGCCTCTACCCGAGGGGCTGCCGAAAAGCCACAGCCCGCCACCCCGAGGCCTCCCTGGAGCTGGCCACTGCAATGAGGGTCTTCCTTCCTG
>NW_011889080.1:508058-508766 GCF_000151845.1 Pteropus vampyrus
CCCGCACAGGGGTTAAGCTTTAATCCCTGTTCCACAGTGAACGAGGCCGCGCATGGAAACACCTTATCTTCTTAGACTTAAGGGCTTAAGTGCATTCACCGCGTTGCTGAAGCAGCCTTCGGAGCTCCTCTGCAGAAGAGACACTCAGCGCCGTTCCAGGTAAGCCGGGCTCAGGATGCCCCGCGTCACGAGGCCGAGGGCACGCGGGGCAGGTTGCCCGCAGGTGGACTCCCCGCCATGGCGGCTCCGGTGCTTCGCGGCCGGGCGGGCTTGGGTGGCCGGGAACGAGCCTTCGGGCCTCGCCCCGAGTACCTGCGCGAACCTGCCCTTGAAACCTAGCGCCTGCCTGAGCCTCTAACGCCTGGAGACCCTCCGGCCTTCCGCCCAGAAGGAAATGGGGGCGGAGTCGGCACGTGGGGACTGCGCTTGCGCGGAGGGCCCCGCCGGGACCCGGCGGGCGCGCGAATCTGCACCTGAGTAGTCAAGCCCGACCACCGTGGGGGCGGGGCCGGCACGGGGGTCTGCGCCTGCGTGGTCGGTCCTGCCGGGCCCGGGGGCGGGGCTGGCGCGCGAACTGTATCTGAGTAGTCAATCCGGACCAGCGTGGGGGCAGGGCCTGCGCGCGGATCTGCGCCTGCGTGGTCGCCTCTGCCGGGCCCGGGGGCGGGGTCGGCACGCGAATCTGCACGGGAGTAGTCAATCCGGACC
>NW_011889080.1:509988-511123 GCF_000151845.1 Pteropus vampyrus
TTTTTTAGGGCTTTTTTCTAGATATGTTTCATTTCGAGTAGCATTTCCAGGAAGAGGCAACCAGGGGCCTTGTTTAAATGTCTTAGGAAGCAGGTGAGACAAGTTCATTATTAGTATGTGCTTTTGAAGCTTTTCAGTTACTGTATGTGTTTCTAAGTATGACTGTTCAAATTTAATAAAAGATGTGCTTCAAATTGCAAAAATCATTTCAGATGTTTTTCCATTTGCAGTCTTTTTTCCTAGGCTCAAGTAAACTTAGAGTCATTTGTTCATTTCTTTTGTCCTTTTTCTGTGACCCGCACCACTTCCATTGCATAAGAGAATTGCCAGCCCCCAGAGTTCCCCTTGTGCTTTCTTCGCGTTTTGAGTGACTTTCAGTAGACACCTGCATTTCTCTGGAACAAGTGCCGGCCACGCTGAGCCAACAGAAGTTTTATTGGTATTCTCATGTTTGTGAAAAGGGGAAGTTGTTTGTTTTGAACTTAACTGTGATCAGGTCAAGTGCAGAGTTTTTAAAAATCCACTTTAGACTTTAATGAGACCAGTTTGCTGAAGCAAGCATATCCTCGTGACTTTTTCTATAGAAATATTAATTTTTTATGTTTTCTCTATGATGCAGTGATAGGAGACTGAGAAGGATTTAGTTGGAGTTTTCTTAAGTGCTATGAATGAACCAAATTTCAATTATGAGTTAATTTTCATTACTAAACAAAGTCATCTTGTGAGAGGAAACTGCTTGCCCTGAGGGTTTCCAGGGGGGTGTCCATGAGGCGGGCACCCGCCTGTGATCCTTCACACGTCATACCTGCTCGTTCTGATTGACGTTTCCTCAGGAAAAGCTGTAGCACAAGAGAGATTCTGTGACTCTTCGAACATGTTTCCAAGGACAGAGTTAATCCACACTGGAAGAAAGCTCAGGCTCTCAGTCAGCCTGACAGTTGATTACTTGGCAGCCGCTCCTCACCTCAACTTGTTCTGGTGAATTCCCGATGTTTTTGAGTGTGACAACTGCTGTTCTTTAGTGCACTGCACGCACATGAGGGGGTTCGTCAGTAACCCAGGCTGTGCGAAGAGTGATCCTGACACCTTGGAGAAGGATCTTAAGTAACGACCGGGCTCGTCCGCCGGGTTCTGT
>NW_011889080.1:511173-516264 GCF_000151845.1 Pteropus vampyrus
GGGGGTTCGTCAGTAACCCAGGCTGTGCGAAGAGTGATCCTGACACCTTGGAGAAGGATCTTAAGTAACGACCGGGCTCGTCCGCCGGGTTCTGTGTCTGCAGAGGAGCTGCAGTGCAGGCCCGAGGGAGGCGGGGTGTCGGCCCCCCGCGCCCAGGGCCGCGCGCGGCCCCTTCCACATCTGCGGCAGGCAGCGGTATTCGGAGAAGGTTAACGTGTTGCCGACGTGCACTTTGTAGTTAGGCCTGTGATGTTGCATGTTAAGTCTGCACTGAACGTGTACAGACTTTAGCATAACTAATTACCTCGCATTTACATTGTACTAGGCATTGTAAGTAACCTGGAGGTGGCTTAACGTTTATGTATACAGATATAGTCAAACTTTGAATATGAGTTTGAACTGTGAGGGTTCCTTAAGTGTGGGTTTTTTTCAATAAATACTGTAAATGTACTTTCTATGATTTCCTTAACGTTTTCTTTTCTCTAGATTACTTTATTATGAGAACGCAGTGCATAGTGTACACAGTATGAGTTAGTAGACTGTGTTACTGGTAAGGCTTCTAGTCAACAGTAGGCTGTTAGTAGTGAATCTAGGGGGAATCAAAAGTTAAACTCAGTTTCCAACCACACGGGCAGGGGGGCCGGCACCCCTGACCCCGCAGTGTTTGAGGGTCAGCCATGCTGTGCCATTTATAGAAGGGACGTGAGCATTCTCGAATCTTGGTATCCGGGGAGGGTCCCGGAACCGGTCCCCTGTGGACCCCGAGGGCCAACTGTGTGTGTCTGTTTCAGATCCCTGTCCCGTGTAGCGTCTGGAAAGTGACCGGACTCGGAATGGCACCGTCGGAGCGCGAAGGGCAGTGATCATGGTCAGTGCATCCTTCGCTTTGTGTTGCCAGTTTTTCTTTGCCTGGCTTCAGCGCCTTCAGTCTGGTTTCCTTCCCCTTCGGTGTGACGACTGCCTTGCCAGGGGAGCAGACAGGTGAGTGAGCCAGGCACAGCGGCTGGCGTGGCACAGGGAGCCTCCGATGGGGTCCGAGGCCCCGTCCAGCTGCCCCCCACCAGCATCATTCCTTTCTGGACGTCTCTGCACGGAACGTGCTGTTTCAGAGTCAGCAACTGTCCTTCTCGCCCCTCTTGGATTTGTGGGGCACCGTTCGAGTCTCAGGACTCGAGGACGTGAGCTTTCGGAAGCCTCCGTTCCCCAGCCAGCCTCCCGCTGCCGCTGCCCTGCAGCCGCTCCACTGTGGCCCCGCCGCGGTGTTGGCGTTACGGCAGTTCCAGCCGCCGCCCTCCGGGGGCCTGGCTCTTCTGCACCCCTCCTTTCGCCCTCACCCCACTTTCCATTCGCCTAGATTCATCTTCATCTGGAATATCTCAGGTCGCATCCTTGCTAACTTGACGTGTGCTTTTGGTAGTTCGCACCTGGAAGACGTTACTAGGGGTAAAGTCAGGTCTTCTCGTGCCCCCTACTTCTGAGGCAGAGGGGACCAGGAGGGACACAGGTGCTTGACTCTGCCCGAGGCGTCCTCGCCTCACTGCTCTGCGCCTGGCACTCCTGCCTGCTGGGGCCACGGTGTTCTCACCAGGAGCCCCTGCCTGGGGAACCGAGGAGGGATGGAGCAGGTGGACCCGAAGCAGAGGAAGATCCGGGGGGACCCAGAAAGGCGCAGGCGGCCGGAGGTGGTGGGCAGTCTGTGTGGGCTGCGCTCGGGGGACCTGTCTCTCAGAGGGAGTCCCCGAGGGTCGGGGCGATGGGGTGGAGGCCCCAAGGGAGAGAGATGCCTCCGTGTGGTGGCATCTGGCCCCTCCGCTCGCTCCGTGTGCTGTCGGGATGGCTCCCTCCCCGGCTGGGGTATCCCAGCCCTTTCAGGTGAAGGCCCTTCCGCAGCCGGCCCCGCTCCTCCCCGGCGGTCTTTGCGGTGGGCACAGCTGATACCGGCCCCCGGCGCCCCTCCTCCGGTGGTCTGTGCGATGGCGCCCTGCCCCAGCCTGCCTCGCCGGGCCTGCAGGTGTGACCCGGGCAGGGCTGAGCCTTCCTCTGAGGCCCGCGCTCGCTGAGCCTCTGCGGGGCTCAGCCCGCCCGCCTGGCGCAGAGGCGGTGGCGTCCGGAGCTGCGTGCTATCGGGAGGGCTCCAGTGAGTCCACGGGGCCATGTTCCACCACCTGTGAGTAAAAGGACACTTTAAAGCCTCCGGCAGCTTCTAGCCACAGCTGCAGTTTCAGACCTGTCACTCGGGGACTGTCCTGTACCCCAGAGGGAAAGGGTGGCCGCGAGCGTGCTGGTGGAGTAACGGGGACCTTGAGTAAGCGGAACAGCCTCAATAGCCCTGGCCTGGGTCCCAGACAGACGGGCCGAGCGGGGGTCCCTGGGCCCGAGCGTGGCCTGGCTGCCGGCTCGGCTCGGGCTTCGTTTCCCGGGAGCCTCCACGGCTCTGCGCACGTCTCAGGGAAAGCTGGGCCTGGGCGTCTGAAGTCTGACCCTAGGCGTCCGCCTCTGCTCTTGGCCTTGGGTCCTCCGTCTTGGTGCAGCGTGCCAGGTTAGGGTTTCTTCGTGCGAGCGAGCAGCTCCTGCTGGCTGGAGTGTCTGGCTTCGGGGCGCCTGGTGCCATCACCACCCCCAGGATGTGCTGGCCTGGTTTCCCCCCGTCAGAACACGCTGACAGGTTCTCACATGTAGACCAGACCTCGCTGCATGGCCCTGGCGGGGAAGCTGCCACCTCCAGGCGTGACACAGACAGGACAGTGCCACTCACCCCGGCGTGCTCGACAGACGGCTCCTTGAGGGCACGTGAGCTTTGAGTGGGATCCGGCGCGCTTCAGCGCGTCGGGTTCTGCTGGGAGTTCCTAACCCGCGGGGCGGAGGTTAGGGTGGCCTTGCCCCAGGGTGGCGCTGCGGCAGCATCGCGTGACTGCCGCCTTCCGCTCGTCACGTGCTTGCCCAGCTTTCTCACAGGAAACTGCAGAGGTCACATCCCATCACCTCTGTGTCCTCTTCTCTGAAGAAAATGCAAAAGGATATCCTCCGGACCAACCGGACTGCTGTCGCCAACGTCAGAAAACGTAACAGCGATCCCTTTGTGTCATCCAGTAGCCGGTCCGGGTCAGAGTCCCCAGCTGACCCCAGTTGTCCTTAGCTGTTTCTTTCCAAACCAGGGTCCAGCCCAGTCGCGTCAGTCGTTACGTCTCCGGTTCTGGAGCAAACTCCCGCCCCGCAGCCCGCTCTTCCCCGTGACATCAGCTCTTTGAAGAGAGTGGGCCTGGCCCGCGAGTGTCCTGTTCTGGACTTGTTTGCTGTTTCCGCGCCGTGTCCTTTAACTTGTTCCTCCGCCCCCTGTGTACAGCCTGGGACCTGGCGGGAGGCGGCCGTTTTCCCAAGGGTGGGCCGCGTGCCGCCGCTGTGCCGCTCGGAGGCCGTCCCCTGGGACTGCCGCGGGCTGCTGTGCTCTTTGTTCACTTTATTTATGTTTCCTCATCCACTGCTTCCCGAGAAGACGGGGCAGACGCCGACTCCCCTCCCTTTACTCGACGCGTCAGGGGAAGCTGCGGGTCGTAACGTTCGCCTCCGTGGCCTTCTCTTTCCTTTCCCTTCTTGGAAAGTCAGTGCGAGCTGATGGATTTGTATTTGTCTCTATCCTGGCATCGTTTTCATTTAGTGTGCTTCGACTTGAACGAAAAATGGAAAAATAGACTTTGCTAAAAGGGATATATTTTGTGGCCGGAGCATTCGAGATCACTGTGAAAGGCAACCGCCAGGAGTAAGTCCCCAAGGCCGACCGGCCGCTGCAGCGCGAGAGCTGAAAACGCCGCCCGCCGGGATTCACGCCGGCACTTCCTGCCGCCATGGCCCTTCCGAAGCCATTTCCTCAATTCTTTAAGTAAAAAATAACACTAGATCGTCCGACAAGTCAGAACATGTGTCAAAAGTTGAGAATATTCTATACATTTTATTTTTTCCAGAAAGGATCCTCTGAGTAGCTAACTTTATTTTTAGGCGTTTTGTCTTTGAACTAAAAATGTAAAAAAATTCCAGAAAATTTTGGTTTTGGATGCTTCCTGTCTCCCTCTCATCCTCCTTCAACCTCTGCTCAGAGTCGCCATGCGCACTGCGTGAGTGTAACAGTGCTTTCTTAACTGCCGTAGTGCCCGTCACCAGAGAGGCCTCTAGCTGTGAAGAGATGGGGCTCCCTTATGTGCCGGGGGGACCAGGTGATGCGAGCAGCCGTGCAGGATTTGTTCTAGAAGGATCCCGATTGTGATCGATCACCCTACTCTACATTCATGCTGATCAATCCCATTTTAAATTCGTTTTTGTTTGCTGGACAACGGAATCAGAACCATGGAGTGACTGGCCCCGGATGCACCATAAGTAGGCAGCCCCGTCTTTCAAGGCCACTGTTATCTCCAGAGTTATGGGACAGGTGGCCAAAACCAAGGTGTTCTTCATATACACGTAAACCTATCAGAAATTTCACAAGGACAGAGTTTTTGTGCTTTGAAAACCAAAACTAACTTTTATTTTTTTAGTTGGTGCTGAAATAGCAGGAAAAAGTTATCTTCTTTGGAAGTAAACTGCTGGAACAAACAGCAGCATTTTCCCTCAGATAGAAGCGTGTTATGCATGACTGTACAATAACGTGCAGAATAGTCGAGCAGCAGAGAAGCACGCAGCAGAGAACGTGCAGCTCCCCTGGTCGGCTCGGCTGGCAGACACGTGTCTACCTGAGCGGGCGTGTCTGCCCCCTGCGCCTGCAGCCCTCGTCCCTCCGCAGGGAGGGTGCCAGGGGCGCGGCCTCCCACCCGCTGGGTGGGCCTTGGCCTACGTGACTGCACTCTCGGAAGTTGTCGCCTGTCTGGGGACAGGAGGTGGCCCCAGCGCTTCCTTTCCTCCTCTCAAGTCAGTAGCCGGGTTTGAACACTGCTGCTGTGACTGTATGCGGCACGTGTACAGGTGTTGCTGTTGGGCGTGTCCTTGTGGGGGGTCACGGGTGACCCCCACATGTGGAGTTCGGCTCTCCAAGGTCGTGGCAAACATCTCTCCAGCATGGTCACACTTACCTGCTGCTGATCTTCCCCGGCATTTGCCACCGTC
>NW_011889080.1:517194-530242 GCF_000151845.1 Pteropus vampyrus
AACTGTACAAATAAAGATATAGCTTGATGAGCTATTATACGGTGGACACTTTTGTAACCATTGCTTGAGTCAAGAAATAGAACTCGCTGGCCCCCAGAACCCTGCCACGCGCCCTGTCCCAGTCACGTCTCCCTCCCTCCCAAGCGACCTCACCTTTATGGCAGCAACTTTCTTACTTTTCCTCGCAGTTTCATGACTGAATTGCGCGTCTCTAAATAGCCTGTGATTTCATTAGACATTTTAGCCTCTTGTCCCCAGGCCGACCCCTGCCCCCACGGACCCCTCATCCGTAGAGGAAGCCTGTGGTGGACTCACGTCCCTGGCAGTCTGGGTCTCGCTGGTCACGGCCCCCCGCTGTGCCGTGTGTGTGCTCCGTCCCTGGGCCCTGTGCACAGCTGGTTGGCTCTGCAGACTTGGTCAGGTGAGACTCCTTCATGGGGCTGTGCTTGTGTCCGTCAGGGTCACCATGTTGTGCCGTCTGCCTGTGTTTGATGTTGGTGGCCAATGAAGCACACACTTGTGTATGTTAATTCTTAAGGTGCTGCGAAGCGGTGACGCTCCAGCCCGGCTGGTGCCGCTTTGTTTGGGAGTGGGGACCTGTCCTTCACGTCCGCAGTTATCCAGCAGCGGGTCCTGAAGGAGGCTCAAGACACGCGCTGAGTTCTTTCTCTGTATCAGTTTTCAAAATAACGAGTCAGTTTCCTGTCGTCCTCCAGAGATGGTTAGTGGCTTTTATTTTGGTGCTGTCAACGTGTAGATTTAAACACGTTTCACGCCTTTTAATGTGTTGTTATCATGGTCCTTATTTATGTGCACACTGTCCCATTTTGGACAGCGGGAGCCTTGCAGGCTGGCTCCCACAGCCCTGGCACTTGGTGGCCCCTGGCCCTCTGGCCGCCAGCCTGTGCTGGGCTCCCCTCGCGTCACCCCACCTCAGACCTGGAGCAGGCCCTTCCTTCCAGAAGCCCTGGTCTCCTTGATGGGCACCGATGGTTCAGGGCGTGGCTGGACGTCACTGGCGGTCACTGTTTCTGGGGCTTTGCAGCGAATAGCTAGGGTTGATAGTCCGTTCACTGGATGGCGGACGTTCAGCTGACCTTGATCGCATGCCTCTGCCACTTTTCTGCCCCGCGAGTCCTGGCTCTCGAGGACATGGGAGGCGTGGCGTGGGACCATCGCCGTGCCTCGCGGCCCGCCTTGTGCTGCGCCCACCGCAGACGCAACTCAGTGGCAGGGCCACCGCCTTTGTCGTGGACGAGAGCGGTGAGCACAGCGAGCACAGCTGTTGCGTGAGGCCCCCGGCGTCGCCCCCTTCTCTAGCTGCACAGGCTCCGCCCCATGGAGCACATGGCCACTGCCCGCCCCGCCCCATGCCGTGCCAGGGCCGCCCGCCTCGGTCTCAGCTCGGCCGCCCGTGCCCAGCGCACCCCCAGTCCCAACCGCGCTGTTTCTCTAGACTTTCCGGTCGAGGTTCGTTCCCTAGCAGATTTCTCCGGAGAGGACTCGCGGACAATTTTTTCCTGAGTTCTTGCCTATTGCTGATAGTTTATCTGCATCTTTTACACCTGAAAGCCACAGTGACTGGATATAAAGCCTGTGGCTCACATTTTCTTCCACTGGACACCGAAATGCCATTCCGTTGTCTTCTGGCATAGAACAGTGCGCTCGAACTCATGACGGTTTTGTTTGCCCTTAGAAATGACTTTGTTTTTGCCTGAAAGCGTGTGTTTTAGGCCCCGCGATCTTACTAGAATACACCTGCGTTGGTTAACAGGCTGGCGATTCTCGGCTCCGGGGCGCGCGTTCGTGTCCAGGAGGGTTGAGAAGCGTTCAGCGCTCCTCTCTGGCTGTGCCGCCCCGTCGTTTGCGGGTCCTCGGATTAGACGTGTGCTGGGTCCACTTACCTGTCTTCACCCTGGGCGGTTTCTCGTGTCCTTTTTATTTCTTCGTTTCTTCTTTATAAATCCTCCCGTTTACCTAAAGCAGTCATCTGTGGACTGTTTGTTCCTGTGTTGCTTCTAGCTTAGTCTTTATTCTTGGACTGATACTTTACTTTATTTCAAATGTTTTCCTAGGATCGAGACCTCATCTCAGCGTCGTCCTATCCTCGGCTGTCTTGTTCTCGCATTATTGTTTAGTAGCGTGAGCCTCTTTCGAAATAGCTTGTAGTTTGCATTTCTTCCGAGGCTGCGGTTCTCGGGCGCTTTCGTCGTCGGCGCAGATTCTTTCTGCTCTTTGTTCTGTCCCCTCCTCTCTCTGTGAGATTCGACCTCAGCCCTTTGCTGCTCACTGCGTTTGCTTCCTTCGGCTGCTTTGACAGATGGCCACAACCTTAGGGCTGAAAACAACATAAATTTGAAGGGCAGAAACCCAAGCTGGGTCTCGCTGGCCAAACCCAGACGCCGGCAGGTGCTTCTCTTCCCGAGGCCCCGGCGGGGAGCGCACAGCGTAGCCTTTGACGTGCCGAGGCCGCCCGTGCCCCTTGGCTTGCGGGCCTCCCCATCCTCAGAGCCGCGTCTCTGCCCCTTCCGCTGAGGTCATCTCCCTCTTTCACTTCTAAGGACCCTCGTGATAACACTGGGTCACTAACCCCGATTCTGCCCGCTCCCTCCCTAGTCTGCTCTGCACATCACGTCCAGAGGTCTGAGGGTTAGGACGGGGACTTCTTTGAGGGCCCATTCCGTCTGCCACATGTATTTTCATATAATACTAGTTTTTTTGGGAATTTAAGAATACACGAGGCCAGATCACCCTAACTTCTTGGCACCCCCCCCCACCCCCCTGCAGTCTTCACGTGCTGTTAAAAACGTGGCGGCTTCTTTTACGGATCCAGGGCTATCGCTCGGTTGTTTTCTGGCTGTGGTCTGGCTTTGGTGCCTGGTGATCCGGCCTCTTAGGATAAGCTGGGGATTTCCCGTCGTCTGTTTTCAGAGTTGGTGGAGTGTTGGTGTTGGGTCTTCTGTGAATGGTTGATGAAATTCACCAGTGAAGCCAGCCAAGCCTGTGTTTTTCTCTCTGGGAAAGTTTTAAATTACTGATTTAATTTTTTTACTTCTTATATGTCTGTTCTGACTTGAGTCACTTTTGGTAATTTATTATTTTCTAGGAATTTTTCCATTTCACTTAAGCCGTGGGATGTGTTGGTAGAAAGTTTTGTTCGTATTCTCTTATATTCCATTTAATTTCTGAGGAATCTGGTGATGTTCCCACATTTTTAGTCTTTCTTTTTTTGGAATCTAGCTAAGGATTTGTCAATTTTGTTGATCTTGTCAAAGAAACGACTTGTTTCATGGATGTTCTGTGTCATTTTTCTGTTTTCTAGTTCATTACTCTCCACTCTAATCTTTATCATTTCCCCTTTTTCTGCCTTGGTTTGGTTTGTTATTTTTTCCGGGGTGTTTTTCTTTTTTTAGGTAAGTGCTTATATTATTGATTTGAGATCTTTCATTTCTAATACAGCTAGAAATTTCTTTAGCTGCATCTCATACATTTGGGTGTGTTGTGCTTTTTAGTTCTTTTTTTTAGGTTGGGGAGAAATTAGGGGAGGTCTGGGTGCCAGGTTCAGAAGCCAGTGTCGGAAAGTCTTTCTGTTCTGATGGGACTGTGCCCAGCGGTGGGGAGGGACACACGTGCATTTGTGTATACCGTGGCATTGAGGCATGGGGCGGACGGCGCTGACATAAGAAACATCAGTTTTTACCAGAGTTCATTTGAGCCAGACGGACGGCACATGCTGGGAGCACTATCTCAGATGCCCCCTTAGTTTCTTTTCGACTCACGAAGTATTTAGAAATGCGTTTTTATTTCCAAGCATTTGTTAATTTCTTAAATTTCCTTATTGTTTTATAATCAAACTCTTGTGGTTGAAGGACACCCCTGTAGAATCTCAGCCCTTTCAGATGTGTTCTTACTTGTTCCGTGGCCTGGCACGTGGTCTGTTCTGCGGAGTGTTTCACGTGCACGTGAGAACACGGACCATGCTGCTGCCGGGTGCGCTGCTCGGCGGCCGTTAGTCCACGTGTGCAGGCGTCGTGGTCCTTGCTGATTTTCTGTCCACTTGTTCTCGCGG
This sequence comes from Pteropus vampyrus, assembly GCF_000151845.1. NCBI lineage: Eukaryota > Metazoa > Chordata > Mammalia > Chiroptera > Pteropodidae > Pteropus > Pteropus vampyrus. Next base: position 521,264 of record NW_011889080.1, read on the forward strand.
ACCTGTCTTCACGTGTGGTGATTCTTCTGCCAGCCGTTGAGCTCTACTGAATTTTTCATTTGTTATACGTTTCAATTCCATAATTTCTACTCGGTCGTCTTTTACGGTGTTTCTGTTGATGCTTATTGGGCGAGACGCTGTCTGTCTTCCCTTTGGTTTTTGAAGTCATCATACCCTTTGTTTCTTCCAGAGTGTTTATAACGGCCAGTTTAAAGTCTTTGTCTAGGAAGTCCGACGCTTGAGCCCCTCAGGGGCAGCTTCTGTTCACTTTCTGGGGTATGCGCCCTATTTTCCTGCCTTCTTTTTGCGTGTCTTGTGTTATTTTTGTTTTTGTTGAAAACTGGACATCAGTTCCCCCTCCCTCTTGATTTTGTTGTTTTAGCTGGGATTTTGTTCTGTTTTGTTTTTGTCTGTTTGTTTCTTCAGTGACTTTCCTGGACTAATTCTGCAAAGTCCATCTTCCTTGTCGTGTGTGGCCACGTGAGTCTGCTTGCTTAGCTTGGCGGTCGGTTGATGATTGGTCAGATTTCCTTAAATGCCTTGAACAAACGTGTCCACCAGCCTTGCCAGGGGTTCCGTGTGTGTGTGCTGGGACAAGCCGTGATCCTCAAGCAGTCTGCTGACGTGGTGGCACTCAGCAGGTGTCAGGGGATGTGATGTGGGACACGGGAACAGCCAGGTAAAGGGTCCATAGGGTGAGGTCTGGAGGGTCCTGTGCGCAGGAGCCTCTGCGCCTGTGGAGCTGGGGGCACCTCCATCCTGGCACACGGGTGGTTTGAGCAGCCCAGTGGTCCCCCAAACACCATCCTTTTCAGACTTCCATGGAGGCATCGTTACGTAGGCTCGGTCAGTTATTAATGCAATTTCCAGCCCTTCTCCCCTCTCTGGAGGGTGGGGGCCAGGGTAGGGCTGAAAGTTCCGTGCTTCTGATCCTAGCCGGTCTTTGCAGTACCTAGTACCAGTTCAGGAGCCACCCAGGTCACCTCATTAGCACAGATTCTTCTGTCACCCAGGACATTCCAAGGGAGTTAAGGGCTCTGTGTCAGGAGCTGGGAGCAGAGGCCAATCAATATATGTGTATGTGTGTATATATACACACACACTTCATAGTATTTCACATTGGGTATAACTGACATTTGCAGTAAGTTTTACAGTTAGATAAACAAGCATGAATGTACACACACGTTTTTACATCATGTTTATATACGTAAACAGCTGCTGTTGGCTTTTGGGACAAGCAAGAGTCCCAAGGGCTCGGGCTGTCCTGCAGCTGCTGTGCGAGCAGACGGAGCTGGGCAGCCCAGTGTCCTCTCCCCATGTTTGGGCACAGGCCTGTTGGCTGGCACATCTTCTGGCAGCAGGTGGTCCCTGGGCACCCAGTGCCTTGCAGCGGCCGCATCCAAGCCGTGCTGGCCCCAGATGGGCTTGCGGTGGCCAAAGACGCTGGCTGCTGGCAGCACCGAGGGCGTCTGGGGCTGGGGCAGGCACCGGGGCCAGCCCGTGCCCGTCCTCCGCGTGCCCCACCCGAGCACAGTCAGCCGGGCTGAGCCCCCATTCACCTGCGCAGCTTGGGGCCGGCCGCGCGTGCCGGGGGCCTTGGCCCTGACCCTGAGCCCCGGTCTTCTGGTGCTGTTCCCTCTTCTCACAGCGAGCTCGAGCCTTTCTTCCCCTTTTCTTGAGACGTCCTCTGTGTTGGTTGGTTTTTCTTTGGGGGGGGGCTGGCTGAGCCCAAGGGTCAGAAACGTGCCCCTCATCCCTACCACCTGGCACCCCGGTTTTGGTTCCTGGGTAGTTCTGAGTTTTTCTATGCTGGTTGTATTGATGTTAAACCTCTGGTTGGTATAGAAAAGTCGGTTATGGGTTATTTAGGGTCTAGTGACGGTAGCAAGCACACGCTTCCTGGTACTCGTGCTCCCTGTGGCTAAGAACAGGTGTGCGTTGCTTTTCTTTACCTTGTATTAACCCCTGCAGTCCTCCCCAGCTTCACCGCCCGCCCCGCCTCAGCCGGGGGGCTGCGCGCTGTCCCCCCACCCCCGCACCCCGCGCTCTCGCGGCTGCGCAGCGGCGGGGACTGGCCTCCGGCTTCCGCCGTGGCTCAGGTCTGACGGTGCCCGAGTGCCGCCACGTCCCTGCGGGCCGGCCGGCCAGTGGCTGCGTGGGGTGGACGCTGCTCTGCGCTTAGACGCGGGCAGCCCTCGTTCCTTCGTGATCCTCAGCGTTTGGTCTGCGAATCAGTTATCTCGGGGGTTAGCTGTAGGGTTTCTCAGTTCCTGTTCTGCATGCCGGGTCTTCAGCAAAGTGGAGTGACGCCAGCAGGCGGGCACTCGGCGGGGCTGCTGCGGCTGCTGCGGGGGTCGGTGGGCTGCCGGGTGGCCGGGCTTCGGCCGAGGCCTGCGCTGCTTATGCCGCCGTGGGGCTTTCCCCATGCCCCCTGATCCTTTACCAACAGGCCATTGGAATTTAAACTCACACCTTTATTTTTTCACACATTTTCCGGTGTTAGGGTCTTTCCGTCGTATAAGTGGATTACAGGAAAAGTGAGGAATATGTTTTCTTGTTTTCCCATCACGGAAGTTTGCGCCGTGCACAGGGAGGCCGGTGGACACTCCGGCACTGTAGGTCTGACGTGCGTGATTTAGTTTGGTGCTTGACTCGATTTCATCTTTTACAGGCAGTGTGGACGGACCATCAGGATGGTGGCGATCCCGTCTCCCAGACAACAGGCAGGTCTGCACGGCCCGAGTTTACAGCGCACCGTCACGGACGTGATAGAGCTCCCGGAAAGCGGGGTCTGCGCCCGCGCCCTAAGATGACGTGCTCCTGAGTTACGTGCTCTGTTTCTCAGCGAGATTTACGAGTAGCCACTTTCGTAAACATCCCGAAGGATAGAATTGTTCTGAAAACTCTGAAGATAATGGACATTTGGGGGCACAAATGCACACGGGTCATGTTTTTACCGACCTAAGCTGTCAGCGTGATGAAGCAGCCAGAATAGTTATGGTCAGCCATGGAGAATAACCAGGAAGCTCGTCCCGCAGGGGATGGCGACTTCATTTCTGCTAAAATCAATTTTAAAATCGAAGAAGATGCCGCTGGGACGCCGAACCACAGTCTGGAAGGAGCGGACTTCAGAATCGAGCGAGAGGACCGGAGGCCCGGGGACCGCGGGGCAGGCCGGGCCGAGGGCCGAGGGGCGAGCTGTGGCTGCAAGCCCCTGGGGGGCTGCTTCCCCGCCGCGGACGAGGACGGGTCCCTGTTCTCCCAGTACAGCAGCACGCTGTACGACGTGGCCATGGAGGCCGTGACGCAGAGCCTGCTGTCCGGCCGGCACGCCGGCTCCCGGAAGAAGTCGCCGGCCTGGAAGCACTTCTTCATCTCGCCGCGGGACAGCACCAAGGCCGTGTGCATGTACTGCATGAAGGAGTTCAGCCGCGGCAAGAACGAGAAGGACCTCAGCACCAGCTGCCTCATGCGGCACGTGCGGCGGGCGCACCCCACGGCGCTTGTCCCGGAGAACGGGGCCGTGTCGGCCCTGGCCTCGCTCTCCGCCCCGGCCCTGCTGCTCCCACAGCCCGCGGACGCTGGGGACCTGGGCACCGTGCTGTCACCCGTCAAGCTGGTCCAGAGAGTGGCACCCCAGATCCCGGCTTCTGACCAGGTGACGGAGGAATCCACCTCTGTCGTCCCCTCCCAAGACGGCCCCTCGGAGCTGGCCACCCCCGAGAGGTCTGGCAGGGAGGAAGCTGTGCCCGGGCCGCCCCCGCCCCTTCCCGCTCCCCAGTACGACGACGCTGCCGAGAGCGGGCCGGAGAAGAACCCCGCCCTCCCCAAGAGCTCGTCGGGGTCCCGGCGGCGGTCCGCGGTCTGGAAGCACTTCTACCTGTCGCCGCTGGACAGCTCCAAGGCCGTGTGCATCCACTGCATGAACGAGTTCAGCCGGGGCAAGAACGGGAAGGACCTGGGCACCAGCTGCCTCATCAGGCACATGTGGAGGGCGCACCGCTCCGTCGTGCTGCGTGAGAACGGCACGGGCTCGGCCATCCCGCCGCCCTACTCCGCGCCCCCGACGCTGCTGCCCGCCCTGCCGCCCCCGGACGGCCAGCCAGGCTCCGTGTCGTCGTCGCCAGGGAAGCTGGCCCAGCAGTCGCCCTCGGCCTCCTCCTCCCCCGACCGGCTGGCGGAGGACCTGCAGTCACGTCTGAATCCCAGAGATGCGCTGCCGCAAGACGCGTCACTGCCGGCCCCCTCCGAGGATGGCGGCAAGGCCTCGTCGCTGCCCTGCCCCGAGAAGCAGCAGGGCGCCGGGTCGCGCCTGCGCGGGTTCGAGTCCAGCGCCATGTTCCAGCAGAACAGACGGGTGATGAAGAGGCTGAAGTCGGAGGTGTGGCACCACTTCTCGCTGGCCCCCACGGACAGCCTGAAGGCGGTGTGCAGGCACTGCGGCTGCGTCATCAGCCGGGGGAAGAAGGGCGACGTGGGCACCAGCTGTCTGATGAGACACCTCTACAGACGCCACCCGGAAGTGGTCGGGAACCAGAAGGGCCTCCTGGGGGCCAGCTTGGCCAGTTCCCCGTACGCCACCTTGGCTTCTGCAGAGAGTCCCTCCCCTACACTGACCGACTTGCCGGCAGCGGCCACAAAAACCCACCCAGCCCTCCTCCCCGGCCCCAGCAAAAAGACCTCCAAGCTGTGGAATCATTTCTCCGTCTGCTCCGCAGACCCCACGAAGGTCGTGTGCTTGCACTGTGGCCGGACGATAAGCCGAGGCAAGAAGCCGACCAACCTGGGCACCAGCTGTCTCCTGAGGCACCTGCAGAGGTTCCACGGCAGCGTCCTGAAGGCCGACCTCCCCGCCCCGGCGCCCCCCTCCCCGCCCGGCGCCCGCACGGCCCTGGGCGCCCAGCTGCCCGGGGCGCCCTCCTTCGAGGACAGCGGTGAGAAGTTGTACGACTGTCATCCAGTTGCCAAAAAAATAACGAGTCTCATAGCTGAAATGATTGCACTTGACCTCCAGCCATATTCTTTTGTAGACAATGTCGGCTTTACCAGGCTGCTCGGATACTTGAGACCTCAGTACGCTCTGCCCTCGCCGTCTTACTTCTCCAGGACGGCCATCCCGGACATGTACGACGACGTGAAGCAGGTCGTGATGTCCCACCTCAGGGAAGCTGAGAGCGGCGTGATCCACTTCACGTCCGGGATCTGGATGAGCAACCAGACCCGGGAGTACCTGACGCTCACCGCCCACTGGGTCACGTTCGGGCCGTCGGCCCGGCCGCACTGCGAGGACCACCACTGCTCGGCCCTTCTGGGCGTGTCGCAGGTCGACTGCGACTTCAGCGGCAACAGCATTCAGAAGCAGCTGGAGTGCTGGTGGGAGGCCTGGGTGACGTCCACCGGCCTTCAGGTTGGGATCACGGTGACCGACAACCCGAGCATAGGAAAGACGCTGAACGAAGCGGAGCACTCCAGCGTGCAGTGCTTCAGCCACACGGTCAACCTGATAGTCAGCGAGGCCATCAAAAGCCAGAGAATGGTCCAGAACTTACTCAGCACCGCACGGAAGATATGCGAGCGCGTCCATCGGTCCCACAGAGCGAAGGAGAAGCTGGCGGAGCTGCAGAGGGAGTACGCGCTGCCGCAGCACCACCTCATCCAGGACGTGCCCTCCAAGTGGAACACGTCCTTCCACATGCTCGAGCGGCTCATCGAGCAGAAGAGGGCGATCGACGAGGTGTCGGCCGAGTGCAACTTCCGGGAGCTGATCAGCTGTGACCAGTGGGAGGTCATGCAGTCCGTGTGCCACGCGCTGAAGCCCTTCGACGCGGCGAGCCGAGAGATGAGCGCGCACGTGTCCACCCTCAGCCAGGTCATCCCCATGGTCCACATCCTCAGCAGGCGGGTGGAGATGCTGTTCGAGGAGACGATGGGCATCGACACCATGCTGAGGTCCCTGAAGGAGGCCATGGTGAGCCGGCTGTCCGCCACCCTGCACGACCCCAGGTACATCTTCGCGACGCTGCTGGACCCCCGCTACAAGGCCTCCCTGTTCTCCGAGGACGAGGCGGAGCAGTACAAGCAGGACTTGATCAGGGAACTCGAAACGCTGAATTCTACCTCAGAGGACACGCCTGTCCCCAACGGCTGCGGCCCAGGCTCCCCGCACAGAGACTCCGGCGGGGAGGAGAGCCTGTGGTCGCTCATGGCCAAGATAAAAAAGCAGGACCCGCGGGACAAGACGAAGGTGCCCGAGGACATGGTGCTCGCATACCTGGAGGAGGAGGTGCTTGAACATAGCTGTGACCCGCTCACCTACTGGAACCTGAAGAAGTCGGCCTGGCCGGGCCTCTCCGCTCTGGCCGTCCGGTTTCTGGGCTGTCCCCCAAGTACTGTCCCCTCGGAAAGGCTGTTCAGCACTCCCACCGAGAGCGGGAGCTTCGGCCAGTCCAGGCTCTTGATGGAGCATTTTGAAAAACTTATCTTTTTGAAAGTAAATCTCCCCTTAATATACTTTCAGTATTGAAACTCAGTGGAGCCGCCGGGCAGAAGGCGCTGTCGCTTCTCGGGCACCAGCCGTTCACCCCGGTCGGGCCACGCGGGACCCCAGACCAGGCACACTCAGGTCCGCGCCGAGCTTCCCTTCCAGCTCTCACCGTGCTGCCTCCATGTGCCTTACCCCCCCCGTCCCTCCGGCCAGGTAGCACGGCGTGTTCTCTAAGAAGTCCGCTAGAAATAGTTTGTCTCGTCAGTTATGAAATACGATGATCAGGTTTTAATCCGTAACTGTAAAGTTTTTTGAAAGTTGGGGTTTAGTAATTTGTTTTACTAGAATGGCAGAGATGTAAACAGTTTTGTTCTGTAGGCTTTTTATTCAATTATGTAAAAACCACAAATCAGGTACTGTATTTTAGTTAAAAATTGCTTTAATCGCAACAAAGCAGCTCTCTGTGGCTGTCGAGTAAAATCTGTAAATAGGAGTGGAGCTCAAGCCATCCCGACTGCGTGGCGTTTAACTGCAGGCTCGAAGGAGCAGGAGGGGTGCGGGGTGCTCCGGGGGGCGGGGGCTGTTTACAAGGGGGCCACAGCACGCGAAGACGGAGGAGCCTAGCCGTGTCGTGGAGCATCGGCGGCACGGTGGCCGCTAAGGACGACGCCCCCGTTCCCATTTCCGCATTCAGGTTTCACGGGGTCAGTCACCTTGGAAACTCCCGACTATTTATAATGAGCTCCTGCGATGCCCGCTGTCCGGCCAGGGCACGGCGCGCCACGTGGACAGCAGTTCCGGTGACTAAACCTCCGGGCCTCTGACTTAGTGTCTCTACACTTCGAAGCTGTCTTTTGAAATTTGTGTAGTGACCCCCAATTTGATAAATTATGTATAAAATTCTTTTTAGAAGAGATGGCTTATTAACAGGGACGAAGATTATTACCTGACAGTTGTAAGAATAGCCTTAGGTGTTTAGATTTACAATAGGGGCGATTCAGCAACCTCTGGGGTGTTTCAGGGCCCCAAGGACATCAGAATGAAGCGTCAGTTGTCAGAGTCTGTAACGATGACTTCAGAGTTTTTGCTTCAACATCTAGAACAAGGTTGATTGGTTTTCTTATTTCACACCAATTAAATATTCTGGGTGAAACAAGTCACTCGTTTGCCTATGATCTTTTAGGAGAGTCGTTTTGTTAAAAACACTGCACCTATTAATCTGACTTTGCATCGACCATGTCTCAGTGTATTTATAAATGGTGAACTCAGTTTCCGAAATTAAACTTTTTACCTGTGATTTTCTACTGCTGGAGGACACTGGGTTTTCATTCTTAGGGCCATAAAAGTCACCCTCCTTGGGGGCCAGTGCACACAGACCACACTCGTGCAGCCTTCGCATTTTCGCGCTAGCCCTGGGCGGGGCGCGGGAGGTGGCAATGTCGTTCCTTCCTAGCCGGGCTGCGGTAGCGGCCCGAGCCGCACTGGCGAGCCGTGGGCACGAGGGTTCTGCAGGCGCGTGCTCGGGGCAGCACTGTGTGTGGAGACCTCGCCAGCTCAGGGCAGGCCTCCCCGGTCCTGCCTGGCCAGGGTCTGGCCCGGTTCAGGCAGGGGGTCCGTGAGTCCGGAGCAGATGTCCAGCTGCTGTGTTGGGGCTCCTGGCCGTCCTGAAGGGACAGTCCCTCGGCTGTTTTCCCCGGGCTCGTGAGGCCCGGCAGGGTGAGCCTGTGGGTGGCCCCCTGGCTGCGCACCAGGCCGGACTGCACACGGGGACGCCCCCCGCAGGTGCGCACCAGGCACTGTGCTACGACCAGGTCTCCTGGGACCACGGCACTCCGCCCCCGCCTCCAGACCCGAGTCCTGACGCAGCGCTGCTGGGCTCTGCGCGCGCACGCACCCGTGCGGGGCACCCGGCTTTGTCAGGGACGAGCGTCGACGCTTTCCTGCTGCTCTGTTCACGCTTCAGGGGTCCGACTTAGGTTTCCACAGTAGGGCAGGGCTCATCACACAAGGACGGTGAGGACAGCTACGTGGCCCAGGCCTCGGCCAGCCCATCCCCTCCTGGAGCTCGCTGCTCCCTGGCCCCAGCCCCAGCACTCACGGTTTGGCGCTGCCCCCACTGGAGCGGGACTTAGGCCGGTCCCCGGAGGCCCAGCCAGCTGCGGGCTGCAGAGGAAGTGGCGGTCCCACACGCACGAGTTCTGGCTTGGGGGGCGCACGGGATGAAGGGGCGCCAGCCTGCAGCCCTGCTCGGCTCCACCGTTTTGAAAGGCAGCAGCCTGATCATCGAGGTGCCACACTGAAACAGGTCAGTGCGGAGGACCTGGCACGTGTGGCCCCTTGTCCCCTCCCCAGGCCGCAGAGCGTGGTGAGCGCGGTCGCAGCTCCACTCGGGGCCCATGGGGCCGTTCGCGGCGTGGCTCCTGCGGGGGCAGCGTCCCGTGGCTGTGGGGGAGCCGCACGCGGAGACTTTGCGGGGCGCGTTTGCCGGCCCCGCT
>NW_011889080.1:530689-531955 GCF_000151845.1 Pteropus vampyrus
GCTGGCGCTGGCGCTGGCGGCCACAGCGTTTACCGCACGATAATTCGTGGATGACAGCCCTAACCTCACCCCCAAAGCTTGCCAAGAAATATTATTTCTGGATCGCTCTAGTACATTGATAGTCTTTGGAAACGAATGACATCATTCTGTTTATAGCATTCTGTATTTAGCGCTGGCATTTCCATTTAAAAAATAGAGTAATTTTTGATCGCTGAAAATGTCAATTCCTAGAAACACAGCCGTTCCCACGTGGGATGCTGACGCTGGCAGCGAGCTGTGCTTTTTTTTTTTTTCCTAAACAGGAAGTGAGTAAAGTTAACATTTCCGTCACTTCTGACTGAGGCAGCAGCTGCTGTCATACCAAGAACTGTCCAGACCAGAGAAAAAAGTCACCTCCAGGAGCACGACGCAGGGAGCATCAGAGGGGGGCCCCTCTGCGGGAAGAGGAGCCGTTTTAGGTGCCCAGAGCCCTGTGTCCTTAACCAGCCTGCCCTCGGGAGGGAGCGTCGGCCAGAGCCCAGCCCGCTGGGGAATCATCGGAGCCCCCAGCCCCGCCCGGGAAGGGGAACCCCCAGCCCCAGCCCCTCCAGCCACCCGTCCCAGCGAAGGGGGAGACGAGAACGGAGAAGCACGCGTGGAGTCAGGGAGCAGGGCGCGGGCTCGCCGAAGACTGAGCGGGGTGGCGGGACCACGCAGCCCCCCACCCCACGCCTGACGCCACGTCACCAGGGTTAGTCACCGCGGCTCCTTCCACCCAGGACATGTCCACCTTTCAATGGAAAATGACAAGGCACACTCCAAGGCGAGAAAACAGTTTGAAGAGACAAGCAAAATCTGCCACCACCACGTGCTGGTGAGGACACGGAGTGCCGGGAACGCTCCTCCCGCCACTGGGGACGCAGGCAGTGCAGCCACTGCGGGGACGGCGTGCAGGCGTCTCACGAAACCAGACGCGCTCTTCCCGTGCGACCTGGCAGCCATGCTCCTCGGTTTCTACCTGAAGGACCTGGAGACGCATCCACGCAAAACGCTGCACACGGACGTTTAAAGCAGCTTTATTTGGAATGGCCAAAATCGGCGCAGAAGTTCAAATCTCCAAGGCAAAGATGGGCCCTTAATAAGCGCACAGCCATTTGGAAAAAAGAAAATCAGGCCCACCCCTCACTGTACACAGAGTAAATCCAAACGGATGAGAGGCCCATGTGTGACGACGAAGCGACAAGCACGGGGAGAAACCGTGGCCGAAGGCCGCCTGGAAAACGCTTC
>NW_011889080.1:532005-532332 GCF_000151845.1 Pteropus vampyrus
GGCCACGTCCTGAGAAACAGGGAGCGTGGCGTCCCCAGACGCGCGGCCACGTCCTGCGAGGTGAACAGAACCGGAGGCTCGGCCCCAGGGCTGACGGCACACGGGAAGCGGCGAACCCAACTCCAAGTCCAACGGAAAGCACAGCCGCGCCCGGGGTGGGAGGGCACCAAGGAGCTCGCTCGCCAGGCACCTGACCGCGCCTCCCGCTGGGCCGGCGGTGAGGACCGGAGCGCTGCCCTCCGCTCAGCCGTCCCATCCTGCTGTCCTGCGGCAAAGCCCCCGAAGCTGCTTTCCTGCCGAGCAGACACCGTTGCTGGGGTCAGAGCT
>NW_011889080.1:532382-532690 GCF_000151845.1 Pteropus vampyrus
TTCAGCCACTTGAGACACTGCTGCTCACTTGTCAGCTTGGAAAAGCTCAGAGACCTGTGGTCAGCTCAAAGGTGCCACCCCCCGGAAAGGGGTTTGGCCAGACTGAGCAAAGGGACACGCGCTGAGCCCTGAGCGGCGGCCCTGCTTTCTGGGAACTATGCTGAAGATGCACCTCGACGCGTGGGACACACACGCAGTTTGCTCGTAGTGTCGGAAGAGAGACAGCAGCCACCTCGGTGCCCACCAGAAGGCGGACCGAGCAGTGCAGGCACGGCCACACAGCGCAGTGCCACACGGCCCCCGACGGG
>NW_011889080.1:532740-533844 GCF_000151845.1 Pteropus vampyrus
CTGCCCTCCGCTCAGCCGTCCCATCCTGCTGTCCTGCGGCAAAGCCCCCGAAGCTGCTTTCCTGCCGAGCAGACACCGTTGCTGGGGTCAGAGCTCACTGCGGGAGGGGACGCAGATGGGGGCCGGGGAGGCAGACACCGGCCCACGACGGGGGTTGCCGGGTGTCAGCGTGGTGCCGAGATTTCTCGTATGTGTGCACGTGCACGGCTGCAGGCACCGTCCTGAGCCCCGTCCACAGAAGCGGCCTAAAACCAGACCCATGCTACCAGCGCATTTTGTAGCCAGCTTGGTCCATAAAACTGCCCCACCCAGAGGAGCCCTCAGGGAACAGCTGCGGGGTCAGGAGGGGCCTGGGCGGGACACCTCCTCCGGGGAGTGGGGAAGTGCTCAAGTTAACAGCAGCGGGGCCGTGGCCAGGACAGAGCCCCAGCAGGCCCCCTGCGGCGAACGTTGCTCAGGCCGAACACCAGGATAAACAGCCGGGGTGACCCGGGCCGAGGTGCGGCGGCAGCCCGCACACACGTGCCCGTCATCGACAAACATTTGGATGCTGGTAAGTTTCCCGTGCGGATGAGGGATACGTGCCGGTAGCGGCATGCACCAAACCGGGCGGGCGGGGAGGCGGCCGTGCGCACCCACGCAGGGCTGAGCCGGGGCCGCCCGCCCCCCACGGGGGGCATCGCAGTGCGCCCAGTCGGGGAGGGCTGGAGGGGGCAGGCCCCTCGCGTGAGGTGTCACACAGCCTGCTTGTCACTCACAGTGGAGAAAGTGGTGCAGCTGAAAGCCACCGCCGCCTTCCTGGGACTCTGGGGCGCTGGAGTTGGGCCACGCGGGAAGCACCTCTCGGAGGGCTCTTCCCGCCATGCCTGGTCTGTGCGCACGTGTGCGTGTTGTGTGGTCTGTGCACGTGTGGTGAGCGCGTGCAGTCTGCACACACGCATGGATGGTCTGCGTGGTGTGTGTGTGTGGTCTTCGCATGTGTTGCGTGTGGGCTGTGTGTTGTACGTGGTCTATGTGTGGTCTCCGCATGTGTGGTGTGTGCCTGCATGCTGTGCATGGTCTGTGTGTGGTCTGCGTGGTGTGTCCACGTGCATGGTGTGCGTG
>NW_011889080.1:533894-535784 GCF_000151845.1 Pteropus vampyrus
GAACACCAGGATAAACAGCCGGGGTGACCCGGGCCGAGGTGCGGCGGCAGCCCGCACACACGTGCCCGTCATCGACAAACATTTGGATGCTGGTAAGTTTCCCGTGCGGATGAGGGATACGTGCCGGTAGCGGCATGCACCAAACCGGGCGGGCGGGGAGGCGGCCGTGCGCACCCACGCAGGGCTGAGCCGGGGCCGCCCGCCCCCCACGGGGGGCATCGCAGTGCGCCCAGTCGGGGAGGGCTGGAGGAGGCAGGCCCCTCGCGTGAGGTGTCACACAGCCTGCTTGTCACTCACAGTGGAGAAAGTGGTGCAGCTGAAAGCCACCGCCGCCTTCCTGGGACTCTGGGGCGCTGGAGTTGGGCCACGCGGGAAGCACCTCTCGGAGGGCTCTTCCCGCCATGCCTGGTCTGTGCGCACGTGTGCGTGTTGTGTGGTCTGTGCACGTGTGGTGAGCGCGTGCAGTCTGCACACACGCATGGATGGTCTGCGTGGTGTGTGTGTGTGGTCTTCGCATGTGTTGCGTGTGGGCTGTGTGTTGTACGTGGTCTATGTGTGGTCTCCGCATGTGTGGTGTGTGCCTGCATGCTGTGCATGGTCTGTGTGTGGTCTGCGTGGTGTGTCCACGTGCATGGTGTGCGTGTGGTTGTGCGTGGTCTGTCCATGTGTACGTGTGGGCAGCGGCCCCCTTCTCTGTCTGTCTCCAGAGCAGGACAGGGTCAGGCGCAATCTGGCTACTTAATAAATGCTGTTCAGCAAAGTATCAAACTGCCACAAAGTCGTCACTTAAAAATAAAACCCAGGAGAAGGCATTCTCTGAAAATATCACATTATGAGATTACCAATTTTAATTCTCATTCATTTTTGCACACGTGCATTTCGTAAAATTTCACCTGGAAACACGCACCTGTGACTACAAGGGAGGACTGGCCCCGCAGCTCAGGACGCGGGAGTGGGGGCACACGTGGTCCAGCAGGCAGGAGGGCCGCCCACAGGTGCTCCGGGCAGCCCCCCAGTCCGTGTTCTCAGCGGCAGTGATGTGGGGCCCGTCCCCCGGGGCTGCCGTTTCACCGTGCTATCTAGTTCTGGAAAGGTGCGCTCAGGAAGGCCCCCCGAGTCTCTCCAGAAGCACCAGCTTGGTCTGCAGGTTGACGTCGAAGGGAGGCAGCCTGGTCAGGTTGAGACTCACCCCAGTGGTGCCCACGATGCCGGCCAGCACCCGGTGCGTGTCGCGGTAGAGCGCCAGGTGCCCGGGGACCGCCTCCATGAGCAGGTGCGTGTAGGCCAGCATGTCCTCCGACCCGGGCTGCACGTCTTCCCGCTTCTCGTACCTGCGAGAGAAGAGTGTGGCTGGATGCCGGCGCGGTGGCCCCCACACCGGCCTGGCACTGGTACCCAGGGGCCCAGCAGCCTCCGGGGCCACCCCCTGCAGTCACGCCGCCACAGGACCCTACCTCCAGGCCCCGTTGACTTCCAAGAACCGAGACACGCCCGTCTGCGCAGCAGCCACGTCCACGTGCAGAACGACGTCTGCGGGAAGCAAAGGCCTCGGTTAGGGCCTCGGGCGGCGCCTCGGGCGGGAGCAGCGGCCGGCCCCGGGAGGCCGAGCACCTACCTGTCCCGGGGGGCACCAGCTCATGAAGCCTCTGCATGGCCATGCCACCAGGATAGTTGAAGTGGGACACGTACAGGGCCGTGGCCGAGTAGGCGGCATTCACCACGAGGTGTGCTATCACCAGGAGGGACCCTGCCTTGTACAGCCAAGACTTCCTGTAATTGTTCAGCCTGCAAAAAGAACGGTGCGTTTCGTGGAAGTGTGGCGGCCACCAAGTGCAAAGCACGTCGGGAACGTGGACCTGCCGTTCACTCGCCAAGCACAGCGGGGTTAAC
>NW_011889080.1:536009-536579 GCF_000151845.1 Pteropus vampyrus
GAGGCCGTGACCAACCACGAGGCCCGCAGACGAGGACACTGACGGGGCCTTTACAGAGGGGCTGCTGGCCCGTGCCACCCTCAGAGCCTCCCCGCCCGCCGTCCTACCCTACCCCACGGCTGTCTCATAAGGGTCCTGCCCCAGGTGGCCGAACCCTGGACACTCAGCACAGCCATGTGCAGACGAGCCCGAGGCACGCGTCCAGGTTAACGGCAGACGGAATACACCAAGCGGAGCCGTTGGTCAGTGCGCAGCCTTGACCTGGCGGCGGTGGCCACGGACGCCCAGGCGGCCCGGTCCACCCTGATCACCCCCGCGGGAAGCAGCGCGCCACGTGCAGGGGCCGCGGGGCACTCACAGGTGGGCGCCGCCGCGGGCGGCCACAGCGTTGAGCAGCGGGAAGGTGTACACGATGAAGCGCAGCTCCTTGTGGGGCAGCAGCGAGTACAGCCCCACGGAGCCCAGCGCCGGCAGCAGCAGCGCCAGCGCCCGCCTGTCCACCAGGCCCAGCGGCACGAGCGGCAGGCTGCAGCCCAGGCCGCGCGGCAGCGCCGAGTAGAAGTACCACAG
>NW_011889080.1:537469-543359 GCF_000151845.1 Pteropus vampyrus
GCCCTGCCCTGCCAGCCCTCAGAGACACGGAAAGGATACTCCCCAGTTGGAACTTTTGTTCTGGACGGTGTTGTACCAAAGAACTTTTCCTTCCGGCCACACGAGGCAGCGCCAGAACCAGGAGTCCACAGCCACCGTCAGCCCTGGCAGCGTAAAGCAAAGCTCTGCTCAGGCCAGAGCACGGCCTCCGGGAAGCCCAGGCTCCAGCGCTGCCGAGTCCAGGTCACAGGCCAGTGTCCCCACGGAGCAGCCCCATCGGCACAGGCACTGCAGGTCACCGCAGCTACACGCAGAGGAGCTGGCGCGTCGGGGCCTCTGCTCCCCTGGCATCCTCCTGCGGCCCCCGTGAGCCCGCACAGGGCCCGGCCGCAGGGGGAGGGGCAGCCGAGGACCGAGGACCGACGGTGGGGGCGCGGTCACTCGAAGGAAACAAACCCTCCCAAGTTTATTCTCGCCTCTGAACGAGACCAGGCGCGGCCCCCACTCACCGAGGCAGAGCACGCCGGCTGGCAGGGCATGGCGCAGGACCTGGGCCACGGAGACGCGCCCGGTGCACAGCAGCAGCAGCAGCACGAGGCCGAGGAGCAGGCTCAGCTCGGCTCTGAAGACCAGGATGGCCAGTGCCGAGAGCCAGATGAAGCGGGCCCAGCTCCGCCGCAGCCAGGCCGTCAGCGCCAGCAGCACTGCGGGCACAGGAGACGGCGTGTGCCTCGATGACAGCCACGGACTCCCGAGGGCCGCGCACGCCGCTCTGGCCCAGACGCCGGGACCCCCACGGCCCCCGCCCGGCCCCCCACAGCCCTGACCCCCAAGGCCAAGTCCACCACCTGCCTCCGGCTCCCCTGCCCAGCACCCAGTCCTGCCACAGCCAGGCCCTCAGCATATCCTGTGTCCGCAGAGGACCCCTGCCTGGGCATGCTGATGGCCCCCCAGTGCTTGGTGGCCCTCCCGGCAGCGTGGGACACCCCTGAGAACTCAGAGCTGCCCACCTGCCCCGCACACGGCCCATCCTCCAGTGCTCACGTCCACTCCTTCTGGACCCTGCCACCCAGGTCCCACACAACGAACACCCTCCCAGGCAGCCTTTGGAGTGGACGCGCCCCCACCCACGTGCACCCTTCGATGGGAAGGGCACCCCAAGCCAGCGCTGAGAACAGATCTGCTCCCTGTCACGGGCCGTCCTGTTGCCGGGAGCAGCTTCGCCCAGCAGATGCGCCTGTACGGACACCTGTCAGTGAGTGGGAGGCACGGGGCCACCGCGGGTCCGAGGGGCTCGGCAGCTACGTACCCACGGGCAGGGCCAGCACGTTGGGGAGCGTCCGCGTGCAGTAGAACATCATGTGGAACTGTGTGGCCGTCATCCAGCAAAACGTAGTGGCCACCGTGGCCCCAAACTGCCGTCTCACTTCTTTTTGGAAAGCCCAGAGTCCGAAAATCACAGCGAGCCCGAGCACCGCTCTGACTGCACGACATGGCGACAATGTAAAGCCGATGTGCTGACCACCACTCAATGGAACCACGTCCGAGATGCGACAGTGCGCGGCCGGCGGGGAGTCAGACCCGCGCCCAGCAGGTCTCTGAGACTGACGCGGTGGTCAGTGCTCTGAACCGCCACGCTGAGTGGCCGAGGACAGCTAGGACAGCAGTCGGACATTCCTGAGAAGGAGCCTCCCCCGGACCGATCCCACAGCGGTCCATCTGCCCCTGCCGAGGGGCCCGCCCTCACCTATCAGCTGAGAGTAGAACTTGGACATGTCCAGCAGGGACAGCACGCAGACCACAGGGCTGGACAGCGCTGCGACCACCAGCGGCCCGAGGAACGTCCTGGGCACCACGCCGGGGAACTCCAGGTGGTCATACTGCAGGCGGAGGGGGAGGTCAGCAGAGGCCCCGGGATGCGGGGACGGCTTGGTCATGGGCGCGGGTCCTCACCTTGTCCACGTCCAGCCGGTGGTAGAGCAGGTCGTGCATGGCCTGCAGGCTGAAGCTCTCCTCCACCTTGGTGTAGGGACAGGCGACCAGGTGGACGGCGGCCACGGCCACCAGCAGCCCCAGCAGCCAGCGCTGCCTGCCCGAGCCAGACGGTCTCTTCCCGGCCATTGAGCGTCCCCTTCACGCACCGTCGTCCACCATCAGCTCCGCCACTGAAAGAATGAAAGCAAAGGTCCCGTTTCAAGCTCACGCTCACGCTGACATCGGGAGCCCTGGGTCAAGGGCAAGCGGCCACACTCTGATCTAGCGTCACAACTTCTGTAACCCGAAAACGCTCAAGTGGACGCTTTGCAGAGAAGCATGCTCGGGGAGCCCTCGCACGGTGGGCGGCCACCTCGCGCTGAGCCGGGCTTCTCCAGGAAGAAGCCTTCAGCCCTGGGCAGCCCCAGCTCGGCCTCTGGAGGGCAGTAGGTGGGCCCTGTGCTGGGGGCACTGGACTCAACAGGACAGCGAGGAAAACGCGGCTCAGACCCTGTGATCTCGGCCAAGCCTGGAGGGGGACCGTGAGCCTGGAGGGCGGGAGGGGACACGGGGCAGCCGGAGAAGCCCCAGCGCCCCAGACATGGAGGGACGGGGCTGTGGACACCTGGCCACGGCCTTCTGAACCCTACCCTGGGGCACCCACAGCCCCCAGGGAGCACCACGCTGGTTGTGGACCTGAACACATGGGTGGCACAAAGCATGACGTGTCCTTGAGAGGTTCAGGTGGTCATGACCAAATGGATCACACAGATACCAACAGGACGATCTGGGGGAACTCATGGCGAGAAAACCATGGAAGTGCCCAGCCGCTTCCTCCTCGGACGACCTCCACCTGTCACGTTGGGGAGGGAAGACGGCACATTCCCTCCTGTGTGTCCGGCTTCTCTCCAAACAGGCCTGACTTCGTCTGACCGAGGCCAGAGGGGCCGGGAGTGGAAGGGCAGAGCCGGGCACTCACTGCCGGCGGCAGCTGCTCTGGCTGGAGGGGCATTTACCAAGCGTGTACCCTCCAGAGGCAGCTAGCGGGAGTCAGCGCGAAACGGGGAGCATCCGGAACCCCGCCCAGCACCGGGGTGGCGGTGAGGCGGAAGGAGGGCAGGGAGGCCTCTCGGGGTTCGGATCACCCCTCATTCACAGTCCTGGAAGCTTTTCTCTTTTGACTGCGGAAAGAGGCACGTCCAGCTTGTCTCTCTCTCTCTAAACTGTGAGCTCCTCCAGGGGGCACTTTTCTGGTTTGTTTCTGGGCCGATCCCCACTGCAACCTCAGCAAGGAGAGTGCACCCTGGTCATCGTGAGGTGCCCAAATGTGCAGACCAGAGGCCTCCTCTGACTGTCCCCCCTCCCCCCCCACGGTTGGCGCAGTGTCCGCAGGGCCGCCAGGCTCGCTCACTGCTCTCTCGGCAGAGCCTGGCGCATAGCAGGTGCTCAACGAACCAGCCGAAAGTCGGTAAAAACTCTTCTGCGTGGATCTGATCACACCAGCTCACGTTTTCAGTAAAAACACGTGACTGCCTTCCTCTCCAGGAGAGCCGCGGGGACCGCGGAACACCGCACTGTCTCCCGCTCCTGCCGCGGCGGGGGTGGGGGGTGGCGGGTGGCGGAGGTTTAACGAAGTAGGAAGCGTCTCTAACAGCCAAGACGTGGGAACAGCTGCGCCGCGCCGCTTGGCGGGAACCTGACAGGCTTCGCAGCTGTCCGGCGGACCCCACTCTACCACTCTGCCCAGGGCCGCCCCCGTGGGGAAGCGCGCTGCCCGGGTGGGGCCTGTGCGCCGGGCCCCAGGGGCTCCTCCCCAGACGCGAGTGCGCCCTGCGCCGACGGCCAACGGCGGAAGACAACTGCAGAGCAGCTTATTTCGGAAGGCGCTGGCAGCACCGAGTGTAAGCCCGACGCTCACGCACGACCACGGGAAGCCAGAGGGGACACCAGCAGTGCAGGACCGCGGTCAACCCCCCGCCGGGCAGAGAGCGAGGGGACGTCTGCGTGTGCACTGGTCCACCCCGGCTCGCAGCTGTTCAAGTGGTTAATGAGACACCGTGACTGCAGAAAGGGCAGTTTCCAGGAGAATGGCATCTCAGATTAGGGACAGCCTACAAAGGCCCGCTTGTCCCCTCAATTCACGTCCTAAGGCCTCTGCTGAAACTGGTCAACTCGGACGTTCAAGTTATTGATCCCTTAGCTGGAAACAAATCTGGTGCAAATTTGGCCAGCTATCAGCCAGACCGGAGAAAATTTTGTGTCATTTGTGCCCTTTTCTGGCGGGTACGTCCTACTGGAGCTCAGTTAATGCTCATCTTAGTTCTCATTGAAACCAGGGTTCCAGTGCCCAGCCGGGACACGTGGGAAATGCAGATTCCTGGGCCTCCAGGTGAGAGGCCCGGCGCCGCCCCCTGTGCCCGCGCACCGGGAGGCTGCAGGGGCGCTGCGGAAGCAAGAGCTCGGGGTTCCCGCCGCCCACCCTGAGAGCCCCGGCCGCGGCAGCGCGCGCTGACCTCGTTCACCCGCGGCGCCTTTCCTCAGAGCGCGGCCGTCTCGACTGCCGTGGGCCGGAAGCGGGGCAGCGGAAACCGAGGACCGAGGCGAAGCTCTTGCCCGAAGCTAACATGACCGCCAAAGCCAGGGCGCCATCGCGGCCGGAGCCCTCCCCCTTGCCCGGAGTAAACATGGCCGCCGAGGGAGGCGCTCGCGAGGGGCGGGCTCGGATCTCGCAGTCCTTGCTCCCACCCCTTCCCAGCGGGACGCTGACCCGGGGCCTTCCTATTGGCCGCTTCTCGTGGCGAGCCCGGATTGGGCCACATGGGGACAGGGCGGAACCTGCCGACCAATAGCGGCGCGAGGGCTGGCGGGGGGCGGGGCCCCGCCCGGCGCCGTCAAGTAGCCCCGGGAACCGCTAGCGCCGCGGAGCCGGTGGGCGGCCGGAGGCCGGAGTGCTCGGCCGTACCCGCCGGACCTCGGCCAGAGTCCGCGCGGCCGCGTCCTCGCAGCGCTGCCCTCCTCGGCCCGCCATGCGCCCGCTGGCCCTGGCCGCGCTGGGGCTGCTGCTGTCGCTCCTGCTGCCGCCGCCGCCGGGAGCGGCCTCCAGTAAGCCGACGCCCTGCACGCGCTGCCAGGAGCTGGTGGACAAGTTCAACCAGGTGGGCCGGGCCCTGCGGGACACGGAGCCGGGGGCGGCGGGACCGGGGACACGGACCCGGTCACCCCGCGATGGACTGGGGTCACCCCGTCATGGACCCAGGGTCATGGACCCAGGGTCACCTCCCGCGGCGAACGGGATCACTACCATATGGACCAGGGTCGCCCCCGCCATAGGCCAGGGTCACCCCTAAGATGGTCCCGGGGTCACCCCCTGCAGTGAACGGGGCCACCTCCGTGATGGACCTGGATCCCCCCCGGCAGGATGGGGCAGCAGCGCGAGCCCCGTGCTCACTCTCTCCCTGCAGGGAATGGCGGACACCGCCAAGAAGAATTTCGGCGGTGGGAACACGGCTTGGGAGGAAAAGTCGCTGTCCAAGTATGAATTCAGGTGCGCGCCCACCCTGCCCTGAGCACCGGCCCTGTTCCCGTGAACGTTGTCAGCCACGCGGATGACAGGCGCAGAAGGTCCCCTCAGTGCGGTCACCTGTCCTCTGGACTGGAGCGGGAGTCCCACCCATGTGAGCCGTTGCTGGCTTCCCCCTCCCCCACAGCTCTCTGTCCTGCCAGTTTCAGGGTTTCCCCCATGGACCCCAGCCCTGACGTCCTGTCACCCTGAGGCTAGAGGCGCCTCTCTGCCCCCACTGCCGCCCGCGGTTTAATTCTCTGCTCATTGCCGATTACGGCCACCCCCCCCAATGTGTTTGTTGGGGGTCTTTTTTCACTAAAGTGCCACCAGGTGGGGCCTCAGGACGTCCCTACCGAGGGGCGCCTCCCCCTGGCC
>NW_011889080.1:544479-552081 GCF_000151845.1 Pteropus vampyrus
GAGCAGCAAAGGCCCGTTTGTGCGGCAGGGCGGGCCGCCTCCGCCTAACAGGTGACCTGGGCTCTTCCGTGGCGAGCTGTGGGTTGCGCCATGGCCATGCATGCTGCTCAGCTGGACAAGTGGCAGGTTTCCAGGTTCAGACCCCTCCATGGCCACAGCAGCCTCCTGCCTGCCTTTGCTGATGTCCCAGCAGCCTGTGGCCACAGGGGGATGTCCTCACTGTCCCGTGCGGTCCCACGTACCATGTGTAAGCGCCCTGGCCCCGTGTTTCAACTGAGGCTGCCCAGACACGCTCACCAGGCTGGCAGGCCTCTGTCCTCGACTTAGCGTGAAGTGGGCCGCGTTTTAGTGAGAGCCACAGAGCTGTTTGATGGTGAGCGCTGAGGGAGGGCTGCGCCCTGGCTGCCTGCCGCGTGCGCTCTGAGCGGGCACATGTCCCCGCAGCGTGCCAGGGCGGGTCTGAGAGGCCCTGCAGCGGGAACGGCCACTGCAGCGGAGACGGCAGCAGAGAGGGGGACGGGTCCTGCCAGTGCCACGTCGGGTACCGGGGGACTCTGTGCACCGACTGCGTAGATGGCTACTTCAGCTCGCTGCGGAACGAGACGCACAGCATCTGCACAGGTACCGCAGGGGCGCTGCTGCCTGTGGAGGGGAAACGGGCTCGTCGGCCTCTCCCCCAGGCCCTCGGGAGGCTTCAAAGTGTGACAGGAGTAGGCACGACTGACGGTCCACAGACGGTCTTGCTTCCTGTCCCTGAACAATCCCCGGGGAAGACACTTTCCTCCTGGCCACCCCCGTCTTGGTTCTCTGTGGCCTGGCACCTGCAGTGGCCCGGCTCAGGTTTGCTCTGCCCCAGTGGCTATGCCAGCAGGCTGGCCAGCCCTTGAGTGCCCTACTGGCTGTCCCTGGGTGCAGTACGGGTACAGAGGCCAAATGTGCCTGCTGTCACTTGGGCTTAGTGTCTGGGAGTGAGCAGAGGCTGTGCCGAGGCCAGGCCCACGTCACTGCCAGCAGATGGGACGGGGAGGTGGCACAGATGGATCTGGAGCAGCTGGAGGCCACGCCATGTGCCCTCCTGGCCCCTGGGTCCCTCTGCAGGACACGCGTCTGGGTGCTCTGGTGTCTGGTGAGGTGGGTCCCGCCTGGTCTTCAAAGGTGCCCTGGCTTCCCGGGCTCCCCTCGGCGTGAGTTCTGGGACAGCTGTCGGGTGGCACAGGGAGCCCCACAATTGTGGTTGGCCACACTGACCGTGGTGCTGCCTCAGGCTGGAGCGAGTGTCAAGGGCGGCACCTGACAGGCTCACAGACACACCTGTCTCAGCTTCTTCGTCAGTTTCCCTCATCCGTGACAGTGAAGGCCACCTGCCGCTCCTGGGGCACGGCACGGGGTGAGGTCCCAGCCACGCCCCGAGCCCCTGGCCCTGTCCATGGCCGGGCGTCGGTGCGTGCGGGCTGCAGTGCAGGGTGTCCGCCTTTGCCAGGTCGTAAGAAGTTCCCTCGCAGTCCTCGTTTGCTAAGAACTCTGTCACTAGCGGGCATGGAAAGCCCCGTGGATTGTTTTTTTCAGTAACTGGGAATATCGTGAGTTGCATGAACACGTTTTTCTGTTGCTAAATGAATCTGGCTTTCCCAGGGTTTTCTGTTTCCGGTTTTATTTTTACCCTGCTGAGTGCACATCCGCAGCCTCTGAGATGACCTTAGCCTCGTGGCCATTACTGAGAACGGCTCACACGTGACAGACTTCCTACCTCTGCCTTCCAGCCTGCGACGAGTCGTGCGAGACGTGCACGGGCCCGACCAACAGAGACTGCGGCCAGTGCGAAGTGGGCTGGGTGCTGGAGGACGGCGCCTGCGTGGGTGAGGCCCCTGCTCCCACACCCTCCGCCCCCACCCCGTCCTCATGGGGTTCGTGCGGCCCCTCCCGGGCGGGCTCCCTCCAACACCCGCGCCTGCACTTGGCCCCGCGCCGGGCCCGTGGGGAAGGTGACTGCTTGAGTTTAGGTCTAATGGCTCCCACGTAGAGGTCTAGATGTGCACACGTGCGGCCTCGCCCTCCGTTTCAGGAAGGGCCCCACGCGGCCCTTCACACCCCCGATAGCCCGCGGGGCTGGGAAGGTGGCCCCCTCACCAGCCGTCCTTGCCAAGGGTGGCCCAGGTGGCCCTGGTGGCTCAGACCCTGGTTTCATAAGAGGCAGATGAGGTGCCGGCAGCTGGCCTGGTGCTGATCAGAGGAGCACGTGGCCCTGACTAGGGGACACAGAGCAGTGGCACAGGCGGGTGTAGGCAGGTCCTGCTGGTGTGCAGCACAGGCGGGGAGATGGGCACAGCCTCCCCTCGGCCTGGTGGCCCCGACGTCCACCCGGTCCACCCACTCGGCTGCAGAGAGCAGGCGCCCGCCCTGGGCTCCGCTGTGCCGTGCGGACTCGAGGCCTCAGGCCCCCAGTCTCTCGTCCATCCACCCGTCCATCCCCACCTGGTGCCCACGTCCTGCCCTGGGCTTCCTGTCCTTTCTACCGGTCTGCCCACACGGGCTCAGACCCAGCCCCTCAGCATCACGGAGCTGGGGGCCGACGGGCCCGGGCGGCCCAAGTGCTGGCCGAGGGGTTTGCCCAGGCGCAGGTGCTGGCGGGTGGCCGCCCTCTTCCCCCATGGCCGTAGTCTCAGGCCCCGGCCTGAGTGGGGAGGGACACAGGGCTTGGCAGAGCCACATGGGAGCACGGGGCACCCACACAGCTGCTGGTCCCCCGCAGCGGCCCCTCCCGAGTGACACGAAGCATCCCTCGTCCCCACCCCTTCATGTAGAGGCCTCCAAGAGTGACCGTCAAAACACGTCCTCTGCTGCGGTCACTCCCCGCTCAGGCCAGCGGTGGCGCGGTTGTCTCGGGCTGTGAAGCCGCTGGGTCATCCGCTGGCGCCCTTGTGTTGCAGATGTGGACGAGTGCGTGGCGGAGCCGGCCCCGTGCCAAAGCAACCAGTACTGCGAGAACACCAGCGGCTCCTTCCAGTGCGAAGGTGCCCGGCTGAGGCCTCTCGGTGCCCCCTGCTCCAGGGCTTAAGGTCGGGCCACGTGAGAGGCCCCTCTAGGCAGCCAGGGAGCCAGAAGCAGGAGGCGGGCGGCCCCTCGGCCCGCACTGGGCCCGTCTGGCACCCCTGCGGCTCGGCACTCGGCCGCTCTGCACGGTGGCGCCCGTGTCCGTCCAGCAGCGTTGTGACCGTCTCCCCCGCGTGGACGCTGGAGCTCGTCGCTGTCGTCCCGTCCAGCAGCGCCCGCGGATGCACGTGGAGCCAGCACTGCTCCCCGTAGGGCCTGCCGCGTTGCTCGCCCGCATCGGGGCAAGCGCCAGGCGGCCTGGCCCGGGAGCGTGGGGAGGGCCGCGGCCCCCCACCGGGCACTCAGGGCACACCGCCGTTGCCTGCGCCCGCGCCCGGCGCTGGCCTGCATAGCGACACCCCTGGCAGGGCGACGGCCCCCGCGGAGCGCTGCGGGCTCCTTCAGTGTTATTCCTCAGCGCCCCGCGGGCGAGCCCGGCAGTGCCACGTCGTTTCAGAAAGGCCGCCACAGCGGCCATCACTCGCGAGGGCTGGTGGAAGGTGGCTTCCACACCGAGCTGCCGCGCAGCTCCGAGCATGTCCGTGGCACAGAGTCCGGCGAGTCCGTCCTTTGCCGGGGAACGGGGGGCAGAGGTGGGCGTGAGAGCGCAGTGTTGGCTCCCGCGTGACAGGTGAAGGGACAGTGAGCTTCTCGGGCGTCAGGCCCCCAGAGGCTCCGTGCTGTGGTTTCGGGTCCCGTTTCGCTCGCAGGAACCGGGCGGGTCTGCTGTCAGTCATTGTCCTTCCTCTCTCGTTGCTAGAATGTGACTCCACCTGCGTGGGCTGCACGGGGAAGGGCCCGGGACAGTGTACAGAGTGCATCCCCGGCTACAGTAAGGAGAGCGGCCAGTGTGCAGGTCAGTGCCGGTGTCTGCTGGCGGGTGGGACCTTCCCGTGAGGACCTGGCGGAGACGGGACACTGGCTCAGGCTCCACGCACAGCCCGCTTCTCTAGCAGCCGGGGGTCCCGTGAGATGCAGAGCACTGGGTGGGGGAGCCAGGGCCCGTCATGTGGTGCTGGCGACCGCCCGGTGAGCACCCACACCCTCCTGCTAGCCTCAGCTTCCCGCGTTTCCCGCGTCTGGAAGCCCCCCAGAGAAAGGCGGGGAGCCCACTGACGCCCGCCGCGGGAGCTGGCGCTGGGCCTGCACTGTCCCCTCTGCTTTTCTCCACTTCGAGTCCCGATGCCTGAGACTCGTGCTGAACCCCGTGCTCCCTTCTCTAGTGTGACGTCCCGATGTTTGTGAGCGAGGCTCGCGGTGTGTGCGTGTGTCCGCTAAGTGGAGGGACTCACGGAGGTGGGTGTTTCTGCCTCAGATGTCGACGAGTGCTCCCTGGCAGAGAGAGTGTGCACGAGGACCAACGAGAACTGCTACAACACCCCCGGGAGCTACGTGTGCGTGTGCCCCGAGGGCTTCGAGGACACCGCGAGCGCGTGCGTGCGCACGCAGCCAGCCGGGGACGGTGAGTGTGGCGGCTTCGCTGCACGCGCCCCAGGAGGGGCCACAGATCCGGGGCGCCCAAGCTGACGCACATACAGCACGCTTCCCTGCAGTGGTGACAGCAGCCTCTGGGGACAGAGTCCTGGAAGAGCAGCCTGCACAGACAGGAGGCAGGGAGCTGGGGAGCCAGTCAAGCCAGCAGCCGGGGAGCCATCTGATGCCCCAGAGAAGGGCTGACGTGGCAGGAGCGGAGGAGAGCATGTCGCCTGCTCGGGCTTCCTGGGCAGCTTCAGTGGCACCAGTGTGCCGTGTCCCGTCCTAGAGGCCGAAGGCTGAGGTCACGCGCCTGCAGGGCCCCCCGGCCCCGAACCCTTCCTGCCTCCAGCTCCTGGTGGCCGGGGAGCGCGGCCTTCCCGTCTCTGCCTCTGCTGTCGCATGTCCGTCTCCCTGCGTGTCTGCGTCCAAACCCCCTGTTCTTACAAGCACAGCAGTCACTGGGTTCGGGCCGGCCCTGTGACCTCCTGTCGAGGTGATCGCCTGTGAAGACCCCATTTCCAGCGAGGTCACAGCCACAGGTTCTGGGGTGGGATGTCCCCACATCTTTATGGGGGACGTGGTCTTTCCATGTCAGCCTCACAGACATTCTAGAAGGGTATGGAAAGTGTGAAGGAGGTGTGAAGCACCAAAAATGTCAAAAAACAATGGCTAAGAGTTTTCCAGAATGACTGAGACGCGACTCGGGCCCAGAAGCTGAGTCCTGAGCAGTATAAAGAAAAGCAAGTCCACAGCCACACGCGTTGCGGTAGCCGTGTGACCCGACAGTCAACGGCACGTAGCACACGTGGCCTGGCTGCTCTGGGCCTCCGTCCGCGCCCCTCACCCCCGTCCCCAGCACTGCTGGCGGCCCCCCCCCCACTCAGGGTCTTGCGTCGCGGAAGCACCGCCCAGCTCGGCGGCCCACCACCTCCCTGCACAGCGTGGCGTCGCAGCAGGGCCGTCTGGCACGCGGCCGGCCTGGACACCCCCGCTGGGCACCGGGGCCCCCGCGCCTGCAGGGAGGGTGGCTGCACCGAGGTCTGAGGGAAACGCTCGTGGCCACACCCCTGGCCTCGCATCCGTCTCACTGAGCCATCCGTTTCTGACAGACGTCACAGAGGAGGGCCCGACGCAGCTGCCGTCCCACGAAGACCTGTAGCCTGTGTCCGAGGCGGGAGCCAGGCCTGCCCGGCGGGTGTCCACACTGGCGTCCAGAGACCTGGCCTGGAGCCGCCCCTGAGTCTCCAGGGACGGTCGGAGGGGAAGTTGCCTTCAAAATGGTGGATGCTCATCCGACCCTTTAAAAAGCTGCATTTTTGGTTCTTAAACAGATTTGTATATTTTGATACCATTCTTTATAATAAAATTAACCACCGAAGGTCGTCAGGCTTAGAACACGTGTGGATTTACCTCACTGAAGAAACGAAGTTTGTTTCGTGTGGCCTGCACTCGTCCTGCGGGAGGAGGCGGCTGGACCACGAGCTCGGTGGGGACACTCAGGCAGGCGCAGCCCTGCTGTCTCGGGGGCTCCTGCACCCGCCTCCCTGGGGCGCCTGCCACAGGCCTGTAAGGCCATTGAAACCTTGAGCAAGTAGTTCGAGGCCCCACCTGTGGCCCCCGAGCGTGAGCGGTGGAGGGCGTCACGAAGGAAGGGCCCCGTGGGGCGGGGGGGGCGGGGCTGCAGAAGACAGTCACAGGGACAAGTGCTAGAGAAAAGGCGCCTGCGGCTTCCTGGGGAGACCCCTCCCCCAGCGTCCTCCCCCGCCAAGGGAAGGCCCAGGCCCCCCACCGCTCGCCCTCACGCTGCCCCAGCCCCGCTCCCAACCACGTGACGTCACCCTGGGGGGCAGCTGCCCATCTCACACGGCAGTGCCACCCACAAGCACAGCACGTATGTGTCACCTCACGCTGCACCAGTGCCCTCGGGGCCAAGACGGCCCCTCTCCGTGGCCTTGGGGTGGAGCAGGCCTCTGCCGGGGGCCCTGGCTGGGTGGGGCGGCCACAGCGCCCTGGGGCGGTCCGGCCTGTGCCTTGCGACCTCCGTGCATTTCAGCTGCTCCCCTGGCTACGTCCACCCCCATGGTCACGGGCCAGGTGTCCCTGTACCCCTAGGGGTCTGTGGAGTTGAGCTGGCTTGACGAGACTTACAGTACGGGGTGAGGGGGGCACTCCTAGCCCATCCAAACCTGGCAGAAGTCCACGCTGGGGACAGCCCTGTCATTGGGCTGACACACGGTCTCCCCTGGGAGAGGGGGCACGATGGTGCGGGCCGAGGGGCAGCAGCGGTGGTGGGAGTGATGGCTGAGGGTGTGGCGGGAGGAGGTGGGGGTCGGGGCGCTGGGTCCCCGTGAGCCTGGAGGGGGCTCCCAGGAACCCCCGTGGGCTGGGGGCGGGCAGGACCAGGTCGGGTGGGCGTGACGGGCCTGGTGCTGGTGCAGGAGCTCACAGTGGGTAGATGAGGGGTGAGGCCCAGAAGGGAGCCCCTGGCCAAGGCCCTCGGGGAGGGGGGCGAGGAGCTGCGCTTTGCGAGCAGACGCAGCACAACTGGAAGGGGCAGGCTGCAGTGGAGGTCCGGGTGGTCCCCGACCGGCCCCCACCTGGCGCTTGTGCCCAGGGACCCCCGCCCTCGCTCGGGCAGGACCCTGAGGCCTGAGCACGGAACTGGCCCCCTTTCCAGCTGGAACCCAGGGTTGTCAGGTGCTCACGGAGGGCCGCAGGGCTGGAAGCGTGGCCATCAGATGGTGCTGTCCCCCTGAGCATGGCAGGGTCCCCTGGGCAGCCATCCACCCCTGTCTGGGCTCTGTGGGTACAGGCGCCGCCTCCCCCACAAGAGTGGCACCCGTAGGTGTCCTGAGGGGCTGGGTCGTCTCTGGCAGTGGGGAGAGGGCAGGCCCACAGTTTTGGGCTCTAGGAAGCAGGATCTCTGGCCTGAACCCAGCAGCCAGCTCCCTTTGTCCCCAATGCTAGGGTCGGGGGTCCTCTGCAGGCACCCGCCCTGCCCCCCTGTCCCACAGCCCACCCTGGGCCACCTCCATG
>NW_011889080.1:553216-555168 GCF_000151845.1 Pteropus vampyrus
GGGCCTAGGTGGTGAGGCAGAGCGTCCACCTGGCCACCCCCACACCCTGGCCGGCAGTATCCCCTCGGGTCACCGTGCAGATGTATCCCTGTGCCCTGGGTCTGCAGCCCACCCCTCCTGCTAGCCAGGGTGGTGGTCTAGGACCCCACTCCAGGAAGCCTCTGCTAGCCTGCTGGACCCCACACAAAGGGCCTTGGGCCCAGTTGGGGGCTCCTCGCAGCCTCCCCTGGGGGAGACCAGGACCCCAGCTCGGCAGGGCCTGCAGGTCAGGCCCCCAAGGCAGCTCCCACCTACCCACGGTCCTGAACCCAGGAATGGACCTTTGGGGACACAGAACCACAGGCGGGTCCTGGGATGGCTTCCAGCTCGCGAGGTATGGCCTCCTACCTGGCCTTCACCAGGCTGTTGCATGCCCATCAGGCCAGAAGCTTCTGGAAGTATGCGTGTTTGCACCTGTGGCCACTGCCCCGCCCTGCCCTGGCTTTGCTGTAAAGTGGGCCTTTGGTATGATGTGTCACGGGATCAAACATTCTGTAGACCTGCCGGTCTCAACAGGTGGCTTGGGGCATGCTTGCCGCTGTCTGGGGACATCTGTCGCGACTGGATGAGGGGGTGCTACTAGCTCGGGTGGAAGGCCAGGATAGCTGCTCGACACCCCCAGCCCCCAGGAAGGCCCGGCCCTCCGCATCAGCACCAGCGAGCTGCGGGCGGGAGTTCCCGGAGCCTGGGGGCGGGGGGCTGGACAGACACCTCTCCCTGTTCCTGGGCCTCCTTCCGGACGCGGGTGAAGGACAGGCCCTCTCAGCGTCTGCCCCACACACCTGAGGCCTAGCGGGGAACCTGCTCTAGCAGACGCCAGGCCCAGCTGCTACCCGGTGGCTGTTGCCGCCGTCCCTGTCACCCCTGGCTTTAGTAGTGGTCAGAGCTGCCGGAATCCCCGCTGTTCCCAGGACCCCCTACGGAGCCCCCTTGGATGGGACAGCCACGCTGATCCTTTGGGCAGCTGGGTTACCCTGTGTCCTGCACGCCCCTCCCCGAGGTGTTATGGGGTCGCGGTGCAGACTCCCTGGCGGGGAGGCCCAGGCCCCGGCCCCCGAGCCGGTAGGCCTGGGTCCGAAATCTGCTTCAGGTTCGCAACCTTTTACTGGGGCCTCCTGGTCACACACCCCGACCTCGTCTTGGTGCCTGTCCAGTGCCAGGAACACCGCATTCTGCTAACCACCGCCCGGCCCTCGGCCCAGCTCGAGCCCTGCTGCTCTGCAGAGCTGCGTCCACCGGGCCCCTGTCGGCCGGGTGCCACTGCCTGCCCCACCCCTGTCAGCTCTGCAATGGCCTGTTCCAGTCAGCAGGGCCCACAGGGGCCTCCGCCGACTTTCCCCGGGACGTTGGTGCCTCTCCCAGCACCGTCCCGAGGGCTCGGCCTCGTGGTGTGTCCTCCGGCCACCGCGGCTGCCCGACGCTGCCATCTTCACCGCCTCCCTGCTTCTAGCGGGTCCGCGCACTGTGACCTCAGCAACGGCGCTGCTATCAACCGGCTCCCACTAGGGCCCCCGCATGCTGCTGGGGCTTGGCCCCTTTGGGGCACAGTCCCTCCGGTCCTCCAGACATGTTCCCCCTTAATCCAGGAGGGAGCGGGGCAGGTCTCCAAGGGGGGCGTGGGCCGCTGTGTGGCCTGAGGTCGGGGTGGCACGCCCATTCCCTGCAGCCATCCTGCTTGGGATGCGGCAGCTGCAGGCTGAGGGCTCCCCCTCCTGGGAGCAAACTGCTCTGATCACCAGGCCCTCTCGGCCCCCCAACCCATTATCCTTTCTCAGAGCAGCCCCTCCAACACCATCCTGTGCTCCAGCTGCCAGACCCTGCTCAGTGGGTGCGGCCCCCTCCCAGTCCGGACCGGACTGCCCACAGGGCAGAGCGCAGGCCCCTAGCTCCGCCTTCACTGCCCAGCCTGCCCC
>NW_011889080.1:556078-556482 GCF_000151845.1 Pteropus vampyrus
CGCCTCCCTGCTTCTAGCGGGTCCGCGCACTGTGACCTCAGCAACGGCGCTGCTATCAACCGGCTCCCACTAGGGCCCCCGCATGCTGCTGGGGCCTGGCCCCTTTGGGGCAGAGTCCCTCCGGTCCTCCAGACATGTTCCCCCTTAATCCAGGAGGGAGGGGGGCAGGTCTCCAAGGGGGGCGTGGGCCGTTGTGTGGCCTGAGGTCCGGGGTGGCACGCCCATTCCCTGCAGCCATCCTGCTTGGGATGCGGCAGCTGCAGGCTGAGGGCTCCCCCTCCTGGGAGCCAACTGCTCTGATCACCAGGTCCTCTCGGCCCCCCAACCCATTATCCTTTCTCAGAGCAGCCCCTCCAACACCATCCTGTGCTCCAGCTGCCAGACCCTGCTCAGTGGGTGCGGCC
>NW_011889080.1:557872-560616 GCF_000151845.1 Pteropus vampyrus
TGCTCAGTGGGTGCGGCCCCCTCCCAGTCCGGACCGGACTGCCCACAGGGCAGAGCGCAGGCCCCTAGCTCCGCCTTCACTGCCCAGCCTGCCCCGGCTCAGCCTGTGTAGTCGGCTTCCAGAGGGGCAGCGGGTCCTCAGCTGACTCCTGTGAGTGCAAAGGGGGTAACTCTTCAGAGACCTCCGGCTGTGACGAGGGGCCAGGCCTTTGACTGCCCGCCAGGGGCAGGGCTGTGGCAAGGTGGCCTTTTCCAGTTGAGGCCGTCCTTGCAGAGCTGGGCGGGAAGGTCCCAGTGCCCAGCCCCACATCCTGCTCTTCACACCCCCTGCCTGCCCACCTCCCTCCCCACCTGCCCTCTGCACCGCCAGCACCTCCCCTGCCCCTGCGGACAGCAGTGTCCACCCAGGCCGGCCGCACAGTGGGTGCCCCGGGCCTGCTCACCATCCAGCTCCTACGTGCTAGCATGTCTGTGAGGGCTCCCAGGGGAGCGCTGGACTGACCCCCCCCCGCCCCCCTCAACCAAAGCCTGCCCCCCCCACCGGTCCCCGGGTCTCCCACCCTCTGTGGGCAACGCCCTCCCTGCTCCTTGCTCCCCACCTGCTCAAGTCCCGAGGGTTGGATCCTAGGGCCCCATCCTCAGCCACATGCTCTGCTCACAGGCTCACCCCACCAGTCTTCAGGGTGCCCCTGGGCCTGCCCTCTGGCCCTTCCTGCCCTGCCCCC
Organism: Pteropus vampyrus; assembly: GCF_000151845.1. Taxonomy (NCBI): domain Eukaryota; kingdom Metazoa; phylum Chordata; class Mammalia; order Chiroptera; family Pteropodidae; genus Pteropus; species Pteropus vampyrus. Next base: position 558,597 of record NW_011889080.1, read on the forward strand.
ATGCTGACCGCTGACCCCCCCAGGTACCAGGGCCACGAGACAGGCAGGAATGTGGGTGGGGCTGCAGCCCGACGTCGGGGCAGGATTGCCATAAGAGCTGTGACTGGGGGTCAGGACCTAGTAACACTGGTCTTTGAGTGGTCCCTGGGGTGGGGGACCCCAGGGAAGGGGCATGGAGCCCCAGGCGAGGTGGGGGCGTGTGGCATAGAGGCCTCGGTACTGCCGGCAGCGATGCGGGCAGAAGGCTCTGCACTGTGGTTGGGTGGGACCAGGCTTGGGCCTCTGTGGGGACAGGCTGCCATTCAGGCCACCTGCCCCCTCCCGCTCCTGGGACCCCTCAAAGCCTTCATTGTGGCTGGGACCATCCCAGACGCCAGGCTGGCGGCTGCACACCAGGGCCCAGCCTGTCCAGGGGGGGCCGTTGGGAGCGGCTGCTGGGGGGGTACCCACCGTTTCAGAGACCCCTCCCCCCAGTCCCAGCGGGTTCCTTGTGGAGAAGTTTCCAGGTGACATCACTAGGCTGGGCCGGGGCAGCTAGCGCCGGCTGCCCTCCCTCCAGCATGGGCACCTGCTGGCCCTGAGCCATCGAACAGCAGGGCAGAGGGCGGCGCTCGGAGGCCGAGGGGACGCTGAACAGACGCGGGCGGGAAAGGGTGCCTGACCAGCCGCCCACTCAGCCCCGAAGGCGAAGGCGCAGGGGCTCCCCTGGGGGTGGGGGTGGGAGGCGAGCGCCCTCCAGGCCTGCGGACCAGAGTGGCACCGTCCCGTCCTCGTCCTCGTCGGGGTCACCGCCAGCCTCAGTGCCCTTGCTCCCAACCCCAGCAGGTGGCCTGCCGCCCATGCCGAGGGGGCACCCAGCAGCGCGGCGCGGGGTCCTTCCGCCCCCCCTCCCCGCCCCCCTAAACCCCCCTCCCCAATCTCCCCTCCCCAACCCCTCCCCTCGGCCCCCTTCACCGCCCCCGGTCGCCCCCTCCGCTGAGGGAGGGCTGGCCGTCGCCCCCTTTTCCACCTCGGCTGAGCGGGCTGTGGCGGCCGCGCGGAGCGGGGGCGCAGCCGCGGGCGGGAACGGGGCGCGGCGCTGCCGGGAAGGGGCGGGGCCGGAAGCTTCGGCCGGACTTTCCCCGCGGGCGGGGCGCGCTGCTGCTCCGCGCGTCGCGTCCGGTTTGCGGGGGGCCGGGCCCTGGAAACCACCTCCCCCCGTTCCGGGAGCAGGAGTAACGTGCGGCTGATGACGCTGATGGTAAAACCCGTGATTTCAGACGTAAGCGCGGCGCGTGCGCGGTCGGCCACGACCTTCTTGGAAAACACTTGGCGACAGGTGGCCGCGGGGGTGATGCTCACGCTCTTCGTGACCTCACTGCGGGGGCGGGGGGGGTCGCGAAGGAAACGCGGTCGGCGGAAGGAGGCCGAGAATGAGATGCGAGTCTAAGGGTGGGGGGCGGGCGGGGGCCTCCCGGGCCCCTGGTCCCCTCCAGTGCGCGCGCGATGGGCGCCGGCGTCGCACCAGTCAGGGTCTGGCCGTGGGGGTCCCTCCCTCCCCGCTGGCTGCCCGGGCCTGGCGAACCTGCGGGTCTGAGCCCTGGAGGACGTGGCTGGCTCCGTGTGCTCTCGGGGCCCGGCGCGAGCGTGTCCGCTGCCCGCGCGGGAGTCCGCCCTCGCCTGGGCAGCGTCTGTCCCGGCCCCCCCATTCCTGCTCGGTTCCCCCAGGCCCTGCCTCTGGGGGCTGGGAGGCAGCACCAGCGCTGGGCTCAGCAGGCCTGAGCCCCCACAGCTTCCTCCCCTCCCCAGGGAGGCGGCCCTGCCCGACGGGTCCCTGACACAGCCCACCCTCCCAAAGGTGCTTGGTGGGGCTTCTGACTGGGCTCTGGGAAGGAGGGAGCCCCGCCTCCTAGTGGGGCTTGGGAGCAGGACCTAAGCGGGGTCTGGAGGGGTGTCGCCCACTTCACACTGCACCCTCCGCCTGGTCCGGCTCGTCTGACTCTCCCACGCCAGCTGGGTACCCCGCTGTCCTCTGCAAAGC
>NW_011889080.1:561011-565228 GCF_000151845.1 Pteropus vampyrus
TGCCTGGGTGGGGGCTGGGGTACCAGCCACGGGTGTCTCCGCGGAGAATGCCCCCTGCCCACCCCACCCGGAGGGTATTGTCCATTCACCCTCACCCTCACTATGAATAGCTCCTGGCGTCAGGAACTGCCATGAATAGCCCCCAGCCCCTGACACCCGCCTGCAGGCGCCTGCCGCCCACTGGAGCCGCACTCGCCCGGAGGCCGAGCCGGCTGCACTCCACCGCCAGGCGCGAGGCCTGCACACACCACCCCACCGCCCTCTGCCAAGGCCGTCCCTACACCCCACTAGCAGGGGGTGCTGTTTCCACCCGCTCGTCGGTCACTCCTCAGGGCCACGTGGCCAAGCAGCCTGGAGCAAGCCTTCTGGCCTGTCCTCCCCTGCTGGGTCTGGCCCCGCCTCCCAGCCCCGAGGAGCAGGCACCCTTGGTCTGCTCCCCGGGTCACACTCGAGGAGAGCCTCTCTGACCCTCGAGCTTTTTCTCTGTGGAGCAGGCACCACGGTGTCTACCTGGCTGAGCACCCAGGGGCAGCTTCCCCAGCCTGCGTGGAGGGAGACCCACCTGGAGGGAGACCCAGCCCCTGCTGCCCCTCCCGGGAGACCCAGCCTGTGTGCACTAGGCCTGGCTCTGCTCTGGGCGCTGCTGGGTCAGGCCTTGAGGGTCTGGGCTCAGCCCCACCCCCCCACCCCCAACTCCCTGACTCTGGCAGACCCCAAGGCTGGTCTGGCCTCCCACCTCCCCCATGGAGCGGGCACCATCGAGTTTCTGTCCCCTGCTCGCCCTGGGGCCGTCCCCTGGAGAGCCTCCCTTGCGGCCCCCGGGGATGGGGGCTTAAGGGCCGCGCTCACGGTGCCGGTGCCGGGAGGAGAGCAGAAAACAGCACTGTTCACGGAAGAAGAGGCGCATCCGCTCGCGGGGGACAGAAGGCCCTTTGTTGGGAAAACAGGAAGCGAGGATTTCCAGGACCCGCCGGGCCACCCGCCGGCCACCCGCCCCAGCTTCCGCCAATTCTCGACAGCCCCTGCCAGCTGCCAGCTGCGTGTCTGTCCACCCGCATGTCCGTACATCCCTCCGACTGCGAGGCCCAGGCCCCAGTGTGGGGGACCTCGTGATGGGGGGCCGCCTGGCATCTAGTCTCCTGTGGGGGCCCCCGTCACACAGGCATAGGTACCCAAGAAGCAGCTGCCGGCACCCGGCTTCGGGCAGGGGCGGGAGCATGGCAGGCTGGCCAGGCCTCTGGGCACCGTCACCCTGGAGCCAGCATCCTGCTCGGACAGCCACCAAGACATGTGTTGCCAGGCCGCACGTGTGAGTGGGGGCCGTTGGGTCACAACCAGGGGCACCCCCGAGGGAGAGCGGGGAAGGGCAGTGCCTGGCAGGCATGGGGAAGGGGGATGGGCCGTGAGGCTGGTGTGGCCTAAGGCACCCTCCATCCCTCCCAGCCCGAGGGCCAAGTAAGGTCCTGGGGCCACTGGCCCCGCTGCCCAGGCCAGCAGCCAGCCCATGGCTCACACACTGCCCACTAGCTGGGCCAGCCACAAGTGGGCGGGTGCACACGTGTGTGTGCTCACACACACCTGAGCTCACGTGCACCGACAGGCACATGTGTGCAGTCACACAGCCCACAGACGGACATGTGGGCACCGGCCATCAGCACGGGCACCCTGGCCCCACGTGCAGGGCACCGGCAGCTGCACCCCCACCCCCTTCCCTGACATCTGCTGGGGGGTGCGGAGAAGGCTCGCTGGGCTCACCCCACCCCCGCTTCAGGCACTGGCCCTAGCTGGCCTGTGTGGTCGCCCTGCCTGGTGCAGCTGTGAAGTGCCACAGGGTGCCAGGCCCCGGGTGGAGCTGGGCCAGCGCTGTGGCGGGCGACGCTCCCTACCCCCCACCCCGGCTCCCCTGACTCTGAGTGGCCTCCGCCTGCTGGTGCCACGTTGGGCTCCTGTGGGTCAGAGTCGGCTCCCCTGTGACCTTGGTCCTTTGGGGTGGGTGCAGGATGGCTTAGGGAGGACGTCCAGGGACAGTGAGGGAGAAAGGAAGTCAGGTGCACAGGAAGCCGGACAGGCCCTGGGACCCCGGTCCCCGGCAGGTGCGTCTCACCTGTGTGGACTTCACCACTGCCCCTCTGCTTACTGTCCCCCCCCTCTCCACACGGCCGGGGGGGGGTCACTGGGGGTGGCCAAAATGTAATGCTGTCTACAGTGAGCAGGGGGCCCGAGGATCCACCCGCTGGGCTCTGTCCCCTCACCCCCCGCCCCACATCCCGATTCTGCAGCTCCCTCAGGCTGGTGGTGGCCCGTGTTTGGACCCTGTCCAGGATGCTCTGGGGTTCACGTGATTCTTTTGTTCAGGAAAGGAGAGGGGCGCTGAGCTAGTTCACGCCGGGGGGATGGGGGTACTGAGGCCTAGAGAGTGACCCCCCCAGGCCCACGGGCAGCTGGATACTGGTGACTTCCATGGTCCCGACACCTGAGCCTACACCAGCATGAACGGTCCCAGCTCACAGAAGACATGCCCCTCACCTGCCCCCTGCTGCCCACCTCGACCTCTGGGGAGTGCGGGTGCCTGGCAGGCGTGGCAGAGGGGAGGGAGGGGCCGTGGGGGGGAGGGACACCAGGTGAGGGCAGGAGCGTGGCCAGTGCAGGGCAGCTGGTGGCGCTGGCCTGCCACGTGGGAGGCCAGGGCGTCAGGAGCAGAGCGTTGGGAGGAGATGTGAGACCGTAGCGGGGGCAGATGGGGGTGGGGCGCAGCTTCTCGCCTGTGGGCTGAGGGCCTGGGGGTTCTGCGCAGAGGGGCTCCCTCCTCTGCGTAGTGTGGGGTGCGGGCTGCTGGACGAGGGGCGTGGAGCAGCGGTCGGATCCCAGGTGTGTTTTAAGGTGGCGTCTGCTGAGACAGGTGGCGTGTGAGAAGGGCCGGCTCCCAGGTTTGGGTTGGAAGGCCGGGGTCAGGGCCCCAGTCTCAGACGCATGGTCTGGCTCTCGTGTCATGGTCTCTGTGTCCGGGCCTCAGCGTGCTGACATGGCTCTGCCCTCTACAGGCACACGGACAGCCGCGGCCCCCCTGGAGGTACCACCTCGGCCAGCTAGATGGCTGTGTGGTGTCCACGCAAAGAACAGGGCACCCAGGGGCTGGCTTTAGGGGACGCCTCGGGGACGCCTCGGCTGGGACCCAAAACCAGGCATCTCCATGTGCATCTGTCCATCTGTCCATCCAGCCATCGGGAGTGCTGCAGACCAACACGCTCTCCAGAAAGGTTTGTCCAGTGGGGATAAATGCACAAACCCACCGCTTTGTCCAGCCGCTGAGCTCCCTCCCTTCCTCCTTGTCACCTGACCATGGGCCTGGCACAGAGCGAGCCCTCAGGAAAATACTGCTGCTTAAACTATGAATGATAGAGCAAAGGAATGAATGAATGAGTGTGTGGATGAGTGAATGGGTGGCTATGAGTGAATGAACGAGTGAGTGAATGAACGAGTGAGTGGATGGATATGTGAATGTATGAGTGAGCGAGTGAGCGCGGGAGTGAGCGAATGGGTGCACGGATGTGTGAACGAGAGTGGCTCCCGCCTCCGTGTCTGCTGACCCAGACGTTCCAGAGGCTGCCTGTGGGGGAGGAGAGATGTCCCCAAACGCGGGCTGGCGTGTAGCTTCTGGAAGCCGCAGGCAGCGCCAGGGCGTCTGGGTGGCAAGGCCGCCTGCCTCCTGCTGCTGCGCACACAGCTGCAGCTGTTCCCGTGGGGGCCCGTGCCGCAGCCATCCGATTCAAGTCCCGCCGGGCGGCTGGGCCGGCCTGGGCTCGAAGGCCGTGGAGCAGCCCCGGGGACTCCTCTGCCTTGGCCGTGGGGCGGGACGTCGGCAGGTTGGTCGTCACCCACCAGAGTCCCAGACCCAGGTGGCCTCCCCGAGGCCCGGGCGGGCCAGTGCAGCGGGAGGTGAGGCGGGAGGGGCAGCCTCTGCGTGGGGTGCAGGAGCCAGGCTTCTGCTGCCCAGCCAGGGGTAAGCGGGGAGGCCGGGGGACCAGCAGGCCGGCCCCTCATCCCTGGAGGGGTGCAGGATGAGGGGAGCCCTTTGAAAGACCTCAGAAGCTTTGAACACTCTGCCTGCCAATCACTTCCCTGAATGTCACCCTCGGTACTTGCCCCCACGCCTCCACACTCAGAGCAGAGCCCCCCCAAAAGCAGCCACTGTTGGAGCTGGCAAGTGTGCAAGTGCC
>NW_011889080.1:565278-568093 GCF_000151845.1 Pteropus vampyrus
GGGGTGCGGGCTGCTGGACGAGGGGCGTGGAGCAGCGGTCGGATCCCAGGTGTGTTTTAAGGTGGCGTCTGCTGAGACAGGTGGCGTGTGAGAAGGGCCGGCTCCCAGGTTTGGGTTGGAAGGCCAGGGTCAGGGCCCCGGTCTCAGACGCATGGTCTGGCTCTCGTGTCATGGTCTCTGTGTCCAGGCCTCAGCGTGCTGACATGGCTCTGCCCTCTACAGGCACACGGACAGCCGCGGCCCCCCTGGAGGTACCACCTCGGCCAGCTAGATGGCTGTGTGGTGTCCACGCAAAGAACAGGGCACCCAGGGGCTGGCTTTAGGGGACGCCTCGGGGACGCCTCGGCTGGGACCCAAAACCAGGCATCTCCATGTGCATCTGTCCATCTGTCCATCCCGCCATCGGGAGTGCTGCAGACCAACACGCTCTCCAGAAAGGTTTGTCCAGTGGGGATAAATGCACAAACCCACCGCTTTGTCCAGCCGCTGAGCTCCCTCCCTTCCTCCTTGTCACCTGACCATGGGCCTGGCACAGAGCGAGCCCTCAGGAAAATACTGCTGCTTAAACTATGAATGATAGAGCAAAGGAATGAATGAATGAGTGTGTGGATGAGTGAATGGGTGGCTATGAGTGAATGAACGAGTGAGTGAATGAACGAGTGAGTGGATGGATATGTGAATGTATGAGTGAGCGAGTGAGCGCGGGAGTGAGCGAATGGGTGCACGGATGTGTGAACGAGAGTGGCTCCCGCCTCCGTGTCTGCTGACCCAGACGTTCCAGAGGCTGCCTGTGGGGGAGGAGAGATGTCCCCAAACGCGGGCTGGCGTGTAGCTTCTGGAAGCCGCAGGCAGCGCCAGGGCGTCTGGGTGGCAAGGCCGCCTGCCTCCTGCTGCTGCGCACACAGCTGCAGCTGTTCCCGTGGGGGCCCGTGCCGCAGCCATCCGATTCAAGTCCCGCCGGGCGGCTGGGCCGGCCTGGGCTCGAAGGCCGTGGAGCAGCCCCGGGGACTCCTCTGCCTTGGCCGTGGGGCGGGACGTCGGCAGGTTGGTCGTCACCCACCAGAGTCCCAGACCCAGGTGGCCTCCCCGAGGCCCGGGCGGGCCAGTGCAGCGGGAGGTGAGGCGGGAGGGGCAGCCTCTGCGTGGGGTGCAGGAGCCAGGCTTCTGCTGCCCAGCCAGGGGTAAGCGGGGAGGCCGGGGGACCAGCAGGCCGGCCCCTCATCCCTGGAGGGGTGCAGGATGAGGGGAGCCCTTTGAAAGACCTCAGAAGCTTTGAACACTCTGCCTGCCAATCACTTCCCTGAATGTCACCCTCGGTACTTGCCCCCACGCCTCCACACTCAGAGCAGAGCCCCCCCAAAAGCAGCCACTGTTGGAGCTGGCAAGTGTGCAAGTGCCCTATGGCTGGGGGGGGGCACCTGGCCCTCGGCCACCTGACACCTGGCCACCCCTGCCTGCCACCCTCGGACCCTGCACACAGGTCTTGGGGAAGGAGCCACAGGCCTGGGCAGGTTCCTGCGCCTCAGGGCTGACAGCAGGGACCTAAGTGACACCTGTATGGCCGGAGTCATGGCAGCGCCGTCCACGTCAGACGAGGGTGGGAGTGGCCGGGCGTCCAGCGGGGGAGGAATGGACGGAGAAAACGCGCTCCGTCCACACAGAGGGACACCTCAGCTTGAAGAACGACGTTCTGACACCTGCTCCAACGTGTCGGACCTTGGGGACACCAGGCCCAGTGAGAGAAGCCAGTCACAGAAGTTCCGTGGGGTCCGCGTAGACGAGGACCTGGGAGTCAGAGGCACGAGACAGAGTAGGAGGCCGGGCCGGGCTGGGGAGGGGTCAGCGTTTACGGGGACAGAGTCTCGGTTTGGGAGATGACGGGGGTGATGGCTGCACAGCGCTGCGAATGCGCCCAATGCCACTTACCTGCGCCCTTATACCTGGCGAAAAGGCAGATTTTACGTTCCGACTAGTTTACCGCAGTGAGAAGTAAGAGCGGCCTCGGCCGCTGGGCGCGGCGTTCTGGCCGCAGCACGGGCCCTGCGGACCCAGGGCCTGCCCCTCGCCCGCCCCGCGCGTGTGCGTTGAGAGTGCGCCTTGCTCCGTGCGCGGATGACGGGTGACTCTCCCGGCGACGATTTTAAGGTTCGCGTTTCCTCATTTAGAGTGACGTTAAGGAACAAGCAAATGACAGGTGGAGAGACGACCTCGGGGACCAGGAGCAGCTGCACGTTTTTGCTCCCTCGTGCCCCTCGCCCGCCCCGCGCGTGTGCGTTGAGAGTGCGCCTTGCTCCGTGCGCGGATGACGGGTGACTCTCCCGGCGACGATTTTAAGGTTCGCGTTTCCTCATTTAGAGTGACGTTAAGGAACAAGCAAATGACAGGTGGAGAGACGACCTCGGGGACCAGGAGCAGCTGCACGTTTTTGCTCCCTCGTGCCCCTCGGACCCAGGGCCTGCCCCTCGCCCGCCCCGCGCGTGTGCGTCGAGAGTGCGCCTTGCTCCGTGTGCGGATGACGGGTGACTCTCCCGGCGACGATTTTAAGGTTCACGTTTCCTTATTTAGAATGACGTTAAGGAACAAGCAAATGACAGGTGGAGAGACGACCTCGGGGACCAGGAGCAGCTGCACGTTTTAGCTCCCTCGTGCCCCTCCTTCTGACTTTCTGAGCACGGGCCCTGCACCGACTGCGTGGCCAGCAGCCTCGGGCTCACGCGTGTTCCCCGGGCCACCCGGAGCCGGGCGCTGCCCCAGGACGCGGTTCTGGGAAGGGGTCCCCTCGGACCGTGCTGATGGCACGCCACAGACACACGGG
>NW_011889080.1:568858-572680 GCF_000151845.1 Pteropus vampyrus
CACGAGACAGAGTAGGAGGCCGGGCCGGGCTGGGGAGGGGTCAGCGTTTACGGGGACAGAGTCTCGGTTTGGGAGATGACGGGGGTGATGGCTGCACAGCGCTGCGAATGCGCCCAATGCCACTTACCTGCGCCCTTATACCTGGCGAAAAGGCAGATTTTACGTTCCGACTAGTTTACCGCAGTGAGAAGTAAGAGCGGCCTCGGCCGCTGGGCGCGGCGTTCTGGCCGCAGCACGGGCCCTGCGGACCCAGGGCCTGCCCCTCGCCCGCCCCGCGCGTGTGCGTTGAGAGTGCGCCTTGCTCCGTGCGCGGATGACGGGTGACTCTCCCGGCGACGATTTTAAGGTTCGCGTTTCCTCATTTAGAGTGACGTTAAGGAACAAGCAAATGACAGGTGGAGAGACGACCTCGGGGACCAGGAGCAGCTGCACGTTTTTGCTCCCTCGTGCCCCTCCTTCTGGCTTTCTGAGCACGGGCCCTGCACCGACTGCGTGGCCGGCAGCCTCGGGCTCACACGTGCTCCCCGGGCCACCCGGAGCCGGGCGCTGCCCCAGGACGCGGTTCTGGGAAGGGGTCCCCTCGGACCGTGCTGATGGCACGCCACAGACACACGGGCGCTAAAGACAGGGACAGCGAGGGGGGGCTGCTGGGACTCTGCAGCCGGGGACTCGGGGGGTCCTCGCGAGCCCTGCTGGGTGGCCGGGGGCAGCACACGCCATTTGTGTCATTGTCCTTGCTGAAACTACATGTCACGTGCTCTCTTCTGCGGGTACGTCGCATTTAATGATTTAAGTATTAAAATATGTGTGTTTTTAAAAAGACGTCCCCTGGGTGTATGCTCTCACCACCTTCTGAGGGCCCTAGTCCCACGGAGCGTGGGGGGACCGGTGGGTCTTTGGGGGGCCTTGCTAGGGCCCAGAGCTGCGCCCTCCACAGGGAGCCCCAAGCCGTCCAGATCCGCTGCCTGCAGCATGGGGCGCACGGGGCTCCAGCCTTGGGGGAGAAAAGACATGAGCCGCCTTGTGAGTGCCCGTTTACGTCGGGTCAGATACGAGCAGCTGTCGAAGCCGACCTCATGGTTTCTCGTGCTTCTGGTGACTCTAGCGGCCGGGGCTGGTCCCTGGGGCCCCGCTCCCGCCTGCGAGGCATCATCACAGCTTTTCCTTCCTGTTTCCCATCTCCAAGGCAGCCTGGGCAGCCAGACCCCGGCCCAGGCCTGTCCTGGCCAGGCTCACCTCCTGCCACCCCTCAGCACTGCCCGCCAGATCCCCAGCCGGGCAGGCGTCCCCCTGTCCGTGTCCTCCACTGGTCCTGCCACCCCACGCTCTGCCACCAGCCCACTTCCCCTGCCCGACCTGGCCTGGTCCGGCCACTTAGAGCCTCTCTCAGAAGCTGGGGATAGAGAATCGGGGAGGAAGCTCCAGGGGTCTGCTCAGAATCTGCCCCCTGCCTCACAGCCCTGCAGGCCCTCCTGAGGGGCCGTGGCCCTATGAGGGCAGGGCACACGGAGTAGGCCTGGCCCGGACAGATGGACGGCAGACACTTCCTGTCCTGCTGACCTGCAGAGCCACCACTAGGGACCAGGGGCACAGGGGCAGGAGTCTGAGCCTGGGCGGGGTCTTGCTAACAGATAAGGAAGTGCTCTGAGGCCCCGCTGGAGTAGGGCCCTGGCTGTGTAGCCCCAAGGGGGCTCCTCTGTGAGCAGCAGGGCCCCTGCAGCTGGGCGCAGAAGCCTGGGGGGCACAGGTGTGAGGGGACGTGATTGCGAGGACCCCGAGCTCGGCATGGCCGGGAACCTCATGCAGCCGGGCGTGGTGAGCCCTGCAGAGCGTGGGCAGCGAGGCCACAGGCACCCACACTGCAGGCATGAGCTAGCCCCAGGCTTCCTGACCACAGCCTTCCAAGGAACCCATTTGTCATGCAAATGACCCCTCCTGGGGCCCTGCCAGCCTCCAGGGTAGGTTGAGAGCTGCCACCTGTCCAAAGCAGGGCTTGGGCCCAAGACTGGACCCCTGCTGGCCCTGTTGGGTCACACAGGCCCCTCTGCAGACCTTGGCCTGGGATTTGACCCCAGCTTAACTCTCAATGCCCAGCCCCCACCCCCCAAACCTCAGTGCAGCCTCGATGGTGGGGCGGGGGACGGCCTCCTTCCTGGGCCGACTCCGGCAGCCTCTGGGGCTGTGAGCCAAGAAGGAAGGTGCTCAGCCCTGTGCCCACCGCACCCCCCCACAGCGCCAGGACACAGCCCACTGGCCCTTGAGCCAGCCTGCCCGGCTGTCTGCCCACAGGGTGTGTCTGCTTCCCGCTGGCCCCACCCATCCAAGCGTAGACCAGGGAGGGTCTCTGGCTGGGGTCTCTGAGCTCCAAGGTGAGTATGGCCGGGCCCTGGGACACTGGCTGAGTGACAGAGGCCGGGGCCGTCCTCTGAGAGAGGATCCTGCCAGGCCAGGGGCCTCGGGAATGCCTGGCCTGGTGGAGTGGGCAGGGAGAGCCCAGCAGGGCTCATATGCTGCGGACCCTGAGCCCCAGGCAGGGGCTGCTCTGCCCCGGCCTCGCCGCCACCCTTCCTGCTGGCCCAGCGCCAAGGCCTGCCCGTCCCAGGACACGGCGTGCAGTGGCACAGGGCGTGTGTCTGCTCAGGGCGCCAGGCCGCCGGACAAGGGCCACTGTGTCCCTAGGTGCCCCCGCCCCACGCCCAGCGACCCCTCCCTCCTCCACAGTCCCTCCCTGTCCACTCCCTCCGGCCTCCTCGCCCCTGAGACCTGCACCACCCACCGTGTCCCTCCAGCCCACCCCTCCCAGTAGCCTGGACAGCCGGCCTGGGCTCTCATGCTCCAAGTGTCAGACCAGAGCAGGTGTCTGCAGGGTCGGGCCCCGCCTGCCAGCCACCCCAGGCCAGCTGAGAGGGGTCTGGGGAGCAGAGCCCCTGGGTTGCAGGGGCCAGGTCTCCTGTCATGGCGGACGTGGGAGCATAGTGGGTGGCCCCGAATTGCTGGCTGGGTCTGCGGGGCCCGGGGGCAGGTGCAGACACTGGGCGCTGGCCTTCGGACCAGGACTGGACGCTCTGCTCAGAGGAGGACGCTGCTGCCCAGCGGTGGTGGCCCAGCACCCCTGGCCCGGGGACGGGCCCGTCACAGGCTGTGGGGGCCACAGCCACCCAGGTGTCCAGTGCAGAGCTGCCCTGAGGCGGGCTACACGCACCCTCTGGGGAGACCGGCTCTCAGGCCTGCTGGTCAAGCAGGACACGGGCCACGGGTCAGGGCGCATGGGTCCACAGGAGTCCACGCGGATCCACACAGGTCCACGTGGGTCCACACGGGCCCTTCCAGGTCGTGACCCGGCACCCACAGGGCCCTCTGCGTCCTAACCCCGCCAGCCTGCACACCAGCACACACAGGCTCGCACGGTGCCCCTTGGACATGCCCTGACAGCAGGCCGGGAGGAGGGGAGGAGAGACACCCTGGTGACCCTGACGGCTCCGGGGACTGTCAGATGTCATGACCACAGGCGTACGGGAGCAGGGTGGGACAGGGGCTGGTCTGAGCCATGTCCTTGATGATGAGTCATCTGACCAGCTGACCACATAGCCAGGGAACAGGCCTGCGCCAGCACCTGGCCGGGGGCTGCCACGGGGCCCATGGGGCCCTGGTGACTCGGGGCCTGCGGAGGCACCTTTTATGCCCCCTGGGCTGAGGCACCGGGGTGAGCACCCTGCCCGGCTTGAGGGGCCCCCGTGTAGGACAGGGAGGTGCCACTACACCTGAGGGGGCCCCGCAGCCTCTTCCTGCTCCCCACTCCCTCCAGCTGTGAGGTTCCTCCAG
>NW_011889080.1:573695-574613 GCF_000151845.1 Pteropus vampyrus
TGACCCTGACGGCTCCGGGGACTGTCAGATGTCATGACCACAGGCGTACGGGAGCAGGGTGGGACAGGGGCTGGTCTGAGCCATGTCATTGATGATGAGTCATCTGACCAGCTGACCACATAGCCAGGGAACAGGCCTGCGCCAGCACCTGGCCGGGGGCTGCCATGGGGCCCATGGGGCCCTGGTGACTCGGGGCCTGCGGAGGCCCCTTTTATGCCCCCTGGGCTGAGGCACCGGGGTGAGCACCCTGCCCGGCTTGAGGGGCCCCCGTGTAGGACAGGGAAGTGCCACTACACCTGAGGGGGCCCCGCAGCCTCTTCCTGCTCCCCACTCCCTCCAGCTGTGAGGTTCCTCCAGGGCCCAAAGGGCCTTGGACGGAGAAACTGAGGCTGGGCCCTGGGGGAGGGGCCATACGCAGGCCAAGAGCACCGAGCAGAACTGGTCAGACCAGGTGCTCTGTGTGTGTGGGCGGGGGACTGGGACCTGGCCAGGAGGCAGGCGAAACAGAGGTTACAACCTGCGTCATGGACAGCACCCTGGGGCACCTGCCCAGCTGTGGGTGGCAGAGCAGGGACCAGCAGCGGAGCTTTGAAGGCTGGGTGCCCCGGTGGGGGTGGGCGGACATGCAGGCTGCTGCATTCCTGTTCACAGGTCACAGATGCAGAGATGCGGACACGGGAGGCCAGGTTTGGCCTGGGGCCTGGCCACTGGGCGGTGCCAAAACCCAGGCTGTGTCACCCCCCTGGCTCTGCTCTGCTCGCCCCACCCCCGGCTACACGCACCCTCTGGGGAGACCGGCTCTCAGGCCTGCTGGTCAAGCAGGCGGCCACCTGACACCTGGCCACCCCTGCCTGCCACCCTCGGACCCTGCACACAGGTCTTGGGGAAGGAGCCACAGGCCTGGGCAGGTTCCTGCGC
>NW_011889080.1:577208-580287 GCF_000151845.1 Pteropus vampyrus
GGTGCCTGCTGCGTGTGTCTGCTCGCCACCTGCCCAGTCCTCACGGGCCAGCTGGCTGCCTGTGCATACACCTGAGTGCTCACCTGTTCACATGTGCTGCCGCCTGGGCCCTGACCCAGGTTAACCAGCCACTGGGGAGCTCCAGGCCAGACTTGGGACTGTCCCAGCTCCTGGCACCTGGAGCACTCATGCCACTGCCGCCTCCTGCAGGAAGCCCCTCATGAGGCATCACGGCCCTGCTGGGGGGCCGCCTGGAGTGAGCAAGGGGTGCTCAGGGATGACCTGGGCAAGAGTTGGGGGCATCCCCTGCTCAGAGGCCCACTGGGTTTCTGGGCTGGGACGGCCTGGGCCTCCATTCCCCACTCCCCGCTCCCCTGGGCCCCCCTCCCTCACGATCACTTCCTCGGAATAGGGAAGTGGCCTTGAGGTTGGAAACTAGCCCAGCCACTCCTGAACCCATGCTCTGCCCAGGCCACCTCGTGCCCCAGGTCGAGCTGTCTGCAGGAACCCCAGGCAGAGGGGGAACAGGGCCCCTAATCTGAGCTTCGGTGGGCCCCTGGATTCTCCCAGTCCTTGCTGGAGCCCAGACCCGGGTGGGGCTGGGCTTGACACCAGCAGCGGGAGCCCCTCCCCCATGTGGCCGCCAGCCTCCCGCCTCCTTCCCTGCAGGCCTGGCCTGTGGCCTCTGAAGACTGACACCCCCGTGGACACTGCTCCCAGGGCCTGGGCCCCTGGAGGCCCCCGCCTTGCTCTGCCCTGCTGCATCCTGAGACCTCAATGTCCAGATTGGCACTGGGGACATTCCCAGGAGCCAGGCCTGGGGCCTTTGGGCAGAAGCCATGGTGAGCAGAGTCTGGAGGGCAACGTGGCTGCAGGGGAGCTCGGCCTCCTGGGGCTTGTCCCCAGACTCGCCCCCTACGCGGCCGGGCTCCACGTCCGGGCTGTGCCCACCAGCACCTGGCCCCTGCCCACAGGCCTAGTTCCATGCCCAGCAGACACGGAGAGGAGGGAGGCTGCTTGGCAGGGTCCGGGGAGGCTCGTGCACCGGCACGTGCCTCCGGGGGGCGGGCGCCTGCACACAGGCCTCGGCCAGCACGGTCTCAGCCTTTCCCCACCAGCGGAACTTGGGGGCGCATTGGACTTTCCTTGGCACTGCTAACACCGCCCCCCATGCCCAGTGGGGATTCTCTCCTGCTCCCCAGCTCTCTGTTTCTGAACTGTCGAGGGAGGGGACCCGCAGGGGCTCGTGGGCTCTGAGCTGCGTGGGTGCTGCTGGGGCCGGAGGCAGCAGGACCTGAAGCCGCCTTTGTCCTGCCCGCTCCTCACCTAGCCTGACCCGCTCGGGGTTCATGCCCTGGCAGTGACACGCTCCTGTCTGCCTGGCTGGGCCAGCTGCCGCCCACAGACTTGTCCTTTCCCCGAGGCCGCCCGACGCCCTGCAGGCCACCGCCCTCCCCGTGAGGTGGCCTGAAAGCAGTGTCCGCTGAGGGGTGGAGCGGGCACCGCGCATGGCGAGCTCAGGCAGCTGCTCAGCAGGTGCCGGCTGAAGGCCGCCCCCAAGCCGGCCCCTCCACCTTGCGGCCGCTGAGCCCCGCCCTCGTCCCCCCCGTCCCAGGACTGCCCTGGACACTACGGATGTAATCCGGAGCCTGTGGCCACAGCAGCCAGAGCCCCCGTAGCTGCACACATGAGGCTCCTGCTGTGAGCTGGGGGAAGCACCTCAGACATTTCAGAGGAGGCCCCCCGCCCCCGGCCCTGCACGGAGGTGCCCGGAGTCCCCTGGACGGGAGACCAGGGCAGGGACAGGCTCGGATGGGACGTGCCCATGGTTCTGGCGTGGGTCAGTGGCGGAGGGGGCCTGGCTCGGGCCCTCAGGCTAAGCCAGGGGTCGGTCCCAAGGGAGGGCGAGAGAGGTTGCCGCAGGGGGCAGGAGCAGGGAGGGGGCCGGGCCGAGGCGTGAGGCCCCAGGAAAGTGGGCGGGAGCTGGGCCGGTGCAGATGGCATGCCCACCGCCCTGCAGCCTGGCCCCCTCCCAGGTCAGAGTTCACAGCGGCACCACACTGGCGCCCACTGGTTCCCCGTGCCCCAGCCCAGGCCTGGCTTGGTGGCCTGTGGGGAGCATTGCAAAATCCGGCCTGGCCCTGCTGGCTCCCCTCCTGGTGGGTGAGAGGCTGCAAGCGGAGGCCAGAGGGCAGGGTGCTCCTCACCCCACCTCCTCGGAGCTCCCAGAGCCCAGCGTGGGGTCTTCACAGGGGTAGGCCGGGCTCTGTCTGGGAGCTGTCCAGCCAGGATGAGTCAGGCCCCGGGGGCTGGGGCTTCCTGCAATGGCAGTGGAGGGCAGAGGGGGCTCAGGGTGACGGCTGTGACCCGGATGGCCCAGGGTGGCCCTGGAGGACTGGAGGCAGGACCGTGGCATGCCATCGCTGGGAGCTGGGAGGACTCGTGGGGCAACCAGTGGTGCCGGAGGACAGGCGGGCTGGCCAGGGAGGTTCGGGAGGTGGGAGAGAAACTTGGCGATGGACGGGGCAGGCGGGGGGTCCCCAGCCACGGCCCGAATTAAAGGACAGGGAGAGCAAGCCTGTGGGATGCACAGGGACAGCTGGACAGCAAGGCCGGTTGCGGGGCCTTGGTTACTGGCATGGGAACTGAGTGGACAGGGGGAAGAGGGCCCAGGACAGGCCTGAGGGGAGCTGGGGCGGGGCGGGCAGAGCCCTAGGAAGCCAGGGTCCTGGGGACGTGGGGAGCAGGGTCCCCTGAGCATGTACTGCTCCCCCGCTCCCCAGCTGTGACGTCCTAACTCAGTGGGTGTGTTTGTGTGATTATCTGTCTGTGCGAGGTGTGTGTACCTGTGTGTATATGTGTGTGATGGTCTGTGTCTGTACACGTGTGCTCGTACGCATGTGTCACTAAGGGACACAGAGTGTGAGTGGCCCAGGCCACCTTCTGTTCCACCCTCCCCTTCCACCTTAATCCGGGGAGGCCAGCCGAGCTCATCACCATGGCAACAGTGTGGCTCCTTTGGCCAGTGGGACGGGTCGACCTGATGGGGCTGGCTGTTCCTGGGGCGAGGGGCAGGAGC
>NW_011889080.1:581357-583048 GCF_000151845.1 Pteropus vampyrus
TGCACACATGTGAGTGTCAGGGAGGGATGAAGGCTCTAGGAAAACCCCCAGGCACATGAGAGGCTGTGTCCAGCTCTGTTCCCCACTCCCAAACCAGGCCAGTTCCTCCCGGAGGCCTCCACAGGGGCCCGGCCCGAGGGGCAGCAGAGGTGCCGCTGCTTCCAGGAGTGCTTGGGTAGACTTGAGGTCCTCGTCAAGCTGGTGGGGTTCAGTAGGTACTGGCTGACTCCCAATGCCAGGGACTCGATGGATACACAGGCCAGACATCTGTGAGGACTGGCTTGGATGTTCACGTGCTGGGCGGGGGGCCCAGTGGGGAGGCTGCCAGGACCTTGCCCCTCATGGCTGAGTGGGACCTGCCCTCAGGACATCTCGGTGGGGTCACCACCTAGACCCATAGCCCTCCCCAGCCCCAGGACTGGCTGTAGGTCTCAGAACTCATGTAGCCCGACCTGGGGGTACCCACTGTCCGGGGAGCAGGCTCGTGGGCCTCTCTGCTGGTCCTCTGGGAGGACTCACACGTGGACAATCCTCCCTCACAGGACTCTGCCGGAGGGGTGGGCTCTGGCATCTGACCCCATGGGGCTGGCCTGGGGCCCACGGTTGGCTGGCCAGCCCCGCCCCACCCCAGCGGGCCTCTAGCAGGAGGACAGCCCTAGGAAGGCAGGAGCCGAAGGCTGTGCCAGCAGTGGGTCCACTTTCTGGCCTAAGACAGCGGTAACGGCAGAGAAGTGGTGACTTGGGGGAGGTTGGGCCAGCCCGGGCCTGCTTGGGGGGTCACCCCAGGGGTGGCTAGGAGTACCTGCCACGCCAGAAGGACCAGTACTTTGGCATCTCGCCTCTCCCAACCCTCAACCCTCTCTGGGACCGGTGTGGCAGGCAGTGGACATCCGGGGCTTAGCCACTGCGGCTGGCAGAGGACCGCTCACACCCTGGATTCCTGAGAGCCTCAGGCCCGTGACCTTGGCTGGCAAGTCCTGCTGTTGGATCATGCCACACAGGTCTGTGTAGTACAGGAGGCGAAGGGCAGGGTGAGGTCCAGACCAGGGCCGTATGGACCTTGGCTGGCTCAGGCCACGACTGCATTGGTCAAGGTGGGCTCCTTGACAGAGGTGGTCGTCAGCTGGGCTTGGAGGGCAGCGGGTGGGTGAGAGCAGGGGAGGGCGCTCCAGGCACAGGGACAACAGGCAAAGGTTTCAGGAGCGAGAAGCGTGGTCAAGATGGGCCTCGAGATGGGGGCTTGACCTCAAGCCCGAATCAGAACCGCGTCCTGGCCCCGGGGCGCTGCCGCCGAGAGGCATCCCGGAGGGCACTGCGCCAACCCCGTGCGCGGGGCAACCTGCGGGCGGGGGTGTACGGACTGCCGAAGACGCACGTGCACACGCACGGCGACCGGGGCGCCACCGGGACCCCGCTCTCGCGGATCCCGCAGTCCAGTCGCCAGCTCCCGGCTCGGCGCAGGAAGACGCGCGTGTCGCGGGTGACCTTCCCAGCGCGACCGGGGCGGGGCCTAGGAAACCTAGTCCCGCCCACACGCCGTCATTGGCTGGGGCTCCGGTGCCCTTTGAAAACCCCGGCCCCCATTGGCTCCCGCGGCCCCTCCCCACACGCCTCGGCCACCACCCGCGGCGGAGCTGCGCGTGCGCGGTCCGTGTATGAGTGCAGCGCTCGGGACGCGCCACGCCGTGCAC
>NW_011889080.1:583433-584982 GCF_000151845.1 Pteropus vampyrus
AGGCCGCGGGCCCGCGTCCCGCCGCCCGCGATGCTGCTTTCCAAGTATAGCTCTCTGGCGCATCTCTGCGGGCCGGGCGGCGTGGATCACCTCCCGGTGAAGATCCTGCAGCCGGGTACGCGCGGGGCCAGGGGTCGGCGGTCTGCGGGACCGGGGACGCCGGGGGCCGGGGGCGCACCGGGCCGCGCTAATCTCGCCCGCGCGGTCTCCACAGCCAAGGCGGACAAGGAGAGCTTCGAGAAGGTGTACCAAGTGGGCGCCGTTTTGGGCAGCGGCGGATTCGGCACGGTCTACGCGGGCAGCCGCATCGCTGACGGGCTCCCGGTGAGTCGGGCCGCCGGGCGGACCCGGGCTTCTCCCCTAGCGCGCGCGTGGTCGCAGCTGACCGGGCCTGACCCCTTGTGTCCCCCCAGGTGGCCGTGAAGCACGTGGTGAAGGAGCGGGTGACCGAGTGGGGCAGCATCGTAAGTGCGGGGCCGGGCGAGCGGGCGGGCGTCGGCGGGGCGGGGGCCACGACTGTGGGCGCTGACCGCCGTGTCCCTCAGGGCGGCGCGGCCGTGCCCCTCGAGGTGGTGCTGCTGCGCAAGGTGGGCGCGGCGGGCGGCGCGCGCGGTGTCATCCGCCTGCTGGACTGGTTCGAGCGGCCCGACGGCTTCCTGCTGGTGCTCGAGCGGCCGGAGCCGGCCCAGGACCTCTTCGACTTCATCACGGAGCGCGGCGCGCTCGACGAGCCCCTGGCGCGCCGCTTCTTCGCGCAGGTGCTGGCCGCCGTGCGCCACTGCCACGCCTGCGGGGTGGTGCACCGCGACATCAAGGACGAGAACCTGCTGGTGGACCTGCGCTCGGGCGAGCTCAAGCTCATCGACTTCGGCTCGGGCGCGCTGCTCAAGGACACGGTCTACACGGACTTCGACGGTGAGCGCGGGCGGGCGTTTCAGCGGCCGGTAACGCCCGCGGGGTGGGGGGGCTGGTGACTGTTGAGGCCGCGCGCCGCCTCGGGCACGCTCGAGTGGGCACCGGGCAGAGGATCCCGAGCGGGTTCGTGGCGGGTGGGGGTGAGGGGTGGGCTCGAGACCGCCCCCTTTGGCTGTGTTGGGGTGACCCCGAGGGCGAGGGGTTCGCGGCGTCTGCTTGCGGAGTGCCGGGACCCCGGTGTCGTCCGAGCGGGCGCTGCTCGGGCCGCCTCCTGCGCGGGAGCGGGCGCCGCGGGCGTGCGGGCGCAGGCAGAAATCCCCGCATTGCGGAGCGTGGGGAAGCCCGCCCGCCCGCTGCTCCGCTCCTCTCCCTCCCGCCTGCCCGGCCCCCCCTCGAATCCTCATCTCACATCTGTTTGTTGTGAAACCCGAGCCGGCGCCCATGTGACTGGCTCCTCCCCCAGCCGCGCCAGCCCTGGGAGGCCACGCCCGTGGGGTTTTTCCAGGGTGATGACGAGCCGGATTTCGAGGCTGGCTCCCCCTTCTGGCTCAGGCCTCGGAGTCGGTTAGCTGCGAGCTCAGGGTCTTGGTGTTTGTGTTCGGTGCCAGTGCCAGTACCGTGTGGTGCTGGCGCC
>NW_011889080.1:585032-597917 GCF_000151845.1 Pteropus vampyrus
GCGTGCGGGCGCAGGCAGAAATCCCCGCATTGCGGAGCGTGGGGAAGCCCGCCCGCCCGCTGCTCCGCTCCTCTCCCTCCCGCCTGCCCGGCCCCCCCTCGAATCCTCATCTCACATCTGTTTGTTGTGAAACCCGAGCCGGCGCCCATGTGACTGGCTCCTCCCCCAGCCGCGCCAGCCCTGGGAGGCCACGCCCGTGGGGTTTTTCCAGGGTGATGACGAGCCGGATTTCGAGGCTGGCTCCCCCTTCTGGCTCAGGCCTCGGAGTCGGTTAGCTGCGAGCTCAGGGTCTTGGTGTTTGTGTTCGGTGCCAGTGCCAGTACCGTGTGGTGCTGGCGCCTGGGGTGTGCCTCCTAACGCCCGGGTGTTCCCCAGGCACGCGGGTGTACAGCCCGCCGGAGTGGATCCGCTGTCACCGCTACCACGGGCGGTCAGCCACCGTGTGGTCTCTGGGCGTGCTGCTCTATGACATGGTGTGCGGGGACATCCCCTTTGAGCAGGACGAGGAGATTCTGCGCGGCCGCCTTTTCTTCCGGAGGAGGGTTTCCCCAGGTGTGTGGGGGGCCTGGGCGGGGCCGGCGCAGGGTGACGGGATCCAAGGGCCGGCCCCCTCCTGATCCTCCATCCTCCCCTGCAGAGTGCCAGCAGCTCATTCAGTGGTGTCTCTCCCTGCGGCCGTCAGAGCGGCCCTCTCTGGACCAGATCTCCACTCATCCCTGGATGCTGGGGGCAGACGGGGTCACCCCACAGAGCTGTGACCTGCGGCTGTGCACCCTGGACACGGGTGATGGGTCCAGCACCACCTCCAGCAGCGAGAGCTTGTGAGGAGGGACCTGTACCTGGCTTCTGGGAGCCAGAGGGACCACCTGCCCCAGCCCAGCCCTTGGTGGGGCCATCCTGCCGGGGCATCTGCTCCTTGAGAGAGCAGTGACCTCTCATCCCTGGTGACCTTTGCCACCGGGCGTGTTTCCTTTGCTTCGAGTGCCTTTTCGAACGCTGCTCTCACGGGACTTGGTTTTCTCAAGCTCTGTCTGTCCAAAGACCTCTGGTCCAAGCAAGGTCTCGTCTGCCCTGGGCGGGTGCTTGACCCTGAGACTGTCCTTGTCCTGTGCTTCCGGGAGGCGGCCCTGCCGGTCCCCAGCGCCTCCCCGTCTGACCTGGTTGGACCAGGAGCACTCCCGTGTCCTGTGGCCTCATCTCACCAGGGCACAGGGCTCTCGTGCCCATCCCCTGCCCCACCCTCGTCCCTCGGTGTTCGTCGGGCATGTCTGTGCACAAGCAATGCAACGTCCAGGCCTCTGCCGCCCACGCTCGCCACGCTGCGCGTGTGTGCGTGCACCGTCTATTTATGGTGTGAACCCCCGCGGAGGGCTATTTATTGTTTAATTTATTTGTCAAGGTCCTTCCCAGCAGCCCTGCTCCTCCAGGCCCCCTGGGTATGGGGAGCAGGGAGGCTGTGTGTGGACCCCGGTCCTGCCCCGTCTGTGTCTGTGGAGGATGGATTTGTATAGGGGCTAACTTAAGGGGAGTGGGTGACGGCCACTTTGGGGCTCTGCGCCCCGGGGGCTGGGTTTTAAATTATTGATCTTGTACAGTCTGCTTGTTGGCTCTGGGGGGTGGGGCGGAGTCTCGAGCCTTTAATTTATTTCAGCAGCCGCGTGTCTGCGGTCCCGGTGTGCGGGCATCGGGGGCGGGGGCTTCTTTCAGTTCAAGAGCGAGATGTCTGGAGATCATATTTTTTTATACAGGTATTTCAATTAAATTGTTTTGTATATAACAGCTAACCTGTGTTTATTGGGCTCGGGGCTCTGGGGTGCAGGAAGGTTACGGGAGGAGGGGCCTGTGGGGTGTGGGTGACGACCTCCCCATTCCTGCGAAGTGGTGGCAGTGTGGTGGGGCGAGGCTCCCCCTCCCAGGCCAGCAGGGCCAGCATCAGCTCGTGGTGTCCTTGCCGCTGCATTCTGGCCCCGTTCACAGCTCAGGGAGTCGGCAGGCTGTGCCGTCAGGGGCCTCTGGGCGAGGGGTGGGGAGCCAGGTCCTGGGGAGCGGCACTCTGATGGTGGCCCCAGGTCGGGTGGTTCTCGAGGGGGCCCAGTCAGGGCAGGCAGAGCAGGGGTGCACGGTGGGGGGGGAGGCCCTAGAGGGTGAGGAGAAGCTTGTCAGGTGGAGGTGTGAGAGGCCATTCCAGGTGCAGAGGACGCGTGGGCCCGGGCTTGGCAGGTCCAGGGCCAGGTGTGGAGGCGGGGGCCAGGTGGCAGCACTACAGGCCAGCGGGGGAGGGTCTGGGCACGCCCTTCCCCCGCAGGGAGTCCCTGTGCTGGGGCTGTGGGACGCCCAGGCCTGCGAGGGAGCCATCTGGGTCCAGCAGGGCCCAGGCATGTGGCCCAGAGCCCCCAGAGGCCTTGTCCCTGTGTCCTGTGGCCCAGGTGCCTGGTCACATGGCCCATCTGCAGAGCAGGCAGACCCCTGCCTGCTCCACGTACCTGCTACAGGGTCCTTGGGACTGAAGAATTGGACAGTGGAGTGTCCTGAGGCCACAGGCAAGAGGCTGGGCAGGAAGTGGAGAGCATGAAGCAGGAGGCAGAAGCGGGCAGGCAGAGGGCCAGGTGGAACTCCCGGCTCTGGAGGGCGTCGGTGTTTGGGCCCGGCTCGGGGGACCTGGCGCGCCCCTCCTGACAGCTGCTGAGGGCCAGGAATCCCAGGGCCACCCGCTCAGTGAAGCCAGATGCTATGGAGCAGCGCCAAGCGGGTGTGGGGAGACCATCCGCCTGTCCCCACAGCTTGCCCGCTGCCGCTGGGGGCCTTCCCCTCGTGCTTGCCCTGCCCCTTCCCGGGACAGGGTCAGAGCCTGGTGATGGGAGAGGGCCCTAGGAAGGCCGAGCACAAGCATCGGGGCCCCTGTGCCCCACCCCAGTGACAGTCCCCGCATGTTACCACAATCCTGGCTCCCTCACTGTGAGCCCAGGGTGCTGGGCTGGTCTTAGGCACCTGCCGTTCACCCACCTCTTGGTCCTCCATGAGTCCATCCATCCATCCGTCTGTCCACCCATCCACACCCTGGACCATCCAGGAAGCACTCACTGAGCTTGTCCTTGTGCCAGGTCCCGAGTCAGCCCTGGGGAGTGCTGAGGTGCTCACACTTAGTCACCAAGTGCTGGAGCCCGGTGGGCAGGTTGAGGGTGCTCTGAGGAAGGCTTGTCCCCAGCCCAGGGTACGGGAGGCGGGGCCTATGTCCTGCCGGGAGGTGAGCAGAGCTGGCCCGGCCTGAGCAGCTTAAAGCCCTGTGGACGTTCTCTGTGCCCAGCTCTCTGTGGATAGGCAGGGCATGGGGAGGGGGGCAGCCACCCAGACAGGAGGCTGGAGAGGGGCGTGGAGGCCAGTATCTCCCCAAGTCCGTTCTGGAACAGAGGGTTCCGCCCCCTGGGGGCTTGGGAAATGCTGCCCCCCAGAGAGGTTGCCAGGTGAGTCAGAAGCTCTGTGGCCTTGGGACCCCTGTCCACTGTTGCCTGTGGAGGAGGGGCAGGTGCCGGCCACTTTGGCACTGGATGGACAGGCCGTAGGGGTGACCCCTGATGGATTTGAGGGGTGCGGAAGCCGAGGCCACAGGTGGCGAAGCCCAGGCCTGTATGCACCACAGCCAGTGGGGGCTGGACATGGGATGAGCCCCGTGGGAGGCCTGAGGCCTGGCAGGGGCTTGGGGGGCCAGGACCTGCCACCCGGTGTGGGACTGCGCTGGGCATGGGAAGGCCCGGGGGGAGGGTGAGCCCACTGCACAGAGCCCACCCTGCAGGCTGGCGGGACGAGGTGGGGGCGGTGGCCACCCCCACGCTCTCAGCCTGGCCCTGCGCCCCATCTTCACTGACCGCACAAGCCCTACGTGGGGCTGCTGGGCCCTGCTGTCTGCCGGTTCTGCACTGGGTGCTGTGTGCACCCCTGACCCAGCTCCACCGGCAGGGACTCTTGGTCGGATGCCCTTGGGGAAACTGAGGCCCAGAGAGGCAGGGACTTGTGCAGATGCCAGACCATGACCCACGTCCCCCACTGCTGTGCCCCACATCGGGGAGCTGGAGGGCCAGGCTGGAGACTCTTGGTGGCCGAGGCCCACAGGGTGGGATGGGTCCAGGCCGCACTCAGGACCCACAGGACAGGCTGAGGACAATGCACGCTGCGGAGGGGGCGCCTTCCTTGCCTCCGGGGTGTCTGCTGTGGGCACCGTCCTGGGTCCCAGAGACGAGGACAGCTGGAGGGACGGCCGGAGCCCTGCTGAGGAGCCCGACCCCCTGGGGAGCTGGCACGCAGGTGTCCCGTGGCCCGTTCTGGGTCTGCCTGCTGTTCAGCTCGGGGTGCGGGTGGGGACAAAGGAGGCAGGGCCCCTATTCCGTCTGGATGCCCCCACCCCTGCTTTCAGACACACACCGGGCACTCTGTCGGGATCTGAGTGGTGGACCCCGCTGTTCTGGCCTGTCCCTAGGGAGGAAGGCTGTCAGAGGCCAGTTCCTTGAGGCCCTGGTCCACACGGGGACCTCTCCCGGGTGCTCAGACCCTCCCCCCAGGCTGGGCCCCTCCAGGACCACGGGCCCTCTCCACGGGCACTCAGGGTCACTCAGGGTCACTGACCGTGTGTGCGTGTGCGTGTGAGTGTGCGTGCACACGTGCGTGTCTGTGGGGCCTGGGCGGACCAGCCTCTGACTCCCTGCCGTCCCATTCAGGGCCTAGAGATGGCAGAGGGCGAGGGGCTGGGGAGCTGCCACGCGCCCCTCACCCCTGAGCCATTGCGGCCCCCAGGGTTGTGCCCCCTGTGCTGGGCCTTGGGGGATCCCTCTGGCATAGGACCGGCTCTCATCAGAACCAGCCCTGGTGGGGGCTGCAAGAGGGAGCCCTTCTCCCCAGGACCCCTTGGGACCAGGACGGGGCCGTTTCCCTGGGCAGGAGTCTCAGCTGCCCAAGGCTGCACTGTTGGCCGTGTGGATAGCTTGGGGCTGGAGCAGAAGGGCACCCCGAAAGCCTGCCCCGCCCCCACTCCAGGCTGCTCGGCGCCCCACCCCCTGCCCCCACCCAGGAGGTTGCCCAGGCCCCAGCTCCGTGTGGCCCACTGGCCCCGACCGTCCCTGCCGGGCGAGCACGCCGTCTCCACTGATCTTTTCGTATCTTAGGCCAGTTGAATATCGGGGCTCCCGTAGAGCTGCCTCTCAAGTTCTGAACAGCATCTGTCTGTCGGGAGCTTTCCTTGGGGTTGCACAGAACCCAGAAATTATTGTGGAAAGAACTGGAATCCTGAGCACATTGCGGCCCTAGGCATCCTGCAGCCCCTGCTCACGTGTCCCCCCGACCCCACCCGCCCTTCCCACCAGGCTCCCGCGTCTCTGCTCTGGCCGCTGCCCTGCCAGAGCCTCGCCTCGTGTCACCCCGTCTGTGGTCTGCGCTTTGACCGGTGTGCTCACAGCCAGGCCCCCTGAGGGGTTTGGGTGCTGGCGGTGCATGCGAGGTGGCCTCCTCACCCAGTGGCCGAGGCTGACCCAGCTCTTCAGAAAGAGGCTGCGCCGTAGATCCGAAACTGACCGTCTGCAGCTGTCCAGGCCCCGTTAACTTTCCTTTCTCCGGTGCAGCCGACACAGCCCCCGAAACGAAACCTTGGTGTGCTTTCGGTGCCAAAGCTTCTCGGAAAAGGGAAGTGACCCCTGGTGGCACCCCAGGCGCCCCACCTGCCCCTCCAAACATCCAGACCCCAGCTGGCAGGGAGCCCTGTGCTAGCGAAAACAGCACGAAGAGGCAACACGCAGGGGACAGGCTGGGCAGCTCCTGAGTAGGCAGTGGACACCTGGCCAGCAGGGCTGAGGGGCCATCGCCTGCCCACTGTCCATCCCTGCTCCTGGTTGTGGCCAGGATGTGTGTGGGGGGAAATGGGGGGGTGGGGGGGTGAGGCCCAAGCCCACATGCAGGTTGGGGGTTCTCAGCGGGGCCCTCCCCTCTCTACGGGGGCCTCTGATGGGGCGTCTGAGCCTCCGGCACATGACTTCCAGGCAGCCTTGGCAAAGCCCCGAGCTTGGGTTACACAACTGCCCCCCCTGCCCCCCGGCTTCCCGGCAGTCAGGCCTAGCTGGACGGGGTGGGGGCAGGGCCTGGCCCTCCAGCACTGGTCACTGCAGGAAAGCTCTTCCCAAGGGGCCAGTCCCTGAGGCAGCAGGCTAGGGTGGGGCGGGGGTTCTGCTCTTAGATGAATGAGTAAGGGTCTTCTTTGGGGCGGACCACCTGTACTCAGCACTGAATGAGCCTGGCGGGCAGGGTCAGAGGCCCACCCTACGAGGAGAGAACCGGCGACCTGGGCGGGACCCATCTTCCAACGCGGGCCTGGGGGTGAGCTGGCTCTGCACAGGCTCTGGCCCCTCCTGTGTGCCCTCCGGCCGGCAGGCTCCCCGCCCTGACTGGAAGCTCAGGCCCCCCATGGGCATGGGACCCCAAAGTCACTGGCCCCGCCCACCCACAGGGAGGGCTGTTGCCCCGCCCCACAGGTGCTGCCCTGAGCTGACTCCCTTGGGCTCCCCACCCAGGAACACTGGGCTCAATGACCCACTGGCCACTCCAGCCATGGGCAGGGGGACAGAGAGGCGCTGGTTCCCGGGCTGTCAGGTCAGCTCAGCCTGTGGCCCACCAGCCTCCCCGTCCCCACCCCCTGGCCCACGTGCTCTGTCTGCCCAGCACCTGTGCCTGACTCCCGTGCCTGGCCGCTGCCGGCAGCCACTGCGCCCTAATGGCCAAATTAGTGGTGGGTCCAGCCCCAGCCTTGGGGCAGGCCAGGGCCACAGCTCCCACCCCGTGGTGCACGGAGGGCCCAGGCCTGCGTGGGCTGCTCTGGGGCAGGTGCAGGGCCCACCAGCCCGCCAGCCCCCCAGCTGTGGGGTCCAGGTGCAGTTCCCTCAGCTGACTCCCTCCTGGGTAAAATGGAGCTGAAGATGAGCAGTCCACGGGGCCTGGCACTCAGCAGGTGCGTACTGCCAGATGGGTGCCATGTTTCCCCTGGCCTCACCTGAGCAGGGGGCAAGGGTCACACGGAGGGGCAGAGCCTGGGGCAGGGTGGGGCTCAGCCCCCCACTGCCACCCTCGTGGATGCCACACCCCGGGCACTTCCCTGGGGTCCTCCTAGCAGTATCTGCCAGGAGCGGGACGCCCACCTCCCGGGCCCTGCTCGCTCCTGCACCCCACACACCCGCCATCCCGGCGTGCCCTCCAGGTGCGTGCCCACAGGGCCTGGTGTAGCCGCCAGTGACACAGTCAGACTCCTCCGCCTCCCCTCCCGCCTGGGCTGAGCAGCCACCCCCGCCTGCGCGCCCCGCCGCCTCCCTCTGGCTTTCTGGCCTTGGGGTGCTCTCAGCACCCCCACTTCTGAGGGCTGCGTTGGCTCCCGACCAGCGCATGCAGAGGGCGGTGGTGATGGGGTTCCGCCCCAGGGGCAGCCCTGGGTCCAGCTCTTTCAGCCAGCTAAATTTTTAATAAAAAACAGAATTCCCCTTAAACTCATACTCTGAGCCACTTTAAACATTTCTCAGAGAGTTAAATGGAAATTTAATAAAATTCGTGAAAAGTATTTTTAAAACAGCTTAATTGAGTTGCGATTTACATCCCATAAAGCATCCGCTTTCAACAATTTTAATGAACCACCCACGAGTCAACGATTTGAGTAAATTTTCTGAGTTGTGCCACCAGCGCCACAGGCCAGTTGTAGGACGTTCCTGGGCCTCGAAGCCCTCGCGTGCCCTTAGACTCGCTCCCCTCGCCCCCGGCGCAGGCGGCCGCCCACCCCTTTCTGTCCTCACAGATTTGCCTCTTTTTCGGACACTTTACATCAGTCGGGTGTCTGGCCGCCTGCACTGGGCATCCGTTCTGGGGTTTGTCCGTGTGGCCGCGTGTCAGGAGTTAGCGCCCGTGATACGGCACTGCACGGCGGCCCACGCTTTGTCCATCCACTCGCCTGTGGGCGTGTGGGTTGTTCCGTGGTCTGGCTGTTACGGACGAGGCTCCTGTGGACACTCGAGTACGTGTCTTCATGTGCCCATGTTGTCATTTCTCTAGGAACGGAAGGCTAGGCCATATGGTAAGTTTATCTTTAACTTCCGGAGCAATGGGCTATCCATTCTGCATTCCCGCCGGCAATGTGTGAGGGCCCCCGTGTCTGCGGGTCCTTGCCAACACTTGTCATTGCCTTTCTCTTTGATGATAGTCATCCCACCGGGTGTGAGGTGCCATTGCGTTTGTTTTCAATTTGAATTTTCCTAATATCTAATGATGCCAAGCGTCTTTTTCAATTTGATCAGACGTTTCACCAAAAAAGATATCCAGCTTCCCCCTCCTTCTTTGGTTAAATGTCTAAATTTTGGGCCTAGTTTTGTTTGCCTTATTATTGTTGTTTTTTTTTTAATTTATATTTATTTTTATATTTTTTTAGAGAGCCGGAAAGGTTGAATACATACGACGCTTATTTACAAGCTGTGACTTTCATACTAATAAAAGAAACACAGATTTCCTTTGTCCTTGAGTTTTGGTGCAGCTTATGCGTAAACAACATTGCATCGGTTAGTCTGCACTTTTCAAAATAATAAATCGACCAAGGGTACAATTAAATTTACAACCGAAAGCAAATTAAAAATAAGTTCACGTTTATTTTTAACCGTGCTACATACATAACGATTTTAAGTGTCTGTTTTCCTTATTTTTGAGTTGCAAATGTTATTCATATATTCTAAATGCAAGTCCTTTTATTACATATATGATTTGCAAACATCACAGTTTTCATTTCCTTACCATTGTACTTTGAAGCACAAAACTTTTATTTTCGATCATCCAGTTTACATTTTCTTTCGGGGACCCTACTTTTGGCATTTCACCTCGGAACATTTTGCCTAATTCGAGATCACGGAGATTTCCCATTACGTGTCCTTTTAAAAGTTTCCTAGCTTTAGCGCTTACACATGTAGGTTTAGGGTTCATTTTAAATTCATCTTGTATATGGTGCGGGGTGGGGTCCGCATCCCAACAGTCATGGTGCTAGTGGTTGAAAAGTGTGTCCTTTCCCCATCGAAAGCCTCGGCACTTTTGGCAAAAATCAACTGACCACAAATCTACGGGCTTATTCTGGACTCCAACGGCATTTTCATCCATCTGTATGTCAGTCCTTAAGTCAGTAAGTGCTGTCTTCATTCCTGTAGCTTCGACGTAAGTCTTTATGTTGGAGACTGTAAATTCTCCCATTTTGTTCCTTTTCAAAATCATCTTGGCTATTCTGTGTCCTTTGCATCTTACACGAGTTTCACGACCAGACTGCTAATGTCTGCTGCCCGCAAGCTGCCGGCGTTTCTGTAGGGACCACGTCCAGTCTGCTAATCAGTCAGTGAGCATCGCCATCCTAACAGTACTGGGCCCTCCAAACCGTGGACTCTGACTGTGTCTCCCCGGATTCAGGCCGCCTGTAAGCCTTTCAGAAACGCAGGTGCTTTAAGTGTGCCAGCCCTGCACCCTTCAGCTGAGCTCATTCCGGGGCGTTTCATTCTTCTCGATGCTCTGTGAGCAGAGTGGTTTTCTGTGCCATGCTTGGGTTGTTCGCTGCGAACTTCTGTGCATTGATCTCGCATCCTGGGACCTTGGTGCCCTGGCTTATTGGCAGCCTGTTTCCCCCATGTCCTCCCTCCATTTGGCCCCAAATGCATCACAAGCGTAGAAGCGGACAGTTTCCAGTGGAGGGAAAGGGAACCGCAGATAACCGGAAAACCAGGAAGATTAGGGAGGCAGATGGTCAGAGAATGACACCAGAAGATTTAAATGTTTGGATTCCTGGGCTCCCCAGGATGAGTGTGTGCCTGGATCCGGTTCTAATTAGCATATCGAATATTTGGAAAATTGATCCAACAGGTGCACTGCCCCCCCCCCCCCCCGGCCTGGGAGCGACCACTAGGTGGTGCTCACGCAGGCCAGACCTGATCAGAACAGCAGACGTTGAATGTTGAATGGACGTTGCAACCATAACCCACGGGAGAATAAAACAAGAAAATCCAGGGGGGGCAGGGGGGGACCCAGAGTCTCACAACACAACACTGACAATGTCCAGGACAGAAGCTAAAATCAGTTGGCATCTGAAGAACACGAAAATCTCTACTCACGTGGGAAAACAGAGTCGCTGCCCGTGCTGTGACGACACAGGGGCCTGAGGGGGACTTGGAGGCACCTGTGGGAACCATGCTCGAACCAGAAAATACAAACATTCTTAACCCTGACAAAAATATTAAAATAAAGTGACTCAGCAAAGACAC
Source organism: Pteropus vampyrus (assembly GCF_000151845.1). NCBI lineage: Eukaryota > Metazoa > Chordata > Mammalia > Chiroptera > Pteropodidae > Pteropus > Pteropus vampyrus. The sequence goes on from NW_011889080.1 coordinate 595,331, forward strand.
AGACAACTATCAAGAAGAACCAGATGGAACTTTGGGGACTGAAAAACACAATCACTAAACACTAAAATAAAATAAATCCTAACTGTATGGATTCAATAGCAGAATGAAGATGACGGGGGGGGGGGCGGAAATCAATAAATTTGAAGATGTATCAATAGAGTTTAATCTGTTCAATAGAAAAAGGACTTTGTAAAAAAACGAACAGTCTCGGGGACCTGCGACAACAATAAAAAGGCTAATATTTGTGTCATCAGAGTCTCAGAAGGAGAAGAGAAAGAGCGTGGGGCAGAAAAACTATTTCAGGAAATAACAGCTGAAAACTTCCCAAGTTTAGTGAATGACACACACTGACAACTCGGGGAGCACAGCAGATCCCATCCGGGACCCACTGAAAGAAATCCACACCTAGACACTTCATCATCAAAATGCTAAAAACGAGGGGGGGGGAAATCTTAAAAGAACCAAGAGAAAAGTGATCTATTGCCTACAGAAGAACAGTGATTTGAGTGTCTAGAGTTTTCATCGGAAATCATAGAGCCCAGGAGGACGTAGTCCCACATTGTTCAAGGGTTGAAAGAAAAGAACTGTTAATTCAGATTTTTATATCCGGCAAACGTCCTCAGCCTAATAAAGGGCATCGATGAATACCCCGCAGCTGACGTATTTAATGTGACGGACGTAAAGCTGTCCCCCTAGGGTTGGAACCAAGCCAAGGATGCTCACACTCACCACTCCTATTCGACGTAGTGCTAGAAATTCTAGCCAGTGCAATAGGGCAGGAAAAGGACACACAAGGCACACCTACTGGAAAGGAAGACTAAAACTGCCCTTATTTACAGGCACTATAATTATTTATGTACAAAATCCTAAGGAATCTATTTTTAAAAAGAACCAAGCTCCTAGAACCAGTAAGTGAGGTTAGCAGTGTTTTAGGATACAAGGTCAACTCAAAAATCAATTGTGTTCCCAAATATAAGCTATCGATCATTGGAAAACAAAAATTTAAGGATGTTACTATTTATAACGGCTTCCAAACATGTCTAGGTGTGAATGGGACAGAACATGTCCAGAGGCCGTGTGCTGGAAACCGCAGATGCTGCTGCCAGGAATCGAAGATCGAAATTAATGACACGACTGACTACGTCGATGGATTCGAAGGCTCTTGCAGTGAGGATGTCGATTCGCCCCGAAGCGATCTGCACGTTTAACATGTAACTATCCAGAATTCGGAGATACAGACAAGCCAATTCTAAAATTTATATGGAAGTGCAATGGAACCAGAACTAACAAAAACAGTTGGAAAAAGAGGAACGAAGTTGTAGGAATCACATTACCCGACTTTAAGCACTTAACTACACACCTGCAGTAATCGAGACGCTGTGATGCGGCGGACGCAGACAGTGACCAGTGGAGCAGAACACACTGTCCACAAAGACCCGCAGAAGTCTTTGACGAAAGTTCAAGTGCAATTCAGCGGAGAAAGAACTGTCATTTTAGCAAATGGTGCTGGAACTGGTCGTCCATGTTCGGAGAGACAAAGCTGGACCTCAACCTCATACCTGAGCAAAGGTGAACTCCAAGCGAGTCCTCGGTCTAAATGGAAAGCCTAAGGCTATAACGCTTTCAGAGGAAAAGTGGAAGAAAGTCTGTGACGGGGTTAGTCGAAAAGTCTGTAGAAATGACACCAAAAGCACGGCCTGTAAAAAAAAAATGGATAAATTGAACTTCAAAATTATAAGTTTTTGTTCTGCCAAAGACACAGCCCAGAGAATGACAAGGGAAGCTGAAGTTTGGGAGAAAATATTTGCAAACAACATATACGAAACGGACTTGCATGCAGAGCGTAAAGCAGCTCTCAAAACTCAACATTAAGACGACAACACAACTTGCAAATAGGCAAAGGTCTGGAAGAGACACTTGACCCAAGAGGATGTGCAGATGGCAGACGAACACATGAAAAGATGCTCGCCACCGTTAGCCGTAAGGAACCCGATGAGCTGCCGCCACAGGCGGATCGGGAGGACTAGGGGAGAGACCCTGACAGCGCCAGGGCCCGCGGTGCTGTGAAGCGGCTGGAAGTCGCACCGCGCCGCTGGGAGCCCCAAGTGGGCAGGGTCCCTGGGTCCCTCAGGAAGCCAGCTCTGTGCTGCCATGAGATGCGGCCTTTACCCCAGGGAAGGAAGTGTGTGCCCACAGCAAAGCCCGCGCAGGCCCGTGGGCCATGGCTTTGTTTGTAAAGGCTGGGAACAACCCAAACGTCCTCAGTGGGCGACGGACGGACAGAATGTGTCATCTAGACCACGGGACACTGCTCACTACTGCCGACCCAGTGAGCCCGAGGCATTGCCCCTGTGAGAGGAGCCAGTGTCCAAGGCCGCATGCCATCTGCCTCCACCTACACGACACTCGCAAAGAAAAAACCGTGCTGACGCGGGGCAGGCCACCGGATGCCAGGGGGCGCGGGGGCGCGCGGTGTGCCCACGAACCGTGGCAAGAGGCGGTGTTGGGGGTGACCGCCTTCCGGATGCGGTAAAACATAAAACTGCACACCAAAATAAAAAAGTCGATTTTATTATGTGATAACTAA
>NW_011889080.1:599383-603802 GCF_000151845.1 Pteropus vampyrus
CGGCCGGTCACTTCGATGTCTAGCGGCGATCGCCCCGGGCCACCTCCTGGGCGCCCAGCCCGCGCTCCCCGTCGCCCTCCGCGTCCCGGAGGCCAGCGCCCAGCTCCCCGGACTGCGGCCCCCTCCCTCCAACTCCTCGTCCCCCCACCGCGGCCCCGCTCTCCCCGCGTCTCCTCTCCGCCCGCGACCCCTCTCACCGGGCACTCGGGGTCATGCGACTCTCCCCAACTTCTTTTCAGTGGCTACAGGGCCCCCCTCCTCTCCACTCGCGTCCCTCGGTTCTCCCCTCGGATCGCGTGACCCCGCGGTGCCCCCGCTCCAGGCCTTTGCGCCGCCCCCCCCTCCAGGCCTCCTCAGGGTGAGTTTGAATTTTTCCCCGGTGCCAAAACGCAGAGACTCTCCACCCTCCCTTTTCGTAGGTAGAGCGTTTCTTTTGGAAAACTTGAAAGTGCTCCGTCCCCTCGAAGCTAAGCAAGGGTTCTTACGGCCCTCGCGTTCTTACGGCCCGGCCCCGGGAAGGGGAAAGTGTTTCTTAATCGTCTGCGGAGCATCTCTTTCAAATGCAAACAAGGAAGATAGCGCTGCTGTCTCTCTGTCTTGCGGGGGTTTTAACTTAGATGCCTGGCTCCATGTTGAAACTACCTGCTCGTCACTGAGAGATGAGAATTTTTCATTTTTCCTTTGAATAAAGGGAAATAGATAAGGCATTGGCCACCCCCATTACCAGGTAAATTTAGGATGAACTATGAATGGCACAGGGTGCTGCGAAGCCCTCTTCAAAACTTTTTTTTTGTTACTGTGTATAATATGCAGAGGAAGAAGATTTCTGTCTTAACCATTTTAAGTGTATAATTCAGTGACATTCACAATGTTACGCAATCACCACCACTATTTTTAGAACTTCTTTTAACATCCCAAACAGAACTGTACCCATGGGACAGAAACACCCTGTTCTCCTCCCCTCAGGCCACAGGAACCTCTGACCTACTTCATGTCGCAATTAATCTGCCTGGCTAGGTCCTCACACACGTGGAGCCACATGCCAGGCAGCCTTCGCATTGGCTTATTTTACTCTGCATCGTGTTTTCAAGGTTCCCCCCAGTGGTAGCATCTATCAGAACTTCACTCCTTTTACGGCTGGTTTGTGATTTACTGTGGGTCTAGCCCACCTTTTGTATATCCATTCGTTTCCTGGTGGACATTTGGATAAGGGTCCAACTTCATCCTTTTGCACGTGATTGTCCAGTTTTCCCAGCACCATTTGTTGAAAAGATTGTCCTTTCCCCCACTGAATGGTCTTGCCACCTTTGTTGAAAATCAATTGACCATAAATGTGAGTTTTAATGCTCAGGTCTGTTCCCTTGAGCCAGATGCCTGTCCCTATGCCTGTACCACACTCTGTTGGTTACTGTAGCCTTGTAATAAGTTTTGAACCTGAGAAGTGTGAGTCCTGCTTTGTTCTTTCCCAAGATTATTTTGTCTCTTTGGGTCCCTCGTAATTCCATACGAATTTTAGGGTAGATTTCCTATTTCTTCAGAAAACGCCATCGGGATTTGGAGAGAGGTTGCGTTGAATCTGCAGATGACGCCGGGTGCCCTGGCATCGCAGTCATGCCGTCTCCCAGGACGCAAACGCGGTGCCTTTCCATTGATGGGCGCCTCCTTTAATTTCCTTCAGCAGCGTCTTGTCGCTTTCTGTGTACCAGTCTTCCACCTCCTTGGATAAACGTATTCCTAAGTACGTCATCTGTCCTTTTCGATGGTATTACAAATGGGATCATCATCTTAGTTTCCTTTTGGGATGGTTCATTGATAGCGTATAGAGATGCAACTGACTTGTGTGTTGGTTTTGTATCCTGCAACTTTACTGAATTCGTTTGCTAGCTCTCAAAGTGTTTTCACTAGATTCTTTAGGGTTTCCTGCATATAAGGTCACGTCGGCTGCACATGGAGATACTTTAATTCTTCTCCAGTCTGAACCCCTTCCATTGCCCTGGCTAGCGTGCTCAGGCCTATGCCGAATGTCAAAAGTGGGCATCCTTGTCTTGTTCCTGATCCTACAGGTAACATTTTCAGTCCTTTACCACTGAGTATGGTGCTGGCCGTGGGCTTGTCATATGGCCTTGACCGTGTAGAAGGAGTGCCCGGCCATTCCCAGTTGATTGAGCGCTTTTATCATGAAAAGGTGTTGGATTTTGTCAAATAATTTTTCGTATCAGTTGAGATGATTGTGTGGTTTTTGTCCTTCATTCTTTTAATATGATCTGTATTACATTCATTGATTTTCATGCTGAACTGTCCTGTCCGTGCATTCCAGGAGCAAGTGCTACTTGGTCATGGTGTGTAATCCGTTTAGAATGCTGCTGGATTCTGTTTGCAAGTATTTCATTGAGGATTTTTGCTTCACTGCTCATAAAGGACATCGGCCGTGTTTTCTTTTTTTGTGATGTCTTCATCTGGCTCTGGAGTCAGGGCAATGCTGGCCTCACAGAATGCATGGAAGAGTTTGGGATGGCTTGGTGGTGTTAATTCTTTAAATGTTTGGTAGAATTCACCAGTGAAGCCATCTGCTTTGGGCTTTTCTTTATTGGGAGGTGGGTTCTGAATTCAGTTTGCTTGCATTTTGTTGAGGATTTTTGCATCTACGCCTGTGAGAGATATTGAACTGCATTTTCCTTTTCTTGTGGTGTCCTTCTGGCTTTGCGACCAGGGCGATGTTGGCCCTGCAGAATGAGTTAGGCTCTGGAGCAGTCCAGATGTTGGAATCGGTAGACAAATATTTTAAATCGACTGTCTTTACTATGTTCAACAAGCTGAAAGAAGTCGGGAGAACAAGATTTGAACAAGGAAGGGTTGCCAATAAAGAGAAAAATTATAGAAAGGGACCAGACAGAAAATTTGGAGCTGGAACGTCCAGTGGCTGAAATGAGGACATCACTAGATTCTGCAGCAGATTTGATCGTGCAGAGAAAACACCTGCAAACTTGAAGACAAGGCTATTGAAATTACCTTGTTTGAGGAGCGGACACTAAACGGAATGAAGGGGCATGGAAGAGCGAGGGGCATGGAAGAGCGAGGGGCCTATGGGACGCCATCGGGAACAGCAGCACGCAGGCCGCGGGGGCCCGGGAAGAGAAAGTGGCAGAAAAATATCATATGCCATAATAAATAGCCCCGAACCCCCCGAATTTGATGAACGACATGAATCCACATATCCAGAATCTCAATAAACTCCACACAGGATAAAGTAAAAGAAATCCGCACCAAGCACATTATAGTCAAATTGTCAAAAGCCAAAATCAGAGAGAATCTTGACAGCTGTAAGGGAGAAATGACTTGTCACACCCAAGGGAGCCTCAATAAGATGTCCAGCAGATTTCTCCTTAGAAGCCTTGGAACAGAAGGCAGTGGGACAACATATTTAAAGTTGCTGAAAGGAAAAAAAACACCTGTCAATCGAGAATTCTATAGCTAGTGAAATTACCTTTCAAAAATGGAGAAAGTAAGATATTTCCAGATAGATAAAAGGTCAGGGAGCTCATTGCTAGTAGACCTGACCTACAGGAAATGCTAAAGAAGAGTCGGTCCTTCAGGCTGAAACGGAAGGACAGTAGAAACTCAAAGCCATGTGAAGAAAGACAAACTAGGCTGTTTTAAGATTTTAACTGTAACACTCAAGGAAACCACTAAGAAAATACCGGGAAAATACACAGAAGAGAAAAGAAGTAAATCAAAACGGCACACTACAAAAAAAAACAACTGAACACCATAAAAGGCAGTAATGGAGGAATTAAGGAACAAAAACCGTGTAAGACATACAGTGAAGAAATGACTGAATGGTAGAAGTAAATCCTTTATTTTCAGTAATCACTTGAAACGTAAATGGATGAAAACTCTGATTGAAAGGAAGCAAGAGATTGGCTGACTGCGTGGAAAACATGCGAGTGTGGGAGAGACTCGCTTTAGGTTCAGAGACACAGGCGGTAAAGTACACGGATGGGATCAGTCACCCTGTGCAAATGAGCGCACAGAGCGGGCGTGGCTGTATTGTTATCACGCAGAACGGGCTCCATGCCAAGCGCGCCCGAGGACATGTCACCCCTTTGAGATCACGTGTGGACTCAGTTGCACCTGCCTGGCTCACAGGGAAGGCTGCGACTTCCGTCTTTGCAGCCTCTTAATGCTTATTCAGTAACGAAATTGCTTAATTCTTCTGTGCCTTTGTGGGAGGACTTGCTGAGCTGACGCTCGGTGGTGTCCCCGACTCCTTCATCTTCATGTCTTTGCACGAGTCGTGCCCTGCACTCGGCCCCCACGACCGCCTCCCTCTCTATCCTGCTCTGCTTTTCCTCCCTCAATTGCCCTTATGTCCTTGTTCACTTTTTTTTTGGTTTGTTTATGCTTCTCTCTTCTGCCTAG
>NW_011889080.1:603852-605869 GCF_000151845.1 Pteropus vampyrus
GTGAAGAAAGACAAACTAGGCTGTTTTAAGATTTTAACTGTAACACTCAAGGAAACCACTAAGAAAATACCGGGAAAATACACAGAAGAGAAAAGAAGTAAATCAAAACGGCACACTACAAAAAAAAACAACTGAACACCATAAAAGGCAGTAATGGAGGAATTAAGGAACAAAAACCGTGTAAGACATACAGTGAAGAAATGACTGAATGGTAGAAGTAAATCCTTTATTTTCAGTAATCACTTGAAACGTAAATGGATGAAAACTCTGATTGAAAGGAAGCAAGAGATTGGCTGACTGCGTGGAAAACATGCGAGTGTGGGAGAGACTCGCTTTAGGTTCAGAGACACAGGCGGTAAAGTACACGGATGGGATCAGTCACCCTGTGCAAATGAGCGCACAGAGCGGGCGTGGCTGTATTGTTATCACGCAGAACGGGCTCCATGCCAAGCACGCCCGAGGACATGTCACCCCTTTGAGATCACGTGTGGACTCAGTTGCACCTGCCTGGCTCACAGGGAAGGCTGAGACTTCCGTCTTTGCAGCCTCTTAATGCTTATTCAGTAACGAAATGGCTTAATTCTTCTGTGCCTTTGTGGGAGGACTTGCTGAGCTGACGCTCGGTGGTGTCCCCGACTCCTTCATCTTCATGTCTTTGCACGAGTCGTGCCCTGCACTCGGCCCCCACGACCGCCTCCCTCTCTATCCTGCTCTGCTTTTCCTCCCTCAATTGCCCTTATGTCCTTGTTCACTTTTTTTTTGGTTTGTTTATGCTTCTCTCTTCTGCCTAGAGCAGGGATCTGTGTCTGCTTTGTTCACTGAGGGGGTGGACATACAGCAGGCAGTACGTGAGTGCTGGAGAATGAATGAATGAATGAGTGAATGAATGAATGAATGAGTGACAGTCTCACAGGCAGCTCAGCCTCCTGCTGCTGCGCTCATCTTACCCCTGGAGCTCCACCCTCCAGTCGCCGAGGCCAAAACGCTCTCGCGTTTTACGACCCAAGCCAGGACGCCCCACGGCCCCACCTGCCCGCCACACCTCACCTCTCACCTGATGGATCCTGTTAGAACCAGGTGGCTTGTGCCCCTCCCCTCCGCAGTCTCTGCTCACGTTTGGGGACTGCCCTGTTCTACATGGCACCCACACTTCCTGTTTGCTTTCCCTTCCCGAGCTCTCGCTGGCACGGGGCACTCCACAGAATTCACGCATTTAGCCTGTTTGTGGTCTGTCTCCCCACGCAGAGGTCGGCTCCAGGTAGGTGACTGTGCTTGGGCTTTAGGGCTGAGAGTCCCAAAGCCCCCGGTCCAAGGGCGACCCCGGGGTGGTCCCAGCTGCAGGGGGCAGGTCTGTCACATTGCTTGGTCCTGGTGCTGGGTCGGTGCGGCACCCAGTGGACGCTCAGCACCTGCTTGAGGAATGCGTGAATGGGCACAGATGTCCAGGGGCTCATCTGGTTCGACCGGGAACCTTGGCGTGGGTGACCCTCCCACCTTCCTGTGGGTCCTCCCCACTTCCGGAGCCCCATTCGTCAGCACTCTTCTGGGCCCCCGGCCTGGGGCGGGGTGGGGTTGGGTTTCCAGCTGGGGGAGGGGTGTTACTGGCCAAGGCAGTGGCCGGTCAGGCTAGGGCTCTGGGCGTGGCCCCAGACCTGAATGTAGAGTTGGGATGGCGGGTCCAGCTCAGAACCGGGCACTGAGCCCCACCGCCACTCGGTGACAGCACAGACGCGGGCTGCGGGGCAGCGCAGTGGTGAGCATGTCCTTGCCCGCCTGGTTCCCCATAGCCCTGAACGTCCCTGGCCTCCGTTTGGGCCTCAGTTTCCCCCACCGGCGGAAGGCCAGGGCTGCAGGGAGTCTTGAGGGAGGCTGTCCCCGCTCAACCCCCGCGACGCTCGCAGCTCCACCTCCAGGTGGGCGGGGATTCTCGAGGTGCCCCGGGTCAGGGCCTGGGGGGTGGGGGGCCTGGATGGTCTGGGCTAGGGGCGGGGATGGCACAGCCAGAGCCAGGACTCTG
>NW_011889080.1:607159-609471 GCF_000151845.1 Pteropus vampyrus
CGAGCCTGACTTCTGTCAAGGCTCGGGATATCCAGAGGGTGTCCCCCACGGCAACCCAGCGGTCCACCCTGGCACTTGCTTGTCCTTGTCTCAGTCTGCTGTTCCCTGGGTGGCAGCTGGGGAGACAGAAATGGGGGGCCGGCTCAGTCCACCAAGTGCCAACACTGTCTGGGGGCAAACCGTCCCTCAGCCCGCCCCCACTGTGTGACCAAAGGAAGCAGGGGAGCTGCAGTCCCCAAAGCTCGGGGTGCACGGGCAGGTCCTCTCTGGGCTGCCCCGTCCTGGAGAGCCAGCAGCCCTGTCCTGTCTCCAGGGGAGTCTACCTGGACCAACGTGACCATCTGCCTTGGCCTGTCATCTGCTAGAGGTGACCTGGCTGCAGAGCTCCGCTGGGGGTGGGGGGAGGCTGAGGACGAAGGGCTGAGTGACCCTCTGCAGGCCCCGGGGCTGGCCTGGATGGCTGTGACTTGGCTCAGCTCAGAGGCCATTCTGAGACCCATTGGGGGGTGGGGGGCAGCAGCAGGAGGGGTCAGGGGCCCCGCCTCCCAGCCCCCCCTCCCCCGCCTCCCAGCCCGCTCCCTGCCTCCCGGGCTCCCGCAGGCAGGAAAGCTTTGGCGCTTGCGGGTCAGGGTGCCTGCCCTCCACTCCCACCCCAGTGTCCCCCGGGGCCCCGGGCAGAGGCCGCCCTCCCGGGCTAACTCAGGACCTGCAAGGTTACCTATGGTTCCTGCCAAGCCCGAGGTCCCCGGAGTCTGGGCCCCAGAGACCGGGTGGGCGCAGGTGGGCCAGGGGGCACCCCGAGTCCTGCACAGGGGGAACCAGAGCGTCGGTCAGGGCAGCGGTAGTCACAGTGAGACTGGGGAGGGCCCGGGCTCCGCCTGGCCTGACGCCGAGGGGCGGTCCCTGTGCCCCTAGCGACTCCATGTCCTGTGCAGTGTACACGACACCCCCGACAGTGGGAGGCAGCGACACCTGGCCGGGCTCGCAGCAGAGGTCAGGGGCCAGCCCTTGGCCTCCTGCAGGCCCGAGGGCTCCCCCTGCTGGCACTCATCTGCCCTGAGGCCCGGCTCTGTCACTCACCACAGGGAAGGTCACACAGCTGCTGCGGAGCGGAGAAGTGCCCATCAGTCCTCCAGCCCTGGAGACACGGGTTGGTGGGGTCAGGGTGGGCTGCAGCTCCGCCCTGCAGCCCGAGTCTCCCAGGGGGACGCCTAGAGAGGCTGCTGGGCTAGGGCCCCAGGGCGAGGTGGGGCCCCGGGGAGAAGGGAGCTCCGTGTCGCTGACCACTCAAGCATAGGGGGGACCAAGGTCTGGGGGTCGGGGGCAGGGTCGGGGTCTGGGCGGGGCAGCACCACCACCTGGATGCAGGTGTCAGGCCCACAGGCCTCGTCCCTGGGAACGTCCACAAAAGCAGCTGTGGGGTCTGCTGTGCGGTTGCCCTGGTGGGGGAGGGGGCGGTCACAAGAGGCCCTGGCCCTCACGCACGCGCGTGCCTGGGGCCAGGCATCAGTTCTCTGAGCCTCCGAGGGCTGCTCAGGGCCCGTGGGAGGTACAGAGGACCACAGGGTAGTGAGGGGGTCAGCCACCCTCTCCAGGACAGCCCACGCACCCGGCTCACTGAGGCTGGAGGGAGGGCAGTGGCCTGGAGTGTTCGGTGGCAGGCCAGGGGCCATATCTTCTTTGGGTGGCACAGGCGCACCTGGAAGTGGGCGGGGCTGGGCGAGAAGAAGGTGACCCGGAAGTGGCCCCGAGAGGGTGCCGGCTGGACAGTCATCTTCCAGGCTGTGGGGGTGGTGGGATGAGGCCCGGCTCCCCACCCGCCCCTCCTCCACCCGCTGACCCAGCACCCTGTCCCCTGTCCCCGTCATTCGCTGCACCCACTCTGCGAAGGCCACGGCCGGCCTCCGGCCCCACGGCAACGCACCTGGGAAACGCAGCTGTTCGAAAGGGCACCTCACCCAGAAGCCCAGGCTGGTGGAGAACTGCAGAGGCGGGGGGCGTGGGTGTGGCGGGGTGCGTCCTCGGGGGCCCCTACATGGCCCTCTGGGACTGGCTCCCACCCCGGCCCTCAGCTCTACCCACTGTCAGGCCAGGAGTGCGTCAGAGCGGCCGCTGCAGGCTGGACCTCAGGCTGGACCTCAGGCTGGGCTCCGCAGCCCGCCCGGACGCCCTCCGCCCTTCCACCCGCCTCCTGCCCCCTCCCCCGGTGCTGGCGGTGCGCGGGGTGGGCTGCGGGCCGGCCCCCTCACCTTCAGGCAGAGCTGGGGCTGCGTGTCCACCCGGGAGTACTGCACCTGGTGGCGGAGCTCAGT
>NW_011889080.1:611571-615408 GCF_000151845.1 Pteropus vampyrus
ACCCAGTACTTGGCCCTTGGGTGGCAGAGCCTCAGGATGGGCTGTGAATCGGGTGTCCGGGAGGGGAGGGCAGACAGGGCAAGGACAGGGGCAGCTTGGGGCTGGACTGGCAGGTGTGGGTCAGGCCCTGGCCTTACCTGCTGCCCCGCCTGCAGCTGGCGGGAGGCCCTGCGGACCCGCACACTTTGACAGTGTGTCTGCTGGGTGTCCAGGCTCATGGAGCAGGCCTCCAGGCCCCGAAGGCTCTCTGATGGAGGGAGGGGCCGGGCAGGCTCATCAGACCACAGGCGTGAGGCCCCCTCCTCCCCTCCTCTCTGGGAAGTGCCATTAGCGGGGCCCCTGGCCGCCCCTCCCAAGTTCGCCACCCCGTTTCCTGGCTGTCACCCCCTCACCGTGCAGCGTGAGGGAGGCACGCACACGCAGGAGCAGGGAGCAGCCATCGTCGTGGGGGGCACACTTCATAACAGTGGACAGCGCCATGGCCTCCAGGACCCGCCTGGGCATGGACGTGGGCGGTTGCCGGCAGAAGCCACTGAGGATGTTCCCTGGGAAGCGGAGAGAACGGTGACTGTTTGTGGGTGGGCGGGCCAGTGGACAAGCTGGAGTGATTATTGTTAACAGGAAACATAGATTTCACGGTAAAGAACACTGCCAAAAAAGATACTCAAGTCACATTAATACAGGAGCAATCCATCAGGGAGACGTAACGATCCTACATGTTTATGCACTTAGTAGCACAGTCCCGCAACACCCATAAACTACCAGGAGAAACAGATGACCCCACACACACGGCTGGGGACGCCGCTGCTCCTCTCTGGGGCTGACAGAACACATGAGCAGAAAATCGGAAAGCCTGAAACACGGTCCACAAGCCCAACTGAAGTGACATTACCGGACACCCACGCAGTGGCGGTAGGACCTGCACGCGGTACGTGTGCGGGGAACGCTTATCCAGATAGACCATACTGACCCATAACAGTCTCGAGAAATTTAAAAGTATTCAGATCACAAAAAACCATTTTCTCTGACTGAAATGTAACCAGATGAGACATCAACAAAATACTTCTGGAAAATTTCCAATTATCTGCAGAACAATCGACACACTTCTAAATAACCCACAGGACAGAAAAGAAATGAAAAGGGAAATGAAAAACGACTTTGAACGGAATGAAAATGAAAAGACATCGTATTTAAAAACTGGTTGCTCCGAAAGCAACAAATGAGCAGGACACACAGACTCACAGACGCGGACAGTGGACGAGCGGGGGGCAGGGGAGAGGGGGAGGTAGACGGGGAAAATGTCAATCATTGCTTCAATTAAAATAATTAATTAATTAAAAAATAAATAAAAATTGGATGCTGCTAAAGCAGAATTTAGGGGGAAATGTGTAGCCCCGAACTCCTCTATTAGAAAAGAAAGTCGTCAAAATCATGACCTCGGCTTTCACCTTAAGGAGCTAGGGAAAGAAAAGCAAGTGCCCACTCTAAACTAACACGACGTCGTAAGTCAATTCTATCTCAAACTGGGGACGGAATGAGAAGCCCCGAGTAATCCGGGGGGAGGTAGGCGCAGCAGTCAGGGCGGCAACCAGTGAAGTAGGAAACCAAGCGACGAAGCGGTCGGCGAAAGCACACGTAGGGAGGAACACCGGCTCCACGCAGACCCTTCCAGAACACCGACAGGGAGGGAACAGTCCCGAACTCCTTCCCCGACACCAAAACGCGACAGAAACAATACGAAAAGGTGAAACTACGGAGCAATGTGCCCCACGGCCACGGAGTAAAAACTCTAAATGAAACTTCAGCAAACTGAACCCCATGGTATAAAAGCGAATAATGCAGAACGACCAAGCGCGGCTTGTCCTAGGAATACGAGGTTGGTTTAATGTTCAAAATCCATCGCTGTAACTACGCCAACACATTTTTAAAAACGTGTGCGACAATCGCAATAGTCACGGCAAAGCCGACCAAACCGGATATCTGGTCTTAACGAAAACTCTCAGCTGCTTCAACCTCACGAAGGCCGTCTCCGGGAAGCCTACGGTTACCGTCGTATTTAATAGCGTAAGAATGAACTGTTTCCCCCTAAGATCAGGAACAAGCCCGGGACTGCAGCTCTGACCACTCCTAGTCAGCCTTGTACGGGAGATCCCAGTCGATGTAATGAGGCAAGAAAATAAACTTCCTTTCCAGCTCGGAAAGGAAGAAGTAAAGCTGTCTCTTCACTCACAGATGACACAGCTGTCTCTGTAAAAAATCTGATGGCCCCTACAAAAAAAGATACCAGACTAATGAGTGATTTTAGCAAACTGCAAGATATGAGATCAATATACAAAAATCGACCACATTTCTATATATCAGCAAAGAACAACTGCAAATTGACATTTAAAAGACAATTTACAATAACACAAAAACATGGGGTCCTCAGGGACAAATCTGACAAAATGTATATAAAAATCGATGCCCTGAAAACTACAAAATATTGCTGCAAGAAAATTAGAGAAAACCCAGATAAATAGAGAGGAATACTGGTTTCATGGATAGGATGACTCAATTTTGTTAAGATGTGAATTTCCCCCAAAATCGATGTACAGATTCAATAAAATCATGATCAAATTCCTTTTTGTGGAAGGCCTTTCCTCACAGAAGTCGACAAGCTGATTCTAGAGTTCACGTGGAAATGGGAAGCATCTAGAATGGGCAAATCATCTTTGACGAGACGGGCAAATCAGAAGACAGATGCTGCCTAATCTCAGGACTGATCTGGTGTCAGGATAAGTGAGTGGACGAAACAGAACAGGGTCCCAAAACAGACCCGCCCCCTCTAGACAATGGATTTTCAGCGAAGACGCCAGGCAGCTCAGTGGGAAAAGCGTAGTCTTTTCGACAAATCGAATCGTGCTGGATCAGCTGGATGTCCATATGCAAATTAAAAAAAAAATAAGAACTTTAATCCATGCCTTGCACTATATGATACAAAGTTCAAGCAAAACAGACTGTAGACTAAATGTAAAACCTAAAAACTTTTAAAAGAAAACGTGGGGAAAAAAAATCTTTGTGGCTTTAGGTTAAGGCAAAAATTTCTTAGCTATGACACTGAAATCGTGACCCGTAAAAAAAATTTGATAAGCTGGACTTCGTTAAAATTTAAAAATTTGCTCTTTGAAAGACACTGTTAAGAGAATGAACGAACAAGTCGCAGACTGGGGTAAAATATTTGCCAATCGGACTCCGATAAGGAACTTATATTCAGAATCGGTAAATGACTTTCCAGATTCACTAATAAGGAAACCGAGGACTCAACAAAAAATGGGCAAAAGATTTGAACAGATACCGCACCGCAGAGGGAATAAATGGCAAACACGCACAGGGAGAGGTGTTCGACATCATTAGACACGAGGGAAACAGGGAACCGCCGCCTCAAACCCCAGTGCGCCCCAGTGGCCCGTGGGGAAGGGGACTCGACCAAGGGCTGGTGGGGGAGCGGGGAGCAGCACCCCCACGCTCTGCTGGCGGGAATGCTCGATGTCGGCCGAGATCAAGGCGTGGAATGGCCGTATTGTATAGTACGTGTGCGTGTTTGACTTTTCAAGAAGTTGCCAAATCGTGTCATGAGGTGGCTGCACCTCATTTGGCAACTTCTTGAGAAGTCAAACACGCCCATGTACTATATGATACAGCCATTCCACGCCTTGATCTCGGCCAAGAGTGACGGCAGAGACTTGCCCCCCGAATGTCCGTCCACAGCTTTATTTTTAGATGCCGAGGGCTGGGGACCACCCACGAGTCCACCCGCGCGTGACCCGCCCTGCCCCCGGCGCGGCCCGCTGTACCCCC
>NW_011889080.1:618123-628913 GCF_000151845.1 Pteropus vampyrus
TGCGCTAGAGAGACGGGCTTGAAAATGCGTGCAGAGGGAACAAGCTCTAGAGGGACCAAGCTGAACTGAAAGAAACACATAGAGTTTCTCGAAACGAAACCCACGGACACAGACATTTAAAATGCAATACACGATTTTAAGAGCAGACTGGACATCATGGAAGAGAGAGTTCGTGACGGGGAGAGTTAGTGACAAGGCAGCACGGAGACAAAACATGGAAGTTACAGAAGACAGACGAAGACATGGGGGGTCAGACACATAAGGCCTGAGCCCAGGGAGGGGAGCGGGAGGCGGGCGGAGGCTGGCGGAGGCGTCCCCGAGGTGACGGCCACGTGTTCTAAGGCTTGCGCGAGAAGGGAAGGAGTAGGCCAGGCTCACTCGCAAATACAGCTGCCTGATCCTACAGACGATTTTGGCACCTCGATTTCATAATGCGTGAAACAGGACCGGAGGGAACTCGTTTCAGGACTGCAAGTGCGGTCGACATTAGAAAATTCCTCAGTAAAACTCACCTCGTTGCAAGGTGGAAGGAGGAAAACGATTCGATTATCTCAGAGGCGCGGGACGTTTTCGTAAGATTCAACACCTCTTCGCGAAAAAAGGACGTGGCAAACTAGGCACGTCCTTGTCTGGACCCAGGATGTCCGTTCCAAACGCCCAGCACACCTAACATTATCAGTAAGCCTCGGAGATCACGCCACGAACTCAGGCCCGGGCCCAGGGTTCCCCATCTGACACTCTCCTGGCGACCGGAGCGCACCCCACGGACCAAAAGCAAACCGCCAGACGTAGGCTTGTAAGCTCGTTACTTGCAGACTCTGCGATTACCTGGGTACGAAAACTTCAGAGACTCAGCTAGAAATAACAGAGAGATTTTAGCAAAGGTATTGGATACAAGATCAACATACAAAAGCAGCATTGCTCTTGTCCCAGCAAAAACCGACCAGAACATGTAGCAATGTGAGGAAAGGGTTCAGAGTGTCCTTCAGCCTCTGGAGACCGCAAAGAGATGCTTCCAGGAAGACGGAAGCTGATGGAAAGCTCCTGCTCGGACGACGCCACCCGCCCTGCCGGGGGCCTGCAAACCGGCACAGCCACTGCGGAAAACAGCACGGAGGGTCCTCAGACAACTAAGAATGGATCTACCACATGATCCGGCCATCCCTCTGCTGGATATTTACCCCAGAGACCTGGAAACCCATATCCGAAAAGGTATTTGCACACCGATGTTCATAGCAGCGTTATTCACGGTGGCCAGCAACATGGAAGCAACCGAAGTGTCCCACGACAGACAACTGGCTAAAGAAGCTGTGGCACATGTATACGGTGGAATGTGACTCAGCCAGAACAGACGACGCACTGCCATTGGCGACGACACGGACGGACCTCGAGAGAATCACGCTAAGCAAAATAAGCCAGACAGAAAAAGCTGAAAATCACATGGTATCATTATATGTGGGATATAAACCTAAAAGCAACAAACGAGCAGGACAAACAAACAGAGACTCATGGACACGGACGATAGACTAGTGGTTACCAGAGGGTGGGGGGAGGGGGAGGTAGACGGGGTAACAAAGGACAAATATGTGGTGTCGGAAAGAAATCTAACTATGGGAGGTGAACACCCAGCGTAAATACATATATTTGACTTACTGTTAAAGTGTACAGCTGAAACTTACTGGATTTCGTTAACCAATGTCACCATAAAAAAATATTTTTAAAAAAAGAAGACTCGACCTCTTAAGATGTCATTTCCACCTCAAACTGAGCGATACATTCGATGCAATTCGAGCCCGAATGCATGCTGTTGGGACTCAGAACAAGAAATGCACGTTCGGTGGCTGCCTCGGTGCTGGCACAGGGCACCCTGGAGCGTCCTGGGTGATGAGAGGGTGCCGGTGTCCTGTTACTCATGGGAGCCCCCTTCGACCACACCTGAGTTTAAGCTGATGAGGTGGCTTCTGGAAAGCACCCGAGGGGGGTGCTGGTTGCCAAGGGAAGCAAGCGGAAGGGGGCGGGGGAAGGGTTCGAACTGTCCCCTGTCCCCAGGGGGGCCCGGCTGGAGGTGGAGTCAGTCACCCAGGGCCAGAGATTTACTCAGTCATGCCTGCGGAGTGAGGCCACCGTAAATCCCAAAGGGCTGGGCTCTGGGAGCCTGTGGGTTGGTGACCTCGGGAGACAGGGAGACGGGCTTGGAAGCTGCGAGCGCCGCCCCCCCCAGCCCTCGCCCCTGCATCTCCTCCCTCTGCTGTTCCTGAGTCTAAACCTCTGAGCAGCTCCAGCCACAGGTAACCGAATGGGGTGGGGACACGTGTCTGATCTGTAGCCAGGCGGGAGCAGAGGGGACAGCCTGCACTAGCGTCTGGCGTCTCAAGTGGGGACAGTCTTGTGGGGCTGAGCCCTCAGCCCGTGGGCCCTGGTTCTGCCTCGGGCGGAGCCGGGCAGGCCGAGTGAGCTGCGTGTCACGCGGGATGAGCCCGTAAGCGTCCGGGAGACCCGACCGTCGGAAACACGCATTGCAGAGTCGGCGCGTGCAGAATGCCGGGGCCCCCTCAAAAGCGTTGGCTGTGAGCACGCGCGGCGGATGCCGAGAAGCCCACGGAGAAGCCCAGCGAGTGCCGCAGAGCCGGCGCCGGCGGCCTTGACCTCCCAGCAGCCCCAGGTGCCCCGGGCAGGCCGGCGCCGTCTCTCACGCCCGAAGGAGCCACTGTCCGCACAGAGCGACGACTTCTCGGGTTTCTCTGTGGTTCCACTACGCAGCCGTGCGGTGGACACTGCAGGGCGTCCTAAGCGTGGCCACGCCGGCCTCTCCTGGTCCCCAGCTGTTTGGCTGAAGGGCGGGCCCTTGGGCCTGGAGGTCCTGTGGCCACGGCAGGACTGCCCTGGACTTGCGCAAACCAGCAGGGGACCCCAGCCTGAGCCCGCTGAGACCAGGCGTTACTGCTATCTGGGGAGGCCGGTCGCCCTGGACCCCGGCCGCGTGTGACGCCAGCTGTCACCAGGCTCCGTTCACGGGGCGACGCAAAACGGTGGTGTGCTAATCCCGTCGTTTGGTTCCCATTTCTGAGCTGGGACCATCGCTTCCCCCCAGGAAGCCCGCTCAGGAGAAGGGCCAGGGCAGGAAGAGAGGCCCGGCCCTCGGCCCGGCCCCTGCCCGGGGCAGGCGGCAGGCCTAACCCTCCCCTTCTGCCTCCACAGGCTCCTCGATCATCGGGCTCGGTCCCCACAGAAGACAAACGGGTTCAAACAGTGTCGTGAATGCACGGGCTTCAGAGTGGGTTGATTGCAAGTCGTTGAGATTCTTATTTCGAGGCTCAGATGCCGTCCTCTCGGCTGATGGGGCTCCAAGCACCCGGGACGAGTCCCCGCAGCCTTTGATGGCCTCTGCGGCCAGTCGTCCAGGCCCCGCCCGCACAGCTCCTGCCCCGGACCGGCCTCCAGCCCTGCCCGGCTGCCTTGCTGCAAGCCCGTCTTGCAAGGCCTCAGCCTGGACGCCAGGGGCTCGTGGCCACGAGCTGGTCACCGGTCCTAGGATTTTTCCTTTCTGTGGACAGAGCTGCAGTATATTCATATGAACATAAGTGTGACTCGGGAGATCACACTCAGGCCGCTGATGCGGAGGAAGTCCCCTTTCTAGACGATACCCACATCTCCTTTCTCCCGGGCCCAGAATCCTGACTCTCAAGAACACAGGGGACAACAGATGAAATGTCCTCGTCATCATTTGCCATCTGCCACGTAACACACGCCTCAGAGCCACAGCACCCGGCACAAGGATGGCTGGAAACAGCAAACGGGAGCAAACGGGGTCTGTGCTGTCTCTCTGCCCCGCCCCACTGCACGCTGGGGCGCAGAGCACTGTTCCATGCCGGCCCCACTGGCCCGCGTGACGTCTGGTTTGCAAACAGCCACGTGCGCCGTTCCCAGGGCCGTTTCTGACGCTCCCTCTCCAGTCTGGCGCCTGGCAGAGTCACCAGAGGGTCACGGGAACAAGCCTCCTCTGTCCGTCCCTGCCGGTCGCTCCTTTACGCCCGAAGGTCAGCTTTCCTTTTATTGAAGTGCATCTGACAGCGGACGGGGCGTGATTTCGGGCGCGTGCCACGCTGGTCTCACGTGTATGCGTCGCAGCCTGATCGCCACAGGGGCAGTCAGCACCCGCCGCCACAATTACCGGTTCTTTCCTTGTGGTTGGAATAATTAAATTCTAGTCTCTCGGCACGTCTGCTCATCGCCACACGACATCGTTGTCCGCTTCCCTTATCCTGTGCACCCACGGGTTTGCTGACTCTTTTCCTCCGGCGTAAAATGTCGCCGTCGCAAGTCTGATACGAAACACTTTTCGTATGAATCGTGTGCTGTTTTTTTTGTCCAGAGGTCTCACTTCTGCCTTCCTCTTTAAAATCCAGGGATTTTACTAAAATATGTTTTGGTGTTGGGAATTCAGGATCGATATTCTCAGGTGTGTGGTTTGCCCTCTCAATATCTAGTTTCAAGAAAAAAATCTCGAACTGTAGTTTTTAAGAGTTTGTTCTGTGGCTGGGGTCTGCTTCGGACGTCACCTGTATTTTGGACATTCTTTGCAACATTTCCTCTTTATCCACACATCATTTTAATCTCATTTAAGAAACTGTTCTGATTTTTAAATAATTTCCCCCTTCCCCCTTCCCCCTTTCTTCAGGCATCCAGTACCAGGTCTGCTCACTCTCGTGCTCTACCGTAATCTTCCTCTCTAAAATGTTTTCTCCTTTATTTCTAATTCTGAGTGTTGTCAGCTCATCTCTGGGTATTTCTGATTTTCGCTCACCTTACTCCGAGTATTCGGTCGGAACCACGCTGACGTGAAATGTCAGCGCTGGGTCTTCCCGGCCCGTGCTCCTGTGCCCCTCCGCTGTCTGTGGGGATGTCATTCAGCAGCTTATTCTCTTTCTATGATCATTAGTTGTGTGGCGTTTGTCCTCGATGCGGTCCTGTTGCTTACACTTACGTGAATTTAGCTTCCCCGAGCCTTCCGCGGGAGGCTCAGCTCGATGGCTTCCTAGCTTCGTCCAGAGCTCCCTCTTGCGCGTGCTCGTGTGCGGTCTAAGGACAGGTGGGTCTCATCTCTCTGCACCTCCGTGCTGAGGGCGGGGCGGACCCTCGCTCCGGCCTGTGCCTTCGTGCCCTGGCGTCAGCTGCTCTCCCCGAGTTGGTGCTGGCTTCCCAGCGCCTCCCGGCTCTGTCTGGGGTTCTCCTGCCCTGGCCTGTCTGACGCCCCTCTGCTCCCTGCTGCACGGATGCTGGGCACCCACACCCCTCGGGGAGTCGGCGCTCGCTTCGGGGCTCGGGGGCGTGCACCTGGCTTTGTTGTGGGCATTGCCACCACTTGTCCTCGTGTCTCGCTGCTCTGTCTGCATCTGTGGACTGAGGGACACGGTACCAGACTGCCACCTCCACCTCCTGGGACAGTGCAGGAGAGAAAGGACCAAAGAGGGGACTTGCTCTGCCAGAAGCCATGAGAGAGGTGATGACGAGACAGTGCGGCCTCGCTCGGGGAAGAGACGGTGGCTCAGCCGCTTGGAAACCGGACGTCCGGCAAAGCCAGACGGGCCGAGGGAGCACGGGCCAAGGGCAGGGTCCGCACAGAGCGGCAAGGCGTGACCGAAGCAGCGAGGCCGTCACGAACGCAGAAGACGGAAAAGCTGAAGTCAGGACGAAGGGGCGGAAGGGCGTTCACAAAGACGACGGAGCTGTTTTGAAGTGGGTGTCATTTTACAGTGGGCAGAACGAACACACTTGATACGAGGAGGCTGGGGCTCCCTGTGCCGGCGCGTGGGGCTGTGCCTGGCGTGGCCACTTCGGAGAGCAGTGAGACTTCATCCAGCAGGACAGGGGTGCGTGACCCCCGCATCCAGCCGCCCGCAGCTGGGCACCAGTGCCAGGCCGGGACAGGGAGGGAGCCCCCGGCTGTGGGGCAGAGCTGACCCCCAGGGACGACGAGGTGGCCCCAGCAGCTGAGTGGGGGACGGCTGGGAGGACGGCACCCCCTCCCCACCACCACCACGAGATGTACTCACGGTTCACGTGGCTCTTGCAGGCGAAGCCCTGGAGACAAAATAATGACAGGTGGTGAGAGGTCAGTTCGGCCACCGTCCCACCTCCTGAACCCAGCCTGGGTGGGTCCCTCGCTCCCTGGGTGGGTATGGGGTGCCACAGTCCTGGGCTCCTCCTTGGGATCCGGGGGCACTGGCCTCGTGAAAGCCCAGCCCGAAGGCCGGCACGAAGCCATCTCTCAGGTAACGGTGTGGCCTGGGCCCCCTGGACCTTCGGGCCCCACTGACCCTGGCTGCCCCGCATGGCAGGGCCCGGCCGTGCTCAACAGCGACACCAGTGGCAGCGAGAAGCAACGCAGCGGTGACCTCTGCTCCTTTCCCCCCGGGGAACTGAGCCTCTGGGGACCCAGGCAGCTGGGACAGTGGGCGGGGGGCTCAGATGGAGACCCTGGACTTCGTGCTGCTGGCACAGGTGGGTCAGACGGGGACACGAGAGTCGGGTCCACCTCTGGTCCTTGGACTTGGGGAGCAGGCGTGCTGCGGGCTGCGTCTCGCCGCCGGCCCCCTGGTCCCGTCCTAAACGAGCCTTCGCTTTGGGGCAGTGGTGCGTTCGGAGCATTTGCCCAGTGACCACGAAGCGGGCGCGCCCTAGGCACGGGACTGCTGGCCCGAGACCAGGAGGCGTGTGCACCCCGCCCGCTTCCCGCTCACGCGTGTGCTGTTCTGCTTCACAAAGCCGCCCGCCGGCCAGGGTCGGAGCCTCAGACGCCAGACCCCGGGGTTGACCCCGGGGTTGACCCCGGGCGGCCAGCCCACCTGAGTGCCCTGTCCAGAATGTGACCAAGCAGGTGGTGGAGGCAGCCAGCCCAGCAAGCTCAGGGGACAGCAGAGCGTGTGGGGAGACCCACGTGGACGGGGAGCTGTGGAACAGGGGTGTCTGTCTGGTGGTTGGCCCTTTAGTGCACCTGGGGACACAGGAAGAGGGACCAGCAGGGAAAAGGTTGAGGCCGGAGGACACCTGTGGGCCGTGCTGCCCCAAGGACCCTGGTGTCCAGGACAAGGGAGCGGCCTGGCCAGGCGCCTGGGGGCGGGGCAGGGTGGGGAAGCTGCTGGGGTTTTCCGTTGGGCTCCTCGGGGCTTCCCAGCTGCACGCGGGGGGCGTTTGTGGGAACAGACCCCTGAGAAACACGTCTTCGAGGTGCTGTCCCCGCTGGGCCTGAGCTCCAGCCCGAGGAAGGGAGCCGGTCTGGATGGATGGCCGGGCGGCCCCGGGACCGAGCTGCCTCCAGGCTGGGTCACCTCAGTGGCGGGGTCGGGCAGGGAGGCCGCCTGGTGACCCCACGCAGCCTCAAGCCCCCCCCGTTTGCCCCCCACGCAACACTCGTGCTGCTGTGTGTTGCTGTCCTGCACCCCCCCATCCCCCGGGCCCTGCCGGCCAGTCAGCAAGGACCATGTTACGCCGAGGAGTGAACAGCGGCCGAGGCCACAGCACCGTCCTGTGGCAGGTGTGGCAGAGGCTCCCGCCGACCCTCCTCCGTCTCCCGACCCTGCTGCCACCCAGGCTCCCTGCTCCCCGCCGTCCCGTCCCGTCCTGCCCCCCACGCGCCACGCAGTGTGGGACGGCCTCGCCCTGACCTCGGCCCCCGCATCAGCTCTGTGTCCGCTGGGCCCTCAAGGCTCACACTCCCAAAACGAGTCTCTCCCCTGACACGTGCCCGAACCCCGTATCAGGAGCCGTCTGCCCGTCAGTCCCAAGGCTCAGGGTCACTCCAAGGCCACCTTCCCTTTCTCCCGTCCTCGTGTACCTGTCCTGCCATCTGCACCTGCCCAGTACACCCCAGCGGCTCCTCCTGACCCCCGGCTCCTCTGTGGGGCGGGGTGGGCCTGTGTCCTCCACACCCAGCAGCAGCCTAAGGGCGCCTCCCCAGCCCGCGGGTCCCAGCACCTCTGACCTGAGCCCAGCCCCCCGCACTGAGGCCCGCCTGACCCGAGCCCACGCTGTCCGTCACCGAGCCCTGATGCTGCCGCTGGACACACTCCTACGCTTCCTGGAGCCGCCTTTCCTCCTGGAGGAGGACTGGGTGTCCCCATGTGTCCTGGGGGCCTGGCCGCCGCTGAGGGGCACGCGTGAGCGCCGGCCCAGGCCGCCCCCCCTTTCCTCTTCCCTCGGCGGGCTGGCGGGCTGGCGCGGCCACCTCCGTCTGGTTACGTTGTGTGCGCTTCCCGCCAGGTCACAAGGCGGAGGACAAGGGCTGCTGCCAGCTCGCTGCTTCCCACCCCTGGGGCAGCACGCGCCACAGGTGCCCCGTAAGGTCCCCGCTCCGTCCCTGTGGCACTTCCCGGGCCGTGTCCCCCGGTGCTGGCGGGACCCTCCCCGAGGCGGGCGGCACTGAGTCAGCGCCCTGCCCTGGAATCCGGGGACTCAGCTCTGAGCTGCGTCCCACCCTGCGGCCCTCCCCTCCCTGCTGGAGCATGTTCCCCGAAGCCTTTCCTCGTCACGCAAGCCCAGAGCCGCCGGAGCCCAGCTCCCCAGACGGCATGCCCCGTGGCCCCGTGGCTCTGTGGCTCTGAGAAGCAGGAGGCCCCCAGCTGGGCCCTCCGGGAGGGAGGGGCGCAGGTAGAGCAGGGAGCCTGCCCTGCAGGACCGGGATCTCGGCAGACGTGCCCAGGGCAGCCTGTGGGGTCAGGCAGGGCCCCTCACAGGGGTCCCCGAGCCCCACGTCCCCCTTAGCCTCCTGTCACCCACCACCCCTGGGGCCCCTGCACCCCACCTGAGGGTGCCAGGCCAGTGCCCACCTTCAGAGGAACCAGGGCCCCTCAGGAGGAGAGCTGAGGAGGGCGGGGGCTCACCTGGGAGCAGGAGAGGCCGCACTCGGTGGCCCGCGGCACGGCCAGGCTCTGGTACACGCCCCAGGTCAGGGAGAGGAACGCGACTGCCTGCCCGGCCAGCATCTCCCGCGTGGCAGCGGCCGCGTGGCCGGCGTGCGGACGGGGCAGGATGCACCGCGGCAGCTGCTCCTGCGTCCCCGGCCTGGGCTCTGGGACGACAGGCGCACGTCTGGGGCAGACACTCCCACTCCAGTGGCACTAACCCAAGGGGGCCGGCTGAGCCACAGCCCGGCTTCCTGCCTGCCCCGGCTCGCGCCGGGCGGCCTGTGGACTCTGGCCTGACGCCCGGGGCGTCTCTAGGCTGCCACTGACTCCTGGAAGCTTGAGTCTTGGGGTTCCACCCACCCCCCATCTCTCAGGACCCTCCTGCTGGCAGGGGATGGACGGCGGCCAACAACCCTGGTCGTCCAGCTCGGCTGTGCTGCCGTGGGAGCCGCCATGGGTGCCAGCACCCCAGGGCTTCCGTCGCCAGCCCAAACGCCCTGGGACACCGCTCTCCTGGAGTGGTCGAGGGCCCCAGGCGGGGACTGTCATGGAGGGTGGGCCTGCCAGCGACATCCCCCACGGCCACGGTCCTCACCGTCCTGCCACCCTGACTGGGTGCCAGAGCCCAATGCCCAACCGCCCTCTGTCTGGGGCCAGGCCTCGCCCCTGCCTCTGCCCGGTCTTTGGTCACCGCTGGGCTCTGGGCACCTTGTCCCTCACTGTAGGCGCAACAAGCAAACGGGGACGAGGCCCCCGGCCCTGGCAGTGTTCACCTGTGGCCACTGCCGTACCCGGTGGCTCCCCGGGCACCGTCTCTCCTGGGGTCGAGAAGGCCCATGCAGCCCAGGAGACACCCCAGTGGGCCCCTCACACCCCAAGGCCCCTCCATTGCCACGCCAGGATGGACCACCCCACCAGGTGACACACCTGGCTCCCTGAATATGCCATCCCAGTGCCAAGGGGCCGCAGGTGATCAGAAGTGGACAGCAGATGCCAGCATGTGACTTCATTGGAGGACAGGCCACGGGGTGGGGGGAAGCATGGTGGGGGGGTGCGGGCCCTTCCGCCCAGGGCTCCTGTCTCGTCTCTGCAGGCTGGGGGCTACAGAACCTCCCGGTGTCCACAAGAAGCTGGCCCTGGCAACTCCTGGCAGCACCCCCACCCCTGTGTCACAGGGGCTTGCGTGCTGGATCAGCCAGCAGGGCTCCCCCCAGGCCCCCTGACAGCCAAAGGGCCCAGGAGCTCAGCTGGTGGGAGCAGAGGTTCTGGCACAGGGTGGCACCCCTCACACCCCCTCACCCCCTCGCTCAGGGCCAGGTCGGCAGCAGACACGGGTGTAAAGAGCCTGGGCCAGCAGGGCAAGGCTTTTGTTGAATGAATGAATGAATGAATGAATGAATGGCTGCCTTATCTGGGACCTCTGGCTGGAGGCGGGGCTTCTAGCAAGGAGGGGCCCCAGAGGAGGGGAAGTCTGGGGAGGGGTTTCTTCCTCCCGCTGTGGCAAGGCAGAGCGAGGGGTGCCCGTAGTGGGGCGCAGGTCCTGGGGTGGAGTGGGGGCTCTGTAAGAAATACCATGGTGAAGACTGTACAATTTCGCTAAAATAGCTCTGTATACAAGGTGCCTCGTCTACGGGCAGGTTTCCAAAGGAACCAGCCACGCTCTGGAGGCCTGGGTGCATCTGTCCGGGTCCTGGTCCTCGGCGTCACGGGGTCCACTGGCCGCCCGGCCCGCCGAGGGGCACGAAGGAGGCGCCCTGCAGGACAGAGGCGCAGAAGGAGCGGCAGCGCTTGCAGGGCCGGGTGGGCAGCAGCGAGCCGCAGCACACTAGACACGGCGCGGGGAGGCCCCGGGGCAGCCCTTGAGGGGGGAGAGAGAGAGAGAGAGAG
>NW_011889080.1:631031-638564 GCF_000151845.1 Pteropus vampyrus
GAACCGGCAGCACGAGCTTGGCCAAAGGCCATTCATGACTGGAATTATCAGACATCTCAGACTCTGAATCCACGCCAACTACTACCTTCAAATACTACCTGGAAGTTATCGGAAGGGAAAGGGACTCTAAAAATGACCAAATAGCTTTACCGAATATAACTTGTAAAAAAATGAAATTTTTTAACTGAACTCTTCACGAGCTGGACCCTGATGAAGACAGAGTGAACTGGAAACAGACAAGGAGCCTTTCAAGATGCAGCACGGGAAGCAAATCAAACTGGGCGGGAGATTGAACCGGGAGCCTGAGAAGGGTTAGCGAACATCCGGTCTGAACTCCAGCGGGAAGGAGGGAGGGAGGGGGCAGGAGGCTCCCAGAGATAATGGCTGAAATGTTCTCGTAACTGATCAATTCTTTAGCCTGCGTACAGGCTAAAGAAGCCCACAGAACCCTGGTAGAGTAAGCAGAGATAAAACCCCACACCCAGACCTGTCACGAAGTCGGTCTGAAAAGCAGGCAGGTAAGACCCACGGTTCCTTTGGCGAGAGGCCGCAGATCGCCCACGTTCCAAGAGCAGCAGAGAAAGCTGAGGCAGGGCGCAGCCTCCATGAGAAAAAGATCTCTTTTCAGAAATCGCTGGAAAAAGACATTTGTAGACCAGAAACTAATCTGAGTGTGCCACCACCGGGCCCTCCCCAAGAACGTCTTCAGCAGAATACAGGACTCCACACCGAACGTCTGGGACACACAGAGGGGAGGAGGCAGAGAGGGGCGCGTGTGGGAACCCCCCGGATCTCTGCGGCACAGTGTCTCGTGGGGCCAAAGCCCCGCAGACGGCATGCCAGCGATGGCAGGTCAGAGTGCGCTGGGGACCTGGAGTTTTCTGAGCCTTGGGCCATCGTACTGTCTCGGTACCAGTGTGATTTTTCCCAACGTTCGCCTTTGGTCACATAAGCATGCCACTAGCCACTTCTAGGCAGCCACTAAAAGGCCAGAAACGGAGTGTATGACCTCGAGACTGGATGAAGGGCAAACTGCAGTGAGAAAAAAATCAACCCCAAATCAGGCAAGAACGGAGAGAAAACGGGGCGTGGGGTAAACGGAAACGAAGCGAAATCGGAGGCGGCTGCTGTGGCTGCGAGGCCCCGCGGTCCCTGATCCCGGGGGCCGAGGCCTCGGCCAGTTCCCAGCCACGTCGGGACGGGTGGGTGTGACCGGCAGAGCGTGGCGGAAGCAGTGTGTGGCCACGGGTGACAGGCGACGGGCGCTCGGTCTCCGGAATCACTCGTTCTGGGGGCAGGGGCCGCCACGCTGCGGGGTCCTCGTGGCACACGGATCAGGAAGGAGCACGTACACGGACGCCATCCGAGGTGCCGCGGTCACGTGGACAGAACCGAGGACAACGTGACAGACTTCGGGGCACGGTGTCAGCGTGCGAACGCCAGCGGGACAGTCTGCACGTCAGCGTGGAAAATCGGAAAATAAAGTTTGAAATGCCATTTACGCTGCTCGCATATGGAATCATTAAAAAGAGTCACCCTCAGAGAAACGGGGCACAGAGCGCTGGGGACCGGGGCGTGGGGACAAGTGGGAGGAGGTCGGCAAGGGGCTCAGACACTCAGATGCGAGATGAATATGGTCTGAGGGTGGGACTTGGAACATGGGGACCGTAGCTGGTGACACTGCTTCGTGTAACCAAAACTTGCTAAGAATACGACTTAAACGTTCTCGCCAAAAAAGATAACACCATTTATAAAAGGATGAAGACTTACTCATAAAGTATGTTTACAAATGTATCAGACAATATGCCAAATACATAGGAATAAATTTGACCCCCCATAATCTATGCTAAATATTGCTCAGAAGAACCATAGAATACTTCATCAACGCTGACACGTCGTGTGCGTGGACCGGAGGCCTCACTGCCCCAGGATGTCGGCTCCCCCTAAACGACTTCTGGGCTCGATGCGATCCCCACGGAAATCCCGCCAGGCCTTTTCTGCAGAGATCTACAAGCCGATTCCAAAACTGGTGTGAAAACTCAAAAGACCCCGACAAGCCAAGGCGACCCTCGGCGCTTATTCCAAAACGGCAGTAATTAAGGTGGCCACGTGTGGCACAGGTGTGGACGGCAGGCAGGCAGACGGGCTGCAGGGCCGAGGACCGGAATTCACCGTGGGGAGTCTGTTCTCGGCAGCGATGCCGGAGACATTCGAAGGGGAAAGTCTTCTCAGCAGCGCACACGAAAGCCAGTTCGGGACGGGTCAGAGCCTGAACCGTGCCGACCACGACGCCTCCAGCCCGGGGCCCTGACGGTGGGGCAGGTGGCGTGCGGATGGACGGGAGGCCCAGCCCTGGCCGCAGCAGGAAAACTGGCAAGTCAGACTCCGCGAAACCCTTCCGCTGCTCAAGGCCATCGCCGAGAAAGACGAAAGGTAAACGACGGGCGGGGAAAGGTGCCCGACACACACACGTGACGTGGGGGCACGGAAGGCAGGACGCCCGGCACACGCCAGTGACGGAAACGCCGCCGGAGCCAGGCGGTGGGGGCGCCCGCGGCACTCCACGTGGGGGTTTCTCATGAGGCGAGTCAAGTGCCCCGGGCCCCAGGCCCCGCCAGGCCTCACTGGGGAGGGTGACAGGCCCGTGTCCACGGGAGGACTGGCCCAGGCCACCGTCCGGAGCGTGCAGTGCCTGCCATCCACAGTAGCACGGTGATGCCCGCGGCCACACAGACCAGGGACACGGCTGGGAGAGAACGTGCCCCGGGGTCCGGACGGTGGGGCCACACCTCGGGGCGCAGGCTGCAGACGCACAAGACCCGGCCCCACGATGCCGTGCCGAGCACCGCAGCTGAGAGCGACCCACGCGGCTGACGTCAGTGGCGGTGTCCCCGCCAGAGCCCGGCGTGCGGAGGGCCTGGGGACCTTCTGCGGAGAGAACATCCGTCGCCTGCCTCGGCTGTGCAGGGGGAGGCCGTGCAGGGGGAGTGCACGGAGCCGTGCCCGGCGAGGGCCGTGGGGCTGTGTGTGTGCAGGGGACGCTGCTTACCAGGACACTAAGACGGGCCACCCCCGAAACCCACCCAAACGCCCGAGAGGGACGCACAGGAGCCCCAACGACATGCGACGCATCATGACCACGGTTCCAGAGCCTCACGTGACAGCGTGGCAGTGCCCAGCCCCAGGCCACGCATCTGTCTTTCCCTATTTCTTTCAAAGCTGACAGGCTGGCCCACGAATGCACATGGGGACGCAGAGGGCCGTGCGTGCCTCCCCGCAGCCCGCCTCGCCGCGTGACCTGCTGTCACCCACGGACAGCTGGCACAGGCTGCACGTACACGGGCTGGCTGGCTCTCAGGGAACACTTGCCCTGGGTGGCCGCTGGCCTAAGGACGAGGTGTCATGGGGAGCTGGCTGGGCCCGGCAGGTCCCACGAATGCCCATGGAGGCGCCACGAGCGGCTCCTCCGGGCAGCGAGTGTCGGGGCGTTGGCTGTGCATGGCCGTGTAGCGCAGACCTGACTCGCTCCCTGAGGCCCAGAGGAGCCTCGAGCAGGCGCCATGGGCCCAGAACCAGCCAGAGTCACACGTGCCCAGGGGGAGGTGCCGTCCGCAGGCCTCGAGGGGTGCCTGAGGCTGGGCTGCACCTCGGGGGACCCGGAGGCCTGGGCTGTGGAGGGACACAGCCCGGGGAGCAGAGGCGCCGAGCCCCGCGGGCCCCCTTGGACGTGAGTGGGCACTCGGGCGCCGCTGGCTCCTGGTGGCAGTGAGGGTGGCTGCGTGTGCCCCCGTGAGGACCCCCGTGTGGGAGTGTCCCATGACACAAGGCCTGTCCACGTGGTGTCCGTCCGCGTCCCGCTCAGCCAGCAGGAGTCCCGGGACTCGAGCATCGGCAGAGCCTGAGGAAGCGCCTGAGCGTGGGGGGAGGCAGAGCAGCAGAGCCGGGGTGGGGGGTGGAGACACACTGGGACAGCGCTGGCCCGCCAGCCCAGCCAGCCCAGTGACAGATGATCTGAGAGAAGCCTCCGAGGGCGGAGCCTCCCCATCAGGCCCAGGGCTGGCTGCCCGGCCGCTGCCGGCCGCTCGGGCAGGACCACGGTGGGCTCACTGGACGAGGCGGCTGAGACGCAGGCTGAGTCTGGGCCGGAGGAGGCTGCACGCCCGCTGCACTGAGGTTGGAGTGTGCAGGGCGTGTCGGGCTGGGTGGCGGGGCACACGGGTGGTGGGAATGAAACATGTGACAAAACCTCCTTTTACAAAGTTTGAGCTGCTCAAGGACAGCCAGCCTGGACAGGGGCCAGGGCCGTGGGCGCCGTGAGGACCTGCCGGCCCCCGGCTAGCGAAGGCCGAGGGGACCGCCACCTCCCAGCACGGCAGGCTCTCGCGCCCTCCTCTGTGGAAGGCCACCAAGGACGATGGAGAAGGACCTCCCACAGGGCGGAGCCGAGACTTGATGAAAAACTGGCTCAAGGGACATAGTCGGGGCTCAGAGCTGGTCCCTGGGAGGGGCGGGTGTTTGCCCGTGGGATTCTAGAGCACCGTGGACCAGGCACCCCATCCTGTTCCACCACCGTGGCGTGCAAGCACGTGTGTGCATGTGTGCACGTGTGTGCATGTCAACATCTGCAGGTGCGTGCATATATGTGCATGTTGTCTGCACATGTGATCGTGTGTGCATGTGTGCGTTTGTGTTGCACAGTGTTCATGTATGCATGTGACTGTGCGTGTGCATGTTTATGAGCTTGTGTGTGCATGTGCGCACACATATATTGTGTGTGCATGTGCATGCATGTATTCGTGTGAGTGTGCACGTGTGTGCACACATGTGCACAGGTGCTCAGGCACACCATGCGGGAAGGGTATGTCTGCTGAGGTCTCATGTGCTCCTACGTGTCTTCCTCGGTGCTCCCTGCAAGGCCCTGGCCACCCTGCACCTGGGCCACCATGCAGGGGTAAGGTAATGTCTCCGTCCAGGACAAGAACAGGCCTGCCCACCGCTTGCTAAAAAAGCAGTGAATTCCCTCAGCTCTCTCTGTGTTCATGTGCGACCCGCCGGGGCCCCAGTGCGTCACACCCTCGGAGCTGACACAGACGTGCCGAAGCTCGTGCTGGCTCGTCCGTGATCCAGGCCGCTGTCCAGGCTTCGCACGTCTTCTGCTGGCGTCCACAAAACCACCACGGGCTAAGTGAACAGCTCACAAGGAAGGATCCCAGACTGGACGACATGTCTTTTTGGCTGGTGCTGACCCAGCTGGCGAGGCAGGATGTAGAGTCAGAGCTGACGCCTCGTCCCCAGGTCCCGGATGTGGGGCCCATGCCGTGGCCGGACGGACCTCCGGAGTCGGGGCAGTGAGTGTGCTTTGTCTGCAGGAGGCCAGTGTGCCCTGGGGGCCAGCAGATCGGACCGCCGCATGCTCGGTTACCGTTCAGGACACACTCCCCGTCCCTGTCCCCTCCCCCAGTGGCGGTGTGGCCCTCCTCGCCACTGCCTTGAGTTTGGCTGGTGGACTGTGCAGACAAGTAGCTTAGACACATTCGGGAGACAGCTTTCAGAAGAAACTTTGAGAAGAAAAAAGAAGTGACTATTTTTATGACTTCGGGACAGGTGAAGATGTCTCAAACAGGAAACACAGCGTTAATCGTGAAAAAACTGACAGCGGAATATACTGAAATTGATAATTTACGTGCATCGAAAGATGCTATCGAGAGAGAGGCAAATCAGAGCGTGAGAAGACACTTTCGAGACGTTACCCACCAAAGGACTCGCACCCGGAATGACGACAAGTCAACGAGAACAGGCCGGCAGAAAAGTC
This sequence comes from Pteropus vampyrus, assembly GCF_000151845.1. Classification (NCBI taxonomy): domain Eukaryota; kingdom Metazoa; phylum Chordata; class Mammalia; order Chiroptera; family Pteropodidae; genus Pteropus; species Pteropus vampyrus. Next base: position 636,844 of record NW_011889080.1, read on the forward strand.
TGTCCAAGCACGAAACTGGCGCTTTGCAAGAAGAGTGTGTTCTAAGGGACCATAAAAACAAAAAGCTGGTGACCTGCGTTACCGTCTGGGAAATGCAGATCGAAGCGGAGATGCGAACCACTCTGCTCGTCTGCCACACGGCTGAAGTAAAACGCGGGACGCCTCTCGCCGTGGGACGCGGTCGCCGTGGGACACGCCTGGCAGCCCGTGCCGGCGTGAGCGCGTGAGCCCGCAGCCCCACTGCGGGAGAGAGGCGTCCGCCGTCCACCCGTCGGAGTGGCCGCAGCTGCCCTGTTTGCGACTGTCCATTGTTATCAGCACTTGGACAGCACAAAGGAACAACGGGCGATGAAAAATTCTCAGGTGCAAAAGAGCTCAAGAAAATTCACTACACGTTCACGATACGTATTTTCCGTCAGGATTAAAAGAAATCCCCACGCTAGAGTGTCGACATGTTTACATCCATATCTATGCAACATCTATGTCTTTATAAAGACCTAGGAAAAACGTCGTTCTACACGGGGTTGCGTTGGAAAGTCCCTTTAAGAGCAGGAATTCAGCAATGGTGCCGACGTCGTATAGGAGGTTCCAGCCAGCACAAGACGAGACAAAGGCACGAGAAGCAGCGTGGTTGGAATGGAAGCCACGAAGCTATGTGCATGTGACACAATTACGTAGAAAACTCCAAAGGATATATACACGAAATTCTAGAAGTGATGAGAGAGTTTGGGACTGTGGAGACACAGAAGGTTAGTGTGTGCGAGTCAGGTGCACTTAATACGCCAGCACAAGGGTGACACAATCGTGACAGCACGTGCTGTAGCATCGCGACATCAAGTAACTAAGACAGGTACGGTCTCTGTCGGGAAAACTGTAAAATTCACAGACCTAAGTCACTGGAGAAAGGAGTCATGTTCACGGTGAGAAGATATGACTTCATTAGTTAATTTCCCCAACGGGCATCCAACCAAAATCTCAGTAGGAGTTTTTCGTGGATCTGGATAAAACATTTATGACACTGGTACAGAAGGGAATGAGGCCAAGAGGTCCCGGGACCCTTCTGGGATGAGCAGAGAGGGATGGCGAATGCCAAGACGCTGGCTCTGGGGCAGGAGGTGCTGGGCTTGCGCGGAACAGACCGGATGCTCCGGTAGCGGGGTGCGCACAGGCGGGAGGGAGACGGCAGGTCGCGGGGGGACTTTGCAACAACCGGAAGAACCGTCACCCACACGGACAGAGAGAGCATTCGACTCTCACCTCCCGCCACGCACAAAAGTCAGCTCCAGGTGCATTAGGACTCGCATGTCAAAAGCGAATTTTGAAACTCTTTGTGGTAAATGTAGGCGAATAACCTTTTCAACCTTGGGGAAGGAAAAAAATTCTGAAGACAAAAATAGCACTGACTTCCAAAAAAAAAAGGTTGATAACGGCCACATAAAAGTGTGCAGCCTTTCTTTTTTTTCCATTAGAAAATGCTTTTTTGGAAACTGAAAACATGATGGAGGCTTTGAGATCTTGCTTCCAGGTAATCGTCGTCAATTTGGCTCAAATAAACTCATAAAAATTCAAAATAAATAAAATAAAAATAAAAACTGAAAATGTTACGCACTGGGAGAAGCTGTTCTCAGGACTCTGAGCACAAGCAGCTCCGCAGGACAACGGGCGGGAGCGGCGGAAAGAGAGGAAATGGTACAAAATGATGCAAACGATGCCACGCGGGG
>NW_011889080.1:640819-644290 GCF_000151845.1 Pteropus vampyrus
GGCCTGAGGCCTCAGAGAGGAGCGTCAGCCACAGCACGAGGGCTGGCTGCCCGCGGGTCCCCCACCCCCAGGGAGGCCTGGGCGCGGGGTCAGCAGCCAGGCTGCCCCTGGCCTGGGCCCCCAACCCACACAGGCTCCCTGCGGGGTCAGGCCCTAGAAAGAGCCTGAAGCGGGGGGCACAGTGCCCACCAAGGACAGGAAGACACTGCAGAGCCAGAAAGGACAGACAGCCCAGAAGGACACAAGGCCACGGACGTCCCGCCAGCCAGGCCGGGGGTCGTGGGGGTGGGTGCGGAGCAGAGGGAGCAAGGCTGGGTGGTGGGAGCCAGTTGGGCTGGGTGAGGCTCCAGGCAGGGACTCCCGCGCTCGGCTTGCGCCAGGTGCTCGGTGGGGCCTGAGGTTGGGGCCACGGCCGGGCAGGGCTGGGGCTCCCTCCAGCCCCCGGGGCCCGCACCCCTCACCTGCCTCCACAGCAGCTCGAAGCTGCCGACGTCGCAGCTGCGGTCGGCCCTGCGGTCCAGCACCACCTTGATGGTGTCCTCCTGCACCTGGGCGCACAGCTGGGCGGTGACGGGCGTGGACGCGTGCATGGTGGGGCTGGAGTTGATCTCGATCAGCCAGGGCCTGAAGTCGCGCCCGAGGACGAAGTCCGCGCCGTAGAGCTCGAAGCTGTTCCTGCGCGCCTCCACGTGCTCCTGGGCCACCTTCATGGTGTTGGCGATGGCCCGCTTCATGGACGGGTAGATGAGGCTGCTCCACAGGGAGCCGCGGCCCCGCTTCTCCAGGTACTCCTGGAACCGGGCGCTGGTCCACATGTTGTGGCAGGGCAGCAGCGGGCTGCGGTCCTTGGCGTTCTTCAGGTGCTTCTGGATGGAGTTGTTGCACAGGTGGATGGCGCTGCGGGGCGGGGCGGAGCGGGGTCAGGCCAGCCGCCGGGCCCTGCCCCTGGCCGCGGGCCACGGCAGGAGGCTCCCCCAGCTCCCGGGAGGCAGGCTCAGGGGGCAGGGCAGGAGCCCACCAGCCGGGGCAGCAACCCGGGGCCTCGGCTAAGTCACGGCATGCTCGCGCCTCAGTTTCCACGTTAGCACGTGGCAGGGAGATGGGCCTCAAAGAGCCGGTCTCGCGAGAAAGATTCACCAACAGTGAAAGTTTCAGCTAGTTCATTTCTACTCGGGCCTTGTTCCAAACGGGACATAAACTGAATAACACGCACTAGATTAGACCATGCTGTAGACCCTGTCATGTACACGTGGCGGGAATTTCCCGTCAGGTGCTGGGTGGCGAGCCCCACCCCCGCGGCCACGGGTAACTTCAGTCCCGTGACACACGAAAGGAAAAACAGCTGTGGACGGGGCCAGCGGCTCGGACAGGGGCCCCCAGCACCCTGAGCGGGTCGGGGAGGCGCCGGGCTGGACCTCACCCACTCGGAACCCACTTCCCGGCTCCCCATCAGCCCGGGGCGAGCGTCGTGTCCCAGAAGCAGAGCGGGGCTCGGGGAGGGTTAACGGAAGCCCTTTTGGGGTCTTCTGAAGACACACACTTCGTGGGAGTGCAGGGCGCTGGCTGTGAGGGCCAGCAGGCCTGGGCCTGTCCCTCGGGGACGGAGCTCATCTAGCTCCATGAATATCGGGGTCCCCACGGGCGCCTCCGAGGCTCTGGCGACAGCGGAAACGGCTGGGGTGCCCTGCCTGTGCCCGCGGCAGCAGCCTGGTGCTCCAGGCGCGGCTGAGATTGCACCTCGCGCCCCCTGCGCCCCGCGCCCCGCGCCCCGCTGACCTGTCCAGATTGTCCAGGGAGAAGCGCTGTGTGGAGAAGCGCAGGTAGCTCTCCTTGTAGAACCAGATGGTCAGGGGGTTCCAGTCCGTGACCAGGAACCACTGCCTGATGTCGAACTTGGTGTCGCCGATGAGCAGCGGCGTCTCGATGTACTTCTGCACTACCCACTTGCTGTCTTTGGTAGACAGGTGGTCCGCGGCCACCAGCTCCAGGATCTCCTCCACGCGGTTCATGCACACTATGTCTGCAAGAGGCCACCGCTCAGCCCTGGGGACGGCAGGCGGGTCGGGCTCCGCCCCGACACCCGTGCGGTGACGGTCCCTCCGGGGCAGCAGGGCTGGGGGCCGGGCAGGGAAGGCTCCGCCCGCAGGTCGAGGCCCAGCCAGGGCAGCCCCCAGGCTCTCCCAGCTGGAGCCAGCCCCCAGGACTCCAGCAAGAACTCGAGGGACAGGGACGGGGCAGAGGCACATTTAAAAGGCGGCCGGCGAGGGAGGGTGTGGCTGAACGGGGGAGCAGGGCGGCTCGCGGGCCCCAGAGGAACCAGCAGGCAGGCGGGGGTGGCAGGTGCTCTGCCAGCCGTGAGGGCCCGGGATGCCTCCTGCCAGGAGTGGCTGCTGAACAGGGTGAGCCAGCGGAAGGGCAGGACTGGGGCGCAGAGACGTTCGCCCACATCTGCCGCTCCCCCACTTGGCAGGATGGTTTACAGTTTCTCAACGCTCAACCCCCAAAGTTAGGGTACACGACTAGCGGTGACCAGGGACATCTGAGCAGAAACGACCTGCATCTCTCTGGGCTGCAGCATCTAATGCCACCGATAGACCTCCTGGCCGTCTCTCTGACAGCCCTGAAGCCTAAAGGGAGCGGAGGGACCTCGAGGGCACCGCCCCCGCGCCGTCCTCCCACGCCCGCCCGCAGTGGACAGCAAGCGTGAGAGGGCGTGGGCCCGCTGAGAGGTGCTCGCGTCTTGCTGACCGCTGGGGTTCGGGGACTGTCTGTTACTCAGCGTGCCCTGGCCCGTCCTGCCTGGCCCGAGGGCGGAGGGGGGCCGCCCTCTGCAGGGCCCCGGAAGCACAAGCAGCACAAGTATCGAGGTGAGATTTCCTCACAGAAACACAAGGCCCGTTTCTTCAGTTACGGGAAGCTGAGGTCTGTCATCCTCTAGGCCAAAGCGAAAGCTGCTGACGTTGCCCTGAGCCAAGAACAGGGTGGAAGTGGGCGGCTCAGAGGCGGGGCCCAGCCAGGGCCCGGGGGAAGCTGCGCACTCGATGAGCACAGTGAGCTCGAGGCAGGCGGAGCACCCCTGGGGACGCAGGTGTCTGCAGCGGGAAGAAGGCTGGTGGGCAGGAAGGGGGATCCGCCAGTGGACAGGGCCGCTGTCAGGGGAGCTGGCCCGGGACAGGGCCAGGGAGCGACAGTGCCCTGGCCGGGAGGTGGCACTCAGGGGACAGCAGGCAGAAGCCCAGGGGAGAGAACGTTTCAGGAGAAGAAGTGGTTAGGGCCGAACGCAGTAACATCGAATTAACAGATTTTTTAAAATCACATAAAATTTAACGATTTGTAATTTTAAAACAGTGACAGCATCAACAAAAGACTTATGAAAACTCAAGAAGCACAGAGAATGTCCAAATTAAAAGAAAAATCTAGAGTCTCGGGAAAATGAGAACATCACATGACATAAACAAGAGAATGCAGCTA
>NW_011889080.1:644840-647233 GCF_000151845.1 Pteropus vampyrus
GGATCAAAGTCCAAAGAAAACTGCAGCCCGTTTCGCTCAGGAACGTGGTGGGAAGACCCCGACCAACCAGCGGGAACGTGGTGGGAAGACCCCGACCAACCAGCGGGAACGTGGTGGGAACACCCCGACCAACCAGCAGAGCCGGCCACAAGCTGGGACACCAGCTGAGACGCCGTTCTGGGACCAGGGCCCCCGCGCACGCTGTCACCCAGGCCGCTCTGCTCCCAGCGGCCGTCCCGCAGGCCGTCCCACGGGCCCTGGACTAGCCCCTCGCCCGCGGGACTCACCTCGGCCCCGGGACTTGGCGGCGGGCTTGACGATCCAGATGTTCTGAAGCCCGTCGATCTCGGTCTGTGGGTTCACAGACGAGATTTTATTCAGCAGATCCTGGCACTGTGAATAGTGACTTCTTGAATTGGAAATGAAGGCGTCTCCACTACGAAGCAAAACCCAGACAGCGCGTGAGGTTCTGGGGGCGTTGCTCGGCCACCGCTGCCCGGTCCCAGCAAGCAGGCCGAGGACCTCTGCACCACGACCTGGCAAGGCTGCTCCCGGCCAGGCCGTGGGGTCTGGGGACCCGGCATGTGGGGCCGGACCACGCACACCCCCAGGAGCGCCGTGCCTGGGCCGACTGAAGGCTGCAGGGAGACGAAGTGGAGTCCCGGCAGGGGCCCCCAGCAGTGCGGCCCTCGCGGGCCGGTACGTCCGGCGGTCAGTGGTGCCTGGATGGCACCTCACCTGTGGGGAGGTCTCGACGGGGAGCCGACCTGCCCACGCTGGCCACGCCCACGCTGCCCATACTGCAGCACACGTGGACTGGGTCCAGCTTAATGTCCTGCAGGCTGGTCTGTCCCAGGACTGGCTGGAGGCCACACAGTCACAGTGGCACCAGGGCCGGCCCAAGAAGCCACCATGATGTAAGGGGTAAAGGCAGGAAGATGGCAGAACCCCGAGGGGCTTTCTGAGCTCAGTGGTGCCTTGCTAAAGCCAGGGACAGGGAACCAGCGCCCACATGTGGAGGACGCAGCAGACGCGGCTCCGAGGGACGGCCACGCCCCATGGCGATGGCCCAGAGGTGGGAGCTGAGCTTCCTGGGACACGGCCCTCCGTGCTCAGTGTCCCAGCCGCACCTGCTGGGGACAGGGCAACACGGGAGGAGCAGTGAAGCGCGGGGCGTCCCTGCTGAGGTGCTGGACTTGCGGCCGGGACGTGAGAAAGCAGGGGCCGCCGGAGGTCAGGCCCTTGCCTGGGCGTAGGGAACGGGGAACGTGTCCTACAGGGCCACAGCCCAGCTCTGCCCGGACATGGCCAGGGGAGCCCCGGGCCCTCCCTGCAGTAGACGAGCTGCGTCTGAGCCCGGCATGACGACAGGATGTGGTGGGAGGGGGTGCAAGCCCCACGCGCCCCATAATGGCCCGCCTGGCCGTGGACTGGCCGTGGACACCATGCGGAATGAGCCAGGTTGCCGAGGGCATCACCACGCTGGGCAGGAGCAAAGCTGCCCCAGAGACCAGCACACTCACGTGACGCGAGGGCCACCCTGACTTTGGCTCAGAGAGGAGACACAGGGCTGGCCTCCCCACAGGAAGGAACCCATGCTTCTCCCCAGGAGGACACCTGGTCTGGCTTGGTGGCATTTGGGCAGGAGCACATGTCACGCGTCACGGTGACGACAAGGTCACCTTGGAGGAAGAGGATGGGAGGACTGGGGCGGGAGCCAGCCACTCTCCGGCCCTGGACACGCCCATGACCGCCAGAGAGGGGCACACCCGCCGATGCTGAGCTCGACGCTGTGGCACTGGGCACTGTCCACGGCAGCGACGTACAGATGGCATGCGGCCCCTCCTCCCCCCCGCAAATCCCAGTGGCGCTTTCTACAGAAACAGAAAAACCCATCCCAAAATTCACATGGGATCGCGAGGGACCCCGAATAGCCAACACGACCCTGAAAAGGGACGAGGCTGGGGGTGTTCCGCGTCTTAGTTTCAAGTCACTACCAAGCGCAGCAATCGGACAGCGAGGACATTGGACACGAGGACACTGGACGCGGGGACACTGGACCAGCGGAACGGAAGAGCGTGTCTGGACGTGAACCCTCGCGTGCACGGTGAAACGCCTCTGACGGGTGCGAGGCCGAGCCACGGGGAAAGGACAGTTGAAACCACACGGCTCCGGGGGACCGGACGTCCACGTGCGAGAGGACGAAGCCGGACCCTCCCCTCGCACCGTGCACAGGAATTCACTCAAAATGGATCAAAGACCCAACGTGAAACCAAAAACAATAAAACTCTTACAAAGGTTATCAACATACGTTTCAACAACTGCTAAGTTGCAAACTTAGGAAACTCTTAGGAAAAAAACCCAGGGCATGAGCTTCAGACTTGATTTTACAG
>NW_011889080.1:648140-651446 GCF_000151845.1 Pteropus vampyrus
TGGACGTTCCGACTGGACATGAGTCACAGCACCGAGCACTGTGATTTTGGGGGCAAACCCTGGAAGACGAAAACAAATGTGTATCTGAAAACCAATTACGGGAGACACAATAAGGTGGTCGGATACCTGCTCGGGGGATCCGACTCAGGCAGCACACTGCGGCCATCGTGACCGCTGTGATAAGTGGGGAAAAAACAGGTAAACTACAAACGTCGTGCTTTCTGAAATGTCAGAGAGCTGTGGGCGCGAAGGGGACGGGGTGGCCTGCCGCTCCAGACTCGGAGGAGCTGCTCCGGGGCCAGCCGCGTGTCTCGGCCCCCTCGTTCCCGGGGAATATTTGCCAAATCTAGGTGAAGGTTGAGACTCAGGCACGAGCAGAAGGACTTCATTCTGGGAAGCCACATGGCACGAGGTGCTCCAAACACACGGCCAGTTTCTCCCAGAGCACAGGACGCTGGCCGAGAAGACGGGGTGAAGCCCCCATCTCGTGGTGCTGAGGAGGCCAGTTCTCCCAGGGAGGGGCCTGCAGCAGATGCTCGTCAGTTCCGCTCTAGAGACGTGACACCAGCGTGAGCTGAATGTCCTAAGGCCGCACCCCAGCCCTGCTCACGCGCTCACAGCCCACCCGCACAGCAGGGGACCGTGTGGACCCTCCTGCGGGGGGGACAGCATGGACGCGCGAGGCCTGGTGTACAGTAAACACGAGAGAGGCTGGGAAGAGGCAGGAAAACCTGACTTCACACGAAGCGCAGAGGCGGCAGGAGAAGGGTGAGCCGGGAGCTGCAGTTGGCACCGGGTCGGTTTAAAAACCGGCCAGACACAACAGAGAGCAAATCCGGCCGCCCCCAGGGGGCGACGGCAGAAAATTCCAAGCTCAGCCTCGGAGGCAGAAAGGGGACCGTGTAGAGCAGAGAGGGACGTGCGACGCCCCCTGGTGGTCGCACCCACTTGCACCCATGGGCGCCGGGGCTGAGCAGAGGAGCCGGAAAGGGCGGAGGGAGGGACCCTGCGGAGCTGAAGGCGGGAACTCTGCAGCCTCCACGCAGGACGAACCCGCAGACGACGAAATCCCCGAAAAGTCAGTACAGTAAACACAAAGAGAACCGCATCTACGCCCGAAGCCGAACTTCTGAAACCGAAAAGAAAAAGAGACAGTCTTTAAACGCGGCTCGAGGGACTAAAACGCTGTAGGAAGACGGACAGCGACGGCCCGTTTCCAGCAGGAGCCACGGCGGCGGAAGACGCTGCAGTGACTAACGCTTCTGCAGAGCCGGGGGAGGGCGACCGGCCGCGAATCTGCCGCAGCGGAAACACCCCGAGGAGGCGAAGACGCGCCGGGACCAGAGCAGCCTCTGGCAGCTCGACAAAGCTACGAGAACGGAAGACATTGTTTCCTCAGGCTGGAAAAATTATACATATCTCAGAGGGAATCGCAGAGCTGCAGGGAAAACAAAACAAAACAAAACAAAACGGGGTAAACCCAAAAATAAACGCGAGAACGCCGGTCGTTTAAGGCGACCACGGCGCCCACGTGCCGTGGAGCGTGCACCTCCGTGGAAGTAACACGCGGTAGTGGCACCGCGGGCAACGGCCACACGGCGTCGAGGTGCCCGGGCGTGGCAAACGCAGACGCCAGGGGCCCCGCGTCGAAGGTGCAGTCTGTGTGTGACACCTGGCACACCGCCAAAAATACACACGCATTAGCTAAAAATATTTGGCGTTGGAGATAAGATGGAATAATTAGAAATACTTGACCGACTCACAAGGAGGTAGGCGAGACGGCACCATGAAACAGCAAACGGATAAGCAGAGAACAGGAGCGAGAATGGACTTAAACCCAACCGGATTCACGGGTCTTCACGAGAATGAAAGCAACGCGCCAGCCAGTTAACAGGAAAACGCCGTGAGGCCGGGCACAAAGCCAGACCCGGCCATTACCACGGGCTCCTTCTGGGAGACCCGCTTCGGAACACAAAGCCAGCCACAGACGGGGAGGGGAGGGTGGGAAAGCTCTGTGCACACAGCGCGCCGAAGGAAGCGGCTAACGGGGACCACTTCACAACGACGTTACCTCATAATGACGGACGGGCCCGATCCGCGGAAGACGACGCTATCCTGCATCTAAACACATGAAGCGAATGACCACAGAACTAAAAACAGAAGCAGGAGAGCCTCGGACACAGCCGGAGGGCGCTCCGTGTCCTGGGGAGTGTGCTTGGCAAGGTCGAGGGTTTGGACAATCCGCCTGACGGCTGCGACCTTTCCAGGGCACGCGAGCGAGCGACGGCACACGCGCCGCAGCCACGTCGTCATCCGACCTTCGTGGCGGGTCACGTGCTGGGGCGAAGGCAACTTCCCAGCGGCTCGCGCTTACTCGTTGCCCATAGTGGAGACCGGCGCCGTCTCCTGCCTAACGCGAAGCTCACGACGGAGTGAGTAATGGCGGGAAGCCGCAGGGAGAGGGGAAGCAGCGAAGCATCCAGAAGAAGTCGTGACCTTGGAGAGGCAAAGGTCGCTGCGACGGGACTCGGAGCGCCCTGCCTGGCTGGGTCCCGGAACACTGGGCTTCACCAGGAGCTCTGCTCAGGGCAGCAGACGAGACACACGGGGGCAGGCGTGCCGGACGCAGAAACCCACCCAGGGCCTGTGAGGACAGAGACGCTTAGAAATCAATGGACGGCACGACCTCTCGCCCTCTACGCGAGCCAAAGACATGAGCAAGCTCAGCAGACGACCAGGGAGCACGCGAAGCCACGTCCAGCGCCGGTGGTCATCGGAGAGACGCACACTAACCGCCAGGAGTGACCCAGAAGAGAGAAGCAGCAAGCCTCGCCCCTGTGGGTCACCCACGGGCCCACCCACGTCACAGCGCTGAGCACCGTGTGGCTGGGTGATGGGGGACGCTGCTCAGCCACGGGCAGGAACGTGGGTGGGCCTCGTGGCAACAGATCACAGCCCGCAGAGCCCACGAGCGGGAGGCTGGCTGAGGGGATCAGACCAGGGCCGGCCTGAGGGGTGCTGCCTGGGACGGGTTACTAGGGAGCCTGACAGGGCCAGGAATGCTGTGTCTCGATCTGGGCCAAGGTGACACAGGTGTGCACGTGAGCCAGACACGGCCGTGCACGGCAGGCCCCTACTGTGCTCTGTCTCCATGAAAAAGAGAAAACGTTCCTCAATTCAGGACAGAGGGACAGAGATGGCCTGGGGGGGGTGCATGTGGCTGTGGGCAGACCCCCCAAGACGCAGCCTTGACTCCCCTGACCCGCCCCCTCGGCCATCGGGGTGCCAGCTCCTCTGCTGGCTGTG
>NW_011889080.1:652336-655257 GCF_000151845.1 Pteropus vampyrus
CCGAGCAAACCTGGGGGTCGGGCCGGTGGCCGGCGGGAGGACACGGCGCCCGCAGCGAGGCCCCGCCGAGGCGCCACTGGCGGAGGGAAGGCCTGGCTCCCGCTGCGGAGGTTTCGGTGCGCATCGGAAACGTGGAGAAAAGAGCGCGAACAACCATCCCAAAGCGAAGATGGCCTCGGTTCCGGCGGCGGGCAAGGAGCTCGGGAGTCTCCGTTCCACTTAACGACGAGCTGCACGAACTGAGAAATCCCCACTCCTGTCAGGCCGCAGGCGACCCGGAGGAGGGGCCCGGAGCCCGGCTGAGTGACCACCCGCTGGAGGTTCCAAGTGCAAGACGCCCCCAGTTCAAAACTGCAGGGGGGTCCGTTCTGGGGGCCCCCTCACACTTTCTTCACTTTGATCTCTGGGAGCTTGAATGTCTACGAGAAACCCCTGTGACGGAGAGACCATTCCGTCCTTATCCAGGCCTGCCCTCGGGGGTGGCTACAGAGCCTGACCAACCTGGGGGAAGAGAAACTGTCAGCTCCAACTGGCGCCAGCGGAGCGGGGGACGGGAACGGAGAAGCACGCGTGGAGTCAGGGAGCAGGGCGCGGGCTCGCCGAAGCCTGAGCCGGGTGGTGGGACCACGGAGCCCCCACCCCGCGCCTGACGCCACGTCACCAGGGTTAGTCACTGCGGCTCCTTCCGCCTGGTACTCCACGTCCCGCTATCAGGAAAGATGACAGGGCACAGCGCACAGTTTGAAGAGACAGAGCCGTCATCAGAAGCAGACGTGGCAGGGATGCTGGAGCTGTCACACGGGACTCTGATGAGCGAGGGCTGTAGGGTGACGCAGGCAGCATGCCAGAACACACAAGCGTGTGAGCGGAGGGCGGGAACCCTCAGAAAGAACCAGAAACACGCTAGACACGGAAACACTGCCGCGGAAATGGAGAATGTCTTTCCCGGGCTCATCGGTGGACGGAACACGGCTCGGGAAAGACCTCTGAGCTAGAGGGGGTGTCAGCAGAATCATCGGAAACCGAAAAGCGAAGAGAACAACACTGGAAAAAAAAACTGAGCAGAGCTCAGGGGGGATTTGCAGCAGCGAACGCGTCTGGTAGACGAGACGAGCTCGTCACGTCCCTGGGCTTCCACCTTGAGAACCTAGGAAAAGAACGAGTCAAGCCCAAAGTGAGCAGAAGAGAAGAAAAAATTGAGCATAAATCAATGAAACTGAAAACAGAAAATCAGTAGAGAAAATAAATGAAACCAAAAACTGGAATTTCGAAAAGATCAATAAAATTGATAAGCCTTTGGCCAGACCAACTAAGAATAAAGAGGGAACACAAACTGCTAATGTCACAAGTGAAAGTGGGGACATCGCTACAGATCCCGTGGATGTCAGAGGACGATAAAGGAGCATTATGAGCAACTCTGTGCTCGCACACTCGGTGACCTAGGTGAAGTGGCCCGACTCCTTGAGAGGTGCAACCTGCCAACCTCACACAGGAAGAAACAGACAATCTGAGGAGGTCTGTATCAGTTAAAGACATCGAATCAATAATCAATAACCTTCCGAAACAGCTCTGGGCCCAGATGGGTCCCTGCTGGATTCTACCAAACATTTAAGGACTAAATTGTACCACTTCTCTAGTCTTTCGGAGGACGGAAGTGAAGGGAATACTCGTAACTCATCCTGCGAGGCCAGCGTTACCCCGATACCAAAACCAGACCAAGACAGCACGAGAAAAACCACAGAGCGATGTCTCTCGTGAACACAGATGCAGAAACCCTCAGCGAGACGTTAGCGTGTCGCATCCAGCAACGTGTGAGAATCACACACCACAGCCAAGTGGGAATTATTCCGGCGTGCGAGGCTGCTTCAACAGGAGACTCATCGCTGTAAATCCATCAGAGCGACAGGCCAAAGAAGAAAAACTGCCCGATCCTATCGCTAGATACAGAAAAAGCTTCTGACACAATCCAGCACCGGCTCATGGTGAAAACTCAGCAACTGAGGAGCAGAGGGGGGCGTCCTCGCCTCGGCGAGGAACATCTGCAGAAAGCTCCAGCTAACATCCTCCTGATGCTGAGCACCTTGAGGCTTCCCCGCTGGGGTCAGGAGAATGGACAGTGCAGAACTGAGGTCAGGAGCAAGACACACATGCCCTCTTGCTGTTCCTTTTCAACACGGTACTGAAAATCCTAGCTAAAGCAATAAGACTGGAAAATAAAATAAGAGGCATACAGACTGAGAAGGAAGAAATACACCTGCCTTTATTGACAGAAAACACGATTGTCTATGCAGAAAAGAAGCATTACCCAGAAAAACTCTTGGAACCAATAAGTGACTATAGCCCATCACTTTATAGACCAGCAATGCATAACTAGAATTTGAAACTTAAAAATGATGACATTTACATTAGTACTCCAAAAATGAAGCAAACAAACCTAACAAAAATGTATGAGATACATATGTATATGAGGAGAACTGCGAAAACTCTAACGAATGGAATCAAAGAACTATAAATGGAGAAATAGTCCACGTTCTTGGGCTATATCATTGTCAAGATGTCAGTTCTTCCCAACTTCATTTGCAGATTCTACACAATCCCAATAAAAACGAGACAAACAAACAAACAACAACCAAGTCATCCTGCGAATACTGATAAACCGATTCCAAAGTTTATACGGAGCGGCAAGAGACACAGGCAGAACAGCCAACACGACATTGAAGGGGAACCAAGTCCGACGTCCAGACTTACTGCAAGTCTGCCGTGATCAAGACAGCGTGGTGTTGGTGACGGGACAGACGGACACGTCGAGGGACAGAACGGGGAGCCCAGAGCGAGACCCATGTAAACGTGGCCAGTCGTCTCGGACAGAGGCGCAGGGGCAAGTCGGGCGGGAGAACACGGTCTTTTCAACAAACGGTTCC
>NW_011889080.1:656293-657790 GCF_000151845.1 Pteropus vampyrus
AGCACCTTCTTTCACGGTCGCCCACACTCGGGAGCAACCGAGATGCCCTCGGCCGGTGACGGGTACACGAGCCGCGGTCCACCCAGACAGTGGAGTGTCGGTCAGCGACAAAGAGGAATGAGCTCACGAGCCGTGAGGAGACCCCGGGGACCCCTGAATGGGCGAGAGCAAGTGGGAGGAGCCAATGGGCTGCCTGCCTCCCGGGGAGGGGGAGGGGGAGGGGGAGGGGTGGAGACGCAGAGGGCGGGGTCGGCGGGGGTGGGGGAGGCACAGGCGGAGCACGGAGGGCTTGAGGGCAGCGAGACTTCTCCGTGTGACACTGTCGTGGTGGCTCCTGCCCAAACCCACAGGATGAACTGGAGTGACCCCTGAGGTGGACTCTGGACGCTGGGTGACGATGATGGGCAGTGTAAGTTCACCAGGTGTAGCGGATGTCCCTCTCTGGTGGGGATGCTGGTCCTGGGGCAGGGGGCACGGGCCCTCTCCGCACCCCCTCAGCCTTTCTGTGAGCCTGAAACTGCTTCACTGAAGTGAACGACAACTAAGACCTTTTGGGGGCTTTGTGGGCCTCAAACCTCGAGGCTCAGCCCCCCGCCCCACGCAGGGGTGCCATCCCCACCGCCCGCTTCCGTGGGGCCTGGTGGGACAGACTGCGGGCGGGGCGGATGTTCACACAGCCCGCTGAGCCTCTGCCGCTGTCCCCGGCCAGCTCCCCGGCCGGCTCGGCCTCGGGCCCACGCTCACCTGTCTCGCCTGGCTCGCTGCTGGGGTCGCTGCCACCGGCCTCCTCCCTCCCACGCTTGGCCTTGCTCCTGCTGCTGTCCTGGTGGCTGACCACCCACTTGAGGATGCTGGAGGCCGCCGTGCGCCGAAAGTCATCTGAAAGGAAACCCAGGCCTCGCCCCCGCCCGCGCTGGGGGCCCGGACCTCGGCCAGTGCCAGCCACTCTCAGCCCGGGTGTCCCGCGGCCTGCGAGGGCCCTGTTCCCTGCCCCCACAGCCCTCCGTGGGCCGGCACACCCCTGCCCCATGCACCCCGCCTCCACCCCCACTCCCGACCCACCCCGCAGCAGGCCCGGGCAGAACCCATGCAGCCCCCTGTGCCTCCAGACTGCCTCCCCTGCTTCTCTGTCCTCAGCCCTCACCGCAGTCCCCTAGAAGGACCCCCATCGTGTAACCTCGCTGACCTCCTGGGACGCACCGGCCTCCACAGCCCTCGATGTGGACGGCCGGGGTCCAGAGCACCCGCCCAGCACAGAGGAAGCCCTGTGCCCTGCAGACCCAGCTCTAACCCCGCTCAGCGCCTCTGCGAGTGACCCCAGCCTGTGCCCGCACGAGGCCAGCACTTCCCACCCAGATCCAGTCCAGCCTCAGCTCAGTCCCGCCCAACATCCAGCTGCCCAGCAGCTCCTGTCCCCTGGAAACTTCTGGAACCCAAGCTTCCCAAGCAGCCTCCCCCAGGACCTTCACCGAGCCTCCTCCCTCCATCCTACAAATG
>NW_011889080.1:658703-662051 GCF_000151845.1 Pteropus vampyrus
GAAGGGCGCCAGTGGTCAAAGACTTCTTAGGACATACAGACCTCATAGGGAGCCCTGGGGGCAGCAACCAGCCTCGGCCCTGAACCCCCACGTCAACCTCGCCATCGAGGGGATGGACCCCTACCCACCCTGTCCCAAGTGGGTACCCGTAGGTCCCTCTGACCGGGCAGGCCCCTCCCATGAACTAGCCCTCGGGGTAAATGTGGGACCCCAGCCTCCAGGCAGGGCCGTGGGGCTGGGAGGAGGTGAGGCCAGGAGGTGCCAGGTGTGGCGGACACCACGTCACCGCCTCCCCGCAGAGCCCGTCACTGCCCCCGTCCTCCCGTCCCACGCTTGGCCTGTGTGCCCAGAGGGGGGCCACCCGGGGACACAGCGAGGCCCACGCGGGACTCTGGATGGGTGGAGCGGGTGCTACTCTGGACGTGACGCTGGGCAGAGGCCTCTGGCCGGGACGGCTGGGGCAGTCCTGAGGACCAATCCCGAGGTGACTGGTCCTCGAGCGGCTCTCCCACGGGGCAAGGCGCCGCCCCCCGCCCCCTCGCCCCCGCCCCCCACCTCGCTCACCTTGGTGGTGAAGGAAGCTGTTTTCCCGTAGTGATTCAGCATCTGGTCACAGTTCAAGCTGTGGCAGTCGACAATGTCCCTTTTGATAGTCCAGAGCAAGTATGGCGTTTCGTTTTTTACCAACCTGGACTGGCGAGAAAAACACCTTTGTCAACACCGTAGATGGGGACGTGGCCGAGAGTAAAGGAAGTTGGACCTGAATGACGTGCAGTGTAGGTTCTGACCTGTGTCCTCGCACAAGCCCCTGGGGGCAGCTGTGGCCACGTGGGGTTTCTGCTGTGGCACGAAGCGCGTGCGGGGCGTCAGGCTCTGGGCTGCCGGGGCCCCCGGGCGTGGGGCTGCGAGGGGCTCCGGGCTCAGCGGCAAGCCCCCTGCCCCGGCAGCCCCCCTGCCTGCACCTCCGGGGGACGGGCTCCTCCCTGCTGCCCACTCCCACAGCACGGGAAACCCGGGGCCACCAGAGCCAGGGGCCAGGGGGCGGGGCTGAAGCTGGACACGGTGTCCTTGGTGTCCGTGCTTTTGTGTTTACAAACAGTGGCACCAGTTTGGTCAAAAATTCTGACCAAATCGATACGAGAGAAGAAAAACATTGTCCAACACTCTGGGCCCCCAGAGACGAGCGTGGCGAGGTGAAGATGTACAGGTCGGTCTCCGCAGACCGGTCGGGGCGCGCCTGCCGGCGCCTCCGCTCCATTAGGGCCGGCTGGGGCCCGGCCCTCCTGCCCTGTGCACGGGCGCCACCCAGTGTCACCCAGCGTTGGCTTTTAGAGAAACGACTCAAGGAATGTGCTCGGCAGCCTGCCCCGTCTTGGCCCCTGCCCCATCTGACTGTCGCTCCGTGGCCTGAGTTCCTTGCCCACCCTGCACTTCGGGGCTTCTAAGGGACGTGTGCTGTGACCGCCCCCCACGCTGGCGTGTCTCTGCCCCTGTGGTGCCTTTGGGGGAACGGGCACTGGGCCGTAGCAGTGGCGTGTCCGGCCTTTCTCATGGCGAACGCTCTCGGTCTCATCTAAGTCGCTCTCCTCCCCCGAGGGCACAGAGTGACCCGGCACCCCCTCTGGCAGCTCGAGTCGTCTCCTGGGTCTGCCTCGCCCCCCACCCCCGTGTCGGCGCCTCGTGTCTCGGCACCGGCTCTGCCGAGTCTGTCTCTGCCGCCGAGTTGCCACACCCTGGCTGACATCAAGGTCCCATGAACTTGGCCGACCAGGGCTCTGCTCCGCTCCGCGTCCATGCGTGTGGCCAGTACGACACTGTCCTCACGGTCGCAGCCTCCCCGAGGGAGAGGCACCTGAGGGAGAGGCACATTCCCCCACCTGCTTCCCGCAGGCCCCGGGGCTCTGGCCCTCTCCTCCGGGACTCCACGGTCACAGACGCGGCTCGGCAGCTTCCACGCGGGCACGCGGGGACGCACACGCACACGCACGCGCACGCATGTCCTGCCCCGTGTCGCCCAGGCGGCCCAACCCCATAGCCCGGCTCCATGGCGGCCAGTCACGAGGCACGGTGTGACGCTGGCCTTGCCGCCCTCCCGCAGGACACGGCCAGGTGGCCCCCAGGGCCGGCTGGGTGTGGCGCCGCGGCGAGGTCATGGCCGAGCCCCGGGCGGCTCAAGCGGTGACGTGTGGGGACCTACCATCACGTCGTGGATGTCCTCTGGTCTCTCCAAAGCCACGTCTTGGTTTTCTTTGCCTTCAGCACGTTTACTTTCTGCAAACGACACACGGGGAGGCGCCAGCGTGTCACGGCCTGTACCCTAACCGCAGACCCTCGCGGCAGCGCCGGGCAGGTCTGGCGTGGGCCGTGGGGTCCTGGGCGGGGCGTCACAGCCCGGCAGGGCGGTGCGGACCGCATCGGGGCCTGAGGACAGACGCTCGCGCAGACAAAGGCCCAGCACCTACCGGCCGCCCCTTCGCCCTCGTCGCCGTGCGTGCTGGCCCTGGGCAGCGTGTGGACGAGCTTCTCCACCCAGCCCCTCCTGCGCAGGGCGGCCCGGACCACCGGGTAGTGTCCGTACAGGAAGAAAATCTTCTTTTCCTCAAAGTGAGAGCACGGTCTCGTTAACGGCTGCGAGCAGGTCACTTCCTTCCGCGTGGTGTGAGACGGACTGTGCTGGGGGAGACACCACGGCCACCGCGACACCCCCGGGGAGGCCGAGAACCAGACGCGGGCGGGGCCGGGCCCGCGTCCTCGTGGGGCCCGCACACAGGGAAGTGCCACACTCGCCGTCACACAAACACACGCATGCGCACGGTCACACACACACACGGTCACACGCAACACCATCACGCAGGCACAGTCACACGGTCACGCGCACACACATGCACATGCATACACACAGTCACACACATGCACACGCACACACTGTCACGCACGCGCACACCCACCGTCACACACACACGCGCACTCACCACCATGCACACGTGCACACATTGTCACACACGGTCACACACACCTACACACATACACACATCGTCACGCATGCACACACCATCACACACATGCACACACTCACACATGCACAAATACGCACACACGGTCACACATGCACACGTGCACACATTGTCACACACGGTCACACATACCTACACACACACACACATGCACACACATCGTCATGCACGCACACACTCACCATCACACACACATGCACACACTCACACATGCACAAATACGCACACACGGTCACACATGCACATGTGCACACACTCACCTTTACATGCACACACATGCACATTGTCACACACACACGCACAGGAGGCACAGCCAGGATGACGGGGCCTGAGA
>NW_011889080.1:662723-669748 GCF_000151845.1 Pteropus vampyrus
TCCATGCCTGTGGCCGGAAGCCGTGAGTCCAAGTTCCGGCTCCCACGGAAGACCTGGCCAGCCAAGGGACCTCCTCGAGCCTCCTTCCACTCTGAAATTGCCCCAAAGCCTGCCCTTGCCCCCCAACAGGCCCATGCGCCAGCGCACGGGGGGTGGGGGGGGCGGACAAGCCCGATTCACGGCGGGGATGCTGCGAAGGTGGGGTGAGGACCTGCAGGCATCAGCACCCTGCAGCCCCGCACCCCCATGACTGCAGTCAAACTGAATAACTTTAGAAAGACTGACTGATTTTAGTAAGTGAGCAGAATACAACACCTAAGGGAGCCAGAGAAGGAACAGAAACGGAGGGAAGACGGCTAATGTGTGAGAGAAGACAAATGTGATTTTAAAGCTCATCGGTCCACAAAGGACAAACCCAAGGAACGAAGTCAGACGGTGACGCGCGGGGACATCTGCATGTGCCAGGAGCTTAGAGAGATGAACACACTAAATGCACCGGTTAAAAGGTAGAGACTGCCAGCGACGTTTCTTAAAATCCAGCTTTATGATGTTCCCAAGAGAATGCAAGCATGAGCCTGCGGACAGGGAGAAAATCAAACGAGCTCGATCTGAGATGAGGCAGACTGGGACAAATCGACGTTGCTGAAGTAAAGGAAATTATTTCACAATGTAAAGGGTCAATTCTCCATGAACCTACATTGCTATGTACCTACTGGGGGGCTATAAGTTATTTATACACAGTGAAAACAGACCGAACGGCACAGCAGACAAATGCACATCGTAACGGGATATTCAAGACGCTTCTCTCAGTAAGTGATGGACACAGACCAAAGGAGTCTGGAAGACCGAGAGACTTGAACTGCACAAACTACCTCTACTCGGCAGTAGTGTATGGGAACTTTCCCACAAACTAACGAGACGCTGGGCAGAAAGCAGGTCTGAGCACGTTCCAGCAGAATAGCATTACACAGAGTCCATTCTCAGCCACAATGCGAGCGAGCCACACATCAATAACAACGACGAGAAAACAGGATAGAAACGAAGAACTATACTCGCAAGTAACCCCTGATCCATGAAGAATATGAGAGAAAATATTTTCAACTGAATCTCAACAGAAATACTGCAAAATGAAAGCTCGTGGAACACAGTGCTCGGAGGGATGTTTGCTCCAAAATGCTCACACGTCTCCAGGTCTCAGAAGAAACCCTGCGAATCACTGAGCTGCTGGGGCTCTGTTCGCTGCAGCCCCAGGAAGGGCGGGGATTCCAGAAGGCACCCTGTGGCCACCAGGATTTGGGGGGTGGGTGACCGAGGGTGATGGACGTGTCCTCGGTCACCGCTGCGGTGGCTGCTGCTGACGATGACACATATCACGCGTGTCGTGCTTCTCTCTCCAGATGCACCGCCGTGCTGTGCCCCGTGTGTGTGTGCACGTGTGCGTGTGTGCATGCATGGGTGTCTGTGCACATGCGAGCATGCGTGTGCACGCGTGTGTACGTGTGCGCCTCAGAGAAAGCTAAGGAGCAAGTGCGGGTTCGAGCACTGACGCACGTTGGATTTCTCGGGGTTCCCGCGGTCCCCGCCTTCTGAGCGATGGCCACCGGCACACGATAAAGACAGAATACGGCCTCTTCCCCAGACATGGCTGTCCGCGTGCTCAGGGCACCGGCGAGGAGACAGCTGCTCCGTGAAAGCACACTGGCCGCTGCCTCCTCTCCCCCGGACCCGGGCACTCCACTGCGGGCAACGGCATGGCCTCTCTGCCCCGGGGGGCTGCTGCCCCAGAAGCTCCCCGACTCATAACTTGGGGTTCCTGTCCTGAGGCACGAACCCTCTCTGCATACACGGGTGGCATCTGTCCTCACCGCGTCACCCTGAGGGGCGTGGGGGACTGACACAGGGGCTCTGTGAGTCATTCAGAGTCGGCCCCTGACCTGACACCCACAGCCCGCAGCCACACGGGGTCGCAGGGGAGACACGGTCACGGTTCCTGCGTCCGCACTGTCCCAGTTTGGAAAGCATTACCTATTTCAAATCCACAGCCGAGATGAAAGTCACTCGGGAGAAGCCCGTGGGGGCCAGGCCGGGGGCCCAGGGCAGGAGCCAAGGCCCACTCCCCACATGCCAAAATCAATTCCCATTTTTAAAAAGTGCCCCTCTCCACCGGGCCCCAAAGATCATTTACCTTGATGGCTTTCTCCGTCAACTGTCTTGCTAGTCTGTATCTGTCTAATTTGGGGGAAGAAGTCGAATCTTGGGGAACTCCTCGTTTCAATTCTGCAAAAGAGAGAAGGACGTGAAGGCAAACGGGCCCTCAACGCCAGAAACACAGGGTGGGGGTCGCCGCCCCCAGCCGCCCTGCCTCAGGCCTCCACACCCCGGCCTCAGGGCCCTGGCCTCACCCTCTCAGTGCCACTCCGCCGGCCTCGGGGGCCCCTCTCCCCCCGCCCAGCCCGCGGCCACACGAAGGCTCCCACCGCTCCCTGCTCCGACCCCGGCCACCAGACTCCTGTCAGCGCACACCGAGCTTCTAAGTAACCGCCTTAAGAACTAAATGAACGCCCCGCGCTGCACCCCACGCTCCACCGCCAGCCTCTCTGCTCCCCTCTGCCCACACCCCCATCGCTGGATCCTCCAGACACGCCCACGCCAAGGTCATTCCCGCTCAGGTGGGCCCCGTGGTCACTCCCCTGGGTCCTGGCAGCACTGGTCCCCTGGTGAGTCCCTCCCCTGGGCTCCCACTGCCCCTCCTCACTGTGGCCCCTGCTCCCGCCCACACTCTAACTGTGGGGTGCCCAGCCTGGGCCCCAGGCTTCGAGCTTGGTCCACCTCCTCCCGTGTGGTGGCTTTAAGTCCCCGTGCCAATGCCCCCGGAGTGGACACAGCCCGCCCAGACCACCCGGCCTCCAAGGCCCCCTAGACCCCGCCCCCGGATGTCGCAGGCCATCGCAGGTGGACAGGCCAGCAGCGTCACCCCACCGCCGGCTCCTCCTCCGCGGATCCGGGACAGAGCCCACGTGCACGCGGCCGAGGGCCGTCCACGCGGGAACGCGAACCGCAGCCCAACCGACGTCACGCGACCGTCGGTCCGAGCCGGGTCACAGGCCCGGTGCGAGGGCGTGACGCCCGGGGCACAGGCCCCGTTTCCGCTCGCTGCTCTGGCCGCTTTCACGGGACAAATGCGGTCGCCAAAACCGACACAAGGAGAAGCCGAAGACAGGTACCGTCCGCCGGCTGCCTCAGAGGCCGAATCGGGATTTCAGAGCCGCCCCGTAAGAGAGCAGCCGGCTCCCCGGGCGAACGCCACCCGGCGCCTCGCCGGTCGCCCAGGGCTGGACGCGACGCCACGTCTTGTTATTCTCCACACTAGGACGATAAAGAAAAACCTTAAACGCCAGCTCAGCAGACACACAGAGCTTAACAAACACCGGTTTCCGCCCCGGCGGAACCCCCGGCGGGCAGGAGGCACACAAACGGCCTGGGGTCGCCGGTCTGGGACACCGCAGCCCTGGGCGACCTCAGGGCTCCTTGGGGCCACAGATACAGACTGGGGGCACAGCGAATGATTCGGAAGCGCCTTGAGGAGGCAACTGCAGATGACCGAGCGTCACAAAGTGTGACAGTGACTGACTGACATTGTCCAGACGCCCAGAAAGAGTCCCCAAACCCCACGCGGGGACCTCGCCCGTGGCCATCGGAGACGCCTGCAGCCACACCCTCCCTAGAGATCCGTAGGTAAGGGATGGAAACGGGCACCCGGCAGACCTTCCAGAAGGGTCCGAAGCTCACGGAGGCCACAGGCCCACGTGGGATGGAAGCTCTTCCGGGGCTCAGAGAAACGGCCGTTCCAACGGGGGCAGCCGAGCCCCGGGGAGGGTGGGGGGGCGCTGTGGTGGCCGTGCAGAGCTGACCTTGGGGTCAGCTGTGGTCACAGCTGTGACAGAAACGCATCCTCCCCTGTCAGGCCTGTGACCTTCTCAGCCCTGCAGGTGCTGACGAAGCTCTGTCCCATCAACCTCCTGCTCCCACAGCAGGGGACACCACTGCTACCAGGTGCCAAAGCGCCACCCTTCCGAGCAGCCACGGGCAACGCAGCTGGCCGGGGGTCTGGCCAGCACTGGCCACTGACCAGCCGTGGCTCCAACGATGCGACAGCCACACACTAAGGGCAAAGCGGGGTACATGGACTCCCAGGCGCCTTGGCCAGATGCCAGCCCGATCCATCCCGCCTCTCAGCTCGCCGCGGGGGGGCAGGGGGCAGGGGGCACAGACCCGCCTGGACCCCGCCCTGAGGCAGCAATCGGACAGGCCCCAAAGGCGGCTGTCTGCGGAACAGGAGGCTGTCCTCACGAGTGAGTCCACATCTCGAAAACGGAAAGCCGAGGGCAGCTCGCCGAGACTGAGGCGGCCCGGCTCGCTGTGTGGTCCCCGGCGGCGCCGATTCGCACGCACGGAACCACCCCGAGCACACCTGGGAGTTACCAGGAGCACGCGAGCACGTGCTGGGCCTTTGTTAAGACACTGTTGCTCGTTTCGCTGAGTGTGACAAAAGAGTTATACAGAAAACGCCAATTTTAGAGATACGGCATAAATATTTAGATACATACTAACATTTATTTAGAAAACATTATTGAAAATTTAATAAAATCATTAATAAAGACGAACGAGACATTTCATAATATTAAAAAGATAAATTTGTCAGAAATATAACATTTTCAAGTGTGCATTAATAATACATATTATTTGTAATATAACATACATACATGTATATATGTATAAGCACAAGTTGACAGAGATTAAAAGAAGAGACACAGCAAATCCACAATCCCAGAGGGCTATTTCAACACACTCCCCTCAGGAAACGAAAGCCAGGAACCACAGCGGACCTGAGCACCCCGTTAACCGACTGGACCTAAGGGCACATGCGGACCCCGTCGGCCACCCCCGGGACATGTTCTCTGCCCGCGTACCTCTCCCAACACGGACCGCACGCTGGGCATGGGTGTCTCGATCAACTCCGAAAGGCTGAAACAATATGGATTAAATTCTCTGATGGCCATTGAAGCAAACTAGAATAATGAAGAGGTAACTAGAAATTATCCTAGATGTTCAAAAATTAAGCAGCACATCTTTCAAATAAAGTGTGGATCAAAAGAGAAATCCAATGGAAATTCTTAAATGATTGGAATCGAACGATTATGAAAATATGACATATCAAAGCATTATGATGCAGCTAAAAGTGATGAGAGAAAAGTTTATAGATTTTAAATGCACATATTAGGAAAGAAAATAAATTGGAAAGTATCTAAGCTACCATCCCAAGAGGCTAGAAAGAGAACAATTCAATAAAAAGACAGTAGAAGATAGGAAATAATAAAGAGCAGAATTCAATTAAATGGAAAACAAACGTACTATAGAGAAAATTAACAAAACCAAAAGTTGGATCTTTGAAACATTTTTTAAGTTGATAAACCTCTAAATAGACTGAGCAAGGAAAAAGAGAAACCATGAATCACCAATATCAAGAATGAAAACGAGAACACCATGACTGATTCACAAATATTAAAATCAGGAGATAAGAAACATCCACCTGCCAGGAATTTGACAGTAAAGACACAGCTTATCAAAATGGACATTAAAGTAACAAAAAATCTGGAAAGGCCTATCTCTGCTAAAGAGATTAACTCTACAGTTAAACTCCAGGTCTAGATGGCATCACAGATCGATCTTTCCAAATATTTAAGCCGAACAAACAAACAAAACAAAAACCTTATGTAAACCCTTTCATTGAACAGGAAAAAAGACTCTTTTTAACTCTTTTTAGGAGACCATAAATTTAATACCAAAATCTGACAAGAACATCACGAGAAAGGAATAGTGCAGGCCAATCTCACCGATAAAAGTAGACGCAAAAATCTTACACGAAAAATTTGTAAATCGAATTCTGTAACATACTAAACAATACACCATGACCCTGTGGGGTTGACTCCAGGAGTACAACGTTGGTTTAATATTTGAAAATCCATCAACGTAATCCACCACACTAATAATGGAAAAAAATATATATATATATCTCATCATCTCAATAGATGCAGAAGAAAGCATGTGATAAAATGTAACAACTACTTGTTTAAAAACTCTCAGTAAACCAGGAGTAAACAGGGACCCCCTTTAAAGCTTATAGCAACATCACACTTCACGGTGGAATACTGAGCACTTTGCCCTGAGCTTGGGGAAAACAGCGACAAAAAAAAGACGTCACCGTCCCACTTGCATTTGACATCATGTTGAAAGAGATGGCCAATGCAATAATGTAATAAAAGATATAAAATTACAAAAATTGAAAAGATTTGCAGATGACCGTGCATGTGACAAATCTAAAGGAATCTACATGCTATTAGAATTAGTGTGTTTAGCAAAGTCACCAAAAACAAATCAGTAAATTGAAATCAACTATTTCTATATACTAGAAACAACTAGAAAACGAAACTCAAACTGTCATCTACAACAGCATTAAAAAATGTCAGATGTCTTGGAGGAAATCTAAGAGGTACCTGTACACTGAGGCTACAGAATATTGCTGGCAGGATTAACTAAACGTGCATGGGCTAGAAGACTCGATGTTTATTGCCCGTGTTAATTCTCACCCAAATCGATTTACAGAGTCAGCAATCAGTTAAAATCCCAGCGGGATTGTGTCTGTGCATGTGTGCTAATTAATTATTGGACCCTAACATCTACACGGTAATGCGAATGTCCAAGAAAACCAAAACAGGTCTTGAAGAACAAAGTCAGAAGTTTTATACTACAAAATATTAAGCCTGGTTATCACGCTACAAGAATTACAATGGGGTAGCGGGGTAGCAGGAAGGAACAGGACAGCGTGGGCAGCCAGGACAGCATGGACAGCCCAAGTGGCGCTACGCCCGATTTTCACAGAAACCCACGGCGACCGGGCGCGCGGCAACACGGTTGCTCAGCCCTGCAGGCTGACGGTGGGGCCACCCGGGGCAGCTGGGAGGACG
>NW_011889080.1:671768-673185 GCF_000151845.1 Pteropus vampyrus
CACCTGGCCGCCTTCTTGGGACCTGCAGGAAGGGGAGGTGGCCTGGGATGCCTCTGGGTGGGGTCTATATGGGTGCAGGTGAGAGCCACCTGGCTGAGGCATCTGCCTGCCTCCTTCCCTGTCGCCTTCCGGAGCTGAGCTGCCGAGGACAGCAGAAGGGGCTGGTCAGGACCCTGCCCGACTGGCACGCTCCACCTTTCAGGGGTCCTACTGCATTCCTCGTGCTGGAAAAGTGACCCAACTTGTCGTGACCCTGGCAGCTACTCACTCATGCTCAGAAGTGAGGAAGCGGGGGGGACCCTTGAGTCACCCTCACCGGGCCCACAGCTGCTCAGCCCTGCCAGCCTTTGTCTCCCGGGGCTCCTGGTCCTTTGATCCTGGTGGCCCCAGGCCTTTCGCCGGCCTGTGGGGACCTAACGGATGTCCTCAGCTGAGCGAAGCGGGGACTCAGCCTCTCCCTGCACTGCCGCTGACTGTGCTTACACTGAGAGGGAGGGAGCGAGGCCACTCCTGCGTATTGCCTGGTGAGCTGGAAGACCACTCCTGCCCCACCTGGAGAAGGTGCAGCCAGCCCACTGGGGATTCATTGCTGCCATGTCACCTGGGAGAAGCTAACCGTTTTCCTAGAAGATTTCAGGTGTAC
The DNA here is from genome assembly GCF_000151845.1 of Pteropus vampyrus. Lineage (NCBI taxonomy): Eukaryota > Metazoa > Chordata > Mammalia > Chiroptera > Pteropodidae > Pteropus > Pteropus vampyrus. Next base: position 672,412 of record NW_011889080.1, read on the forward strand.
TCAGGGGACAGAAATGGCACACGAACTAATTCTTGGCCATTATTTTAATCAAAGCAAATGTGATTCTCACACCCAAACCGTCCCTGTAGTCTGGCAGGTGGGCGGTGACAGACAGGGGAGACCCCTGGCCCGGGCCAGGCCTCAGGTGAGTGAGGGTCAGGGAAAGCTTTGTTAGGAGACAGGCCCAGTGAGGACCTGGGAGGGCTCAGGTGGCCTGAGAGGTGACGGGAGTGGCCTGGCCAGAGGGAGCATCATGGCAGGAGGGGGGGGCTCAACCTCGCCCAGGTCCCCAGGCCCGTGGAGACACAGGCCTGGCCCAGTAGGTTTTTAAGCCCTTGGACGCAACCCCACCCCAAAGAACAGGGCCACATGTGGATGAGGCGGGTCCTCACGTGGTCAGCAGGGGGCGCAGGAGCTGGGCACGGACCGGCGCCACTGGGCAGGCAGGGCGCCCTGCAATGGCTGGGGACAGGTAAAAGCGTGGGAGTAGGGCTCGGGCCATCGCGTGGGCGACGCCGTGGGTGTAGACCCTGGGGGTCTGGGGACGGGACAGAGCACTCAGCTCGCTCTCCAGTCACGGAAATGAGGCTCGGCGGGGGGTCGAAAGAGAAACCCCCAAACCGCGTGACATCCATGCCAAACTGAGCCTGTGCGCGTACTGTCCACACACAATAGGTGCCCAACAGAAACGGGACGGGGACGCTGGGCAAGGTGCGGGAGGCAGCTGGTCACAGGGTAGACTGGACGCCCGCCCACACGTCAGGGCCTGGCGTC
>NW_011889080.1:673845-675928 GCF_000151845.1 Pteropus vampyrus
GTGGTCCCCCAAACCCTTGCAAAGTTCCCGTCTACACCTGTAAGCGTTAAGCTGGGAGCATTCGGTTCTTGATATTTTCCAGGAACGGGTTTGTTTTTGCCTAGTTGGCTCTATAAAGTATTACGCCTTTTACTTCTTCAAGATTTTTCTGGGACATCTTAAAAAAAACAAAGTGACAAAACAGGTCTTGAAAGAAGTCAGCCAGGATAGGTGTTGTTTTGCACAAGGCCCTGGGGGGGCCGCCCACCAGGACACGGAGGTCGCCAGCTCAGCTCAGAGGCCACTCACCTCGCCCGCCGGGCGCTCCTGCGGGCCAGCCCGCGTGGCGTCCCGGGAGGCGCCCGCCTTGAAGCCCACGCAGCGGATGACGGTGCCCGTGTGCAGACTCGCCTGCAGCAGCAGCTCCAGCAGCAGGAGCAGCAGGAGCACGTCGTGGGATTGCTGGCGGCAGAGACGAGGGCGCTGAGCAGCCGGGCCACGGCCCGCCCTCCCTGACCCCGCCACCCTGGCGAGGGGCGCCCGCCGGCCAAGGAGATGATGCAGCCAGCTCCCCTGTGCCCGCGGCCCCCAGAGCACAGACGGCACGCGGCCCACGAGCAGGACAGTGCGGAGCGCCCCCGTGCACACCCATCACCACACTCGTCGCCGGACAGTGACCTCTCTGCTTAACGACTGAGCTCGAGGAAGTGCATTCCGCCCCAGGCTGAGTTGTTCCAGGGTTAACACGTAGGCACGCAGGGGCCCGCGGGCGGCCAGCTGGTGGACAGCGCTGGCTGCTCATATGTCCCCCCCAACAGCCACACGCACGGGTCAGCCAAGGAAGCCGCCGGGCCATGAGCGGGGGTGGTGCGCAGGGCAGAGGTGACTGGCCACGTGTCAGCAGGGAGCACTCTCTCGAGGTTGGTGGAGGAAGAAAGGGAGGGACGGCCCGGGCAGTGGGTAGTGGGCAGTGACATTGGCAGACTGGTCTGGAGAGGTGGGGTGGGAGGAGCACGGGGCCCGCAGGGGTCCTGTGGGGGAGGGGGGCGCAGCAGGAGTGCCCTGAGCAAAGGGAGCTGGTGGCCAAGGACACGGAGCTGCACTCTCACAGACGAAGCCTGCGCTGCCAGGACGTCACCGAGCACCCACCCCTCCTGTCGTACAGCAGCCTCTGCTCCGCCTCGGAATACAAAGCAGCCGGGGGTTGACCAAAGACCCCAGAGTCCCTCCAACACCACTGTTGAAGAAGCGACGACGGACGACTTTCCCTAAGTCGATGCACCAGCAACCTCGAGTCCAGTAAAAACACACAAGTCCCCAGCTGCAGTTACCCGCCCGCGGTCAGCCGCAGTCCGGGAATATTAAACGGACAATTCCAGAAATAAACGATTCCTAAGTTTTACGCTGCCCACCGTTCTGAGGAGCGAGATGAAGCCTCACACCATCCCGCTCGGGGGGTGAATGGTCCCTGCGTCCAGCGTCAACTCACTACCCAGTGCCGCCTTTTAGTCACTTAGGAACCGTCCTGGTTATCGACGTGGACACTGCTGGTCTGGGTCACCTGTCACCTCACGAGGCACAGGCTTCTCCAGAGAAGGATGCAGACGTGGCAAGGCACGCCTCCACGGCTCAGGCTCAGAGACGCTTTAAAGCTTGGTGACGACGCTCGGGGCCAGCTCTGAGGGAGCGGCGGCTCCCTCCACGGGGTGGGAGGGAAGTGGGACCCCCAGGGGCTGTGGAGATCGGACAGAGGCAGAGGCGCCTCTCCCCTCGAATCCACAACAGCGCGGCCCAGACTCACCAGCTGGGTGACCAACCGACCGGAGGGGCCGGTTCCCTCCCCGGGGACTGGCGGCCACGGCGAGTGTGATGTAATTAAAGTGGACAGAGGCGCTCAGATCCCTGGGCGGGACATAGGAGGAACTGAGTGAAAAAGCAGGGTGGGAAATGTGTAGCTGTGTGAGCTGTCCCCTAGGAAGGGGGAACGGTGACAGCGAGCGCGGGCGCTGCGGCCGCCGTCGGAGGAGCAGGAGCTGCAGCGGACCACAGCGTCTCTAAGCGCGCCCTTGCGTGCTCAGGTACGAAACCACGTCGAGGTTTCACA
>NW_011889080.1:676879-678755 GCF_000151845.1 Pteropus vampyrus
CTCACGCCGCCCCGCCCAGCAGCTCTGCAGCCTGGTTCCCGGTGCGGCAGCAGCCTCGTCACGTGGCAGTATGGCAGGGACAAGCCTGGCCCTGGCGCCACTCGGTGGGCCCTTGGTCCCTCGGGAACACGGCATCACCTACCAGACACTTGCTGGGACACTCTGCTGTCACGTGACTGGCGATGGCACTTGGAAAACACTAAAAGGAAAAAGGAAGATTTCAGGGATGGCAGTCTGAGACGTCAGCTTCTCAACATGTGCCCTCCCATTTGGTGGCAGCCAGCGCTGTCGCCAGGAGAGCCAGGGGCCGGGCTGGCAGGGCTGGGTCAGGCAGGAGGGGACATGGGCGCCTCCCCAAGCTCCACGTGCTCTCTGTTCCTCAAATGCAGCGCAGCACCCTTTTTAAAGCTGCAGAGAAGCCGCAGGAACCGCAGCGGGAACGCTGGGCACCCTAGTCACCCGCGGTGGGCTCCTCGTTACTCTGCTGACGGCCCGAGGGCCCCCCCGGCCAACGCAGCAGGGCCTGGCACAGGTCGAGGCCATGTCGGATGCTCCCAGTTGTCCCAGCAGCGCCTGTTTCCAGCTGCTTTTTGTTCCTGGTTTGGATCCAATCAGTGACCGCGCTCATTGTGTCTGGGAGACCGCAGCAGACCCTCCGCCTCCGTCGCCTCGAGGCCCCAGCATCTCTGCGGTGCGCACCAGCCGCTGCTCCCGGCCTCGGCCTGGGCCGTCGGCTGTTTCTTCACGGTCAGATCCAGGACACACTGCGCCTCCCAGGACATGGGGCACCCCAGCTGCCATGCTGGCTGTGACCATCTTCAAAATGTAGTAGGCACTCAGCACGTGTGAGGTGTTGTGCTAAGTGCTTACTATGAGAATGTGTAACATAAAGTCATAACATACAGTAAATGTATTTTAGGAAATATACATTATGTTATAAAAAAACAAATTTTATATAAAACTATATAAAATAAAAAATAAAAATTAGAACTTTTCAGGAGAAGACAATTCAAAAACCATGAGATAACAGCGGCAATTGAAACGAAGCAGGTGACACACTGGCTCGGTCAGCCCTCGACTCCCCAGGCCTCCGGCCGCAGGGCCGGTGAAGTGCCGGGTGCTCACAGTCCCACTCTCCTCCCTCTGCTGAATGCCACCAAGACTGAGCTCAGAGACCAGCCACGTCCGGCTGGCGAGAGTGGCCTGGCAACCACGCGGCCCGGCCAGCCATGACAGTGAGGGCCACCAGGACATACTCACGGCCACTAAGATCCAAAAGAAAGTCACTGAGAAGTGCGGGCCGGAGAGAGTGTCGTCCAGGTTCAGAGCGATGACCCCACCCAGAACGGCAGAGACGCCGGCAATCACCTCCACGACCTGCGGGGCGTTGGCAGCAGAGGCGGCGTCACCCCGGGACAGGGATGGGCTCCCCAGGGTACCTCCGAAGCTGCGGGCGGAGGAGCAGTGCACCGTGGTGAAAGGCTGAGGACGAGCTCCAGAAGAGGGCAGAGAACCCGCGATTTCCAAAATGAGCGGGAAAGGGAGGGAGACGCGGGAGGCAGGTGGGAAAGGCGTCGACGGAAAACAGGCCGGCGAAGGTAACCGTAGGTGAGCCTGGAGGCAACGGCTCCGCTCAGGGGCCAGGGAGAGAACGGCAGACCAGACAAACACGAAAATGCAGAGACGTCGCGACACACGAGGACGAGAGAAGCTGAACGTAGGAAGGACAGAGCCTCACAGGGAAACGTGCACCGAAGGTAATCGGTGAACGTTACGCAGGCGGCGTGGCTCTCAAGGCCAGCACCATCGCTAAGGACAGAGTCGTCATGTGGTGATGGAAAAACAGACATTCACCGCAAAGCAGTTCTTAACTCGC
>NW_011889080.1:681685-683130 GCF_000151845.1 Pteropus vampyrus
CGGACGGGTCCCCGTGGACGAGTTACCATACACGGGTCACCACGGAGGGGCCCCGTGGACAGCCTGGACGCCTGCCACAGCTCTGGGCAACGTCCTCGGCCCACAGCAGGCGCGCCTCACTCGCCCGTCTGGCATCCAGCTGGGCCTGACCCGGGCCCCGCCCCCGCCCCCGCCCGCGTTCACACCCAGCCGCGTGAGTCTACGCCCGTGTGAACGTTCACGGAGCTATGAACGGGAAAGGTCAATTTAACTGTGCAGACAGCCGGCCCGGAGCCCGCCCCCCAACACCCACGGGGTAGGGCCGACAGGAGGCCGCGACTGTCCACGCGGCTGTCCACGCGGCTGTCCACGCGGCTGTCCGCCGCTCCCGCCTCTCCTTCCCTCCGGCAGAGGCTCCTGCGGCCACTGTCCCTGGCTCCCTCTGCCTCCTGTCCCACTCACAGCCTCCCTGTGGCCCCACAGTGTGGCGTGCCCCCTCTTCTTGGGAGATCTTAAAATATTTCAGAAAAGTGTTTTTAAACCAACAGCATCTCTCCGCACCAGCGATAATCAATCTGAAAATGTAATTTAAAAAATAAGACACTATTCATACTCTCAGCGGAATCTGTAAACTACCCAGGGGTTACTTAACTGAGAATACCCTTAAAACATTAAAACCCTCATAAAGGACAGGGAAGGGGACTTGAATCACGAGCCAGGCTGTGCCCTCAGATGGGGGATGAGACGCAGCACAGACATCAACGCTACCAAAGGCTTTGTACGAACGCAAAGCACCTGACGGAGTTCCACTGCGCTTTTGAGAAGCTCAATGAACTTATTCCAGAATACATCTGAGATGAGAGAGGTCAGCTCTGAAGAAGAGCGAAAGCGGCCGGACGTCCTCTGCCGGGACAGGAGGTCCGCCAGGAAGCCACCGCAGCAGTGAGCGTGGCGCCACCCACCATGGGCGGGCTGCCGGCCACAGCACCGCCTGTGCCGGTTTAACGCACTTGGCAAAAGCGAGTGCGGCCACCTCGGTTACGGATGAGCCGGGGGTGTGAACCGGCCACGGGCGGGAAGAGCGGGTGAGGACGGGCTCAGGAGCATCCGTGACCAGAAACTGTGACCCCGGCCATCTGAGCGGAAGCCGGCAGAGCCGGCAGCGCCAAGCGTCGGAGGTGGGGGGGGCTGAGCTGCGAGGTCGAACCCCATGGGACGTGTGACTGCGCTCCTTCGTGTCCACGTCGGCACCGCTCGTGGGAGTGGAGGGTTGGCAGTGACCCGTTCAGATCGGTCCCCGAGAATGTCAGGAGACGTGGTCCCCGCTGCGGGCCTGGGCGGGTCCTCCGCCCGCTGGGGGAGAGCAGGGAGCAGGCAGCTCTACCACCGAGCACCACGTGGGGGGACGAAGAGTCAAGCAACCCGGGCGGACAGACGGACGCTGGGCGGCTGCCCGCGGCGCCTCC
>NW_011889081.1:0-2280 GCF_000151845.1 Pteropus vampyrus
CTCTTAAAATTCTTCTAGAAAATGCACAAGGTTTCTCTTAATAACTCTCGCTGTCAGAAATGAAATATTTACATGCACTTGCTTTCAAATCCTGGCAGCTTGTAACCTAAGAATAGTTTTACTTATGGTGTTGAACAACTGCCTTAGGTCTCTCTTGCAGATGAGCAAGAGGCTGCAGCTTTGGAAGAAAGGAAAACCTGCTCTAGGTGGGGAGGCCGAGCAGAGAGGGGCTGACAAATCCCTGCCCTTGGTTTGCCCTTGAAGTTGGTGTATTAGGGAGGTTAAAGTAGTTACAGCCCTGGGTTGATGGGTGTCTAAGCTGTGACGAGCCCATCAGTCACCCTGACATGTGCTGGAAAACACGGAGAGATTGCAAACATTATCTGAAGCTTAATTATAAGGCAGAGAGGAGTCTGAGGTGGTGTGAGAGGGAGCGCTGGCCTTCCTGCCTCCTTTCCCACCGTATCCTGGAATCTCTGCGAAGAAGATGCTGCCACTCGCATCTCCTTCCAAAGAGCCCCTTGGTTGCTTTTTGAGGCCAGGCTGCTAGGTTAAAGGAGGCTTCTAGACGATTTTGTTTTGAAATTTAATGAACAATCTGGAAATGTAGATAAAGATCGCCCCTTCCCTTGGACCCACTAATTCTGTTCCTGGAAATCTCTCCTGAGGACGTACTGGAAAGATGGCAAAAGCTTGTGGCACAAAGTGAGGTTTTGTAACATTTTTCGCAATGAAAAATCTAATATATGGGAAACAAGCTGGTGGTCCAATAAAGTGAACTAACTTGGTCAGCTCAGCCATCCCGTTTCACAGACTATATGACTACTCAACTGATGACCAAAGTCTGAAATAATTTGAGAAATGCTTATAGTAAGAAAAAAACATAAATGACATACTACACAATCTCAATTATGTAAAAACAGGAATAGAAAAAACAAGGAAAGGAAATTAAAAAAAACAAACAAACAAAACAAGTGTTTTTCTTCAGGAGGCAACACCGGATAGTTCATTTTCTTCTCTTTTCTGTGTTTTCCAAGTTCTCTCTAGTTAACGGACGTACAGAAAGCCATTATTTAGATGCCATGTAGTTCCTGCCAGTCTTTTCGAATATTTCTACCCATTTCCCTAACGCTATTTCCCCAGGGATTAGGGCACCCCCAGAACAAAGCTGTGTGACTCCAAGTGGCACAGAGAGGAGGAACCTTAGTTTTGAGCACGTTAGGTGTCAGGCACTGCGCTGTGAGTTTTATGTCCACTCGCTCAGTCTCCAAAGAGGGCCAGGCAGGAATTACGCCATTGTATCAGTGGAGTGGGAACTAAGAACCTGGAGAGGTTTGAGAAATTTCTAGAACAATAAAACAATTCAGAGTCCAGGTGGGGATGTAAGCTCAAGTCAGTCTGAATCCAAGCCTTGTTCCTTCCTTCCTTCCTTCCTTCACCCTCAGCCACAGGTGGAGAGAAGCACAGGTGATGCCTTAGCTGTAACGGTCCTTCCTTTGCAAAACCCTGGCGGTAAAACTTGAATTCCTATGGAATCATCCCCGGTCACTGGCCCCCAAGCCTCAGTGTCTCCTTTCTTCATGGCCACAGTGTCTGGAACCCCATCTTTGGAGATGTCATCTCTCCCTTAGCTTAAAAAGCTGTAACTCTAGCCTCTACCCATCTTCTTTGAAAATGCATATAAAGAAAAAAAAAGAAAAAGAAAAAGAAAGAAAGAAAATGCATATACATCTGGGAGAGGTAATAGGGCATAATGGCTGGACAAGAATCAGGGTGGAGGTTGGGAGAGGCACACGCCGACCTGGGGTGTTTTGATGTTGGGAAAAGTGCGGCTTCAGCCAAACCACATCTTCGCTTAGAGACCGCAGTCGACTTTCCTCACTTCTCGATGGGTTGCGCCCGTCAGTAATGTGGGCAGGGCTTGTAGTAAGATAAAACTATAAACGGCATATATCCATTCGCACAGGAATCGCATCTCGGTTCTGCCTGCGGGGAGAGACCTAAGGCATCGAGGGAGGGCCTTCTAGGCAGAAGGAACGCACGGGCAAAGGTTTGGAGGCACGCGTGACATGCTTTTAGAAAGTCGGAAGCTTTCCGGGCAATATTATCAATAACGGGGGAAAAGTTAACATTTACTAAGGGTTATCCTATGGGCTCTGAAAAACACCTTTGACTCAGTATTTTTAAACATCATCTCAGTCCTCATTATGACTATGTTGTAGAATTTTATTGCCCCAGTTAAAAAAAAACAAAACAAAACAGTAGATCAGAGACGTGAAG
>NW_011889081.1:3175-5223 GCF_000151845.1 Pteropus vampyrus
ATCCCATCCTTTACTATCTGTGTAAGCCGAGGCAAGTCGCCTCACCTCTCTGTGCCATAGAATCCTCATCTGTTACATGAGGACTATAAAGTGTTCTTTAAGGAGCAAATGTGGGAACGCACATAAAGCATCTAGGACAGTTCTTGGTGCCGAGTAAAAATGCAGTGGGAGTTTTCTGCCATCACTCTACACCAGTTACTGTTACAATTATTAGGTCTACTGCTGCTGCTGCTACTTTGTTAAAGAACCTAGCACAGTACTTAGCACATAGGACGCTAGCTATTTGTACTTTCGTTCATTTCCTTTTCCTCCTTTCTCTAAATAAGGCCCCAAAACAGAGTTACAGGTTCGAAGAAGGCGAATGAGGACATGTGTGCACACGTACCCGTGTGTTCCAATACACACAATATCAGCACCGTTTTCTTTTCTGGCAAGGAATTTCCACTCTACCTATTCCCTCTAGAGATCTTAGATTCATCCACTCTCCTCCATCCCTTATGCTTAGTCCGAGCATCAGTCTCTCTTGTCTGGAAAAAAAGGGATATGACCACTTAACCGACTATTCGAAAGTCCCCATCCTCTCTTAGCCACTGAGACTGCAGAGTGAGCCACGGAGAGCCCAGCTCCCCCGCCTGAGTTCAGAGTAAATAGGATTACCTAGGGTGGCGGGAAGTGATGGAGACAGAAGGTGTTTCAAAACTTAATCAAAAATTAATTAGAAAAAGGAACAAGCCAAAGGACAAACATCTGTGAGCAGATGATGTGCAGAGGCAAACAAATCCGACAGACAACATTCCGTTTGAGTTAGGAGCAGGATCCCGCTGGGCTACACTGGGAGTCGCTGGAAACGCTTCGAGGGGAACAAAACGCTTCCGTGTTTACTCCTCGGGAACAATGACAGTGCCACGCCAAGCTCCAAAGACACCGGAGGAGAGAGTCTCCCCAAAAGATCACATAGGAGCTGCAGGGAAGCTGCGCCTGGGGAGATGTTAATAAATAATCAGCAGAACACAGGCGAGAGGATGTCTCTAAGTGAGGACGTGGCCGTGTGCACAAGAAAGGCCTCCTTATGCTGTCAGGACCAGGGCCCCGCCGGCCGGTCTGCCTTCCGGAGAGGACCAGTGGTGACGGCTCTTCCAGGACCCAGAAAAATCAAGCGTTGAGAACCATGTGTGATGGAAACCAGAAGGGTCGTGGCCACAGAGGTGGGCCCTGGAGTGTGGACTTGGGATGGCTTTCTGGGGAAAACAGGCACCCGGAAATGAGTAGCTATAGTAGAAGCCTGTAGCCAAATGCATGAGTGCCTCACATGTGCCCGCTTGCCATTCCTGCACCAAAGTCATCTTGAGGCGGCACCTGTCACTCTGTCCTGGCAGCCTTCTCTGACTGCAGCGTGCTGCTCCGTGCACACAGCTGGCTGGAAGGGTGTCGGCGGTGACAGCCCGGAGTGTCCCTCAGCTAATGAGGCCTCCATGCCCTTGGGTGGACGACTCTGAGATACACCCGCAACCACCAGAGGTCCAGCTGGGACTGAGCCTCAGGTGCCCACAGGCCGACCCGCTCTTGTGTTAACCTCATGTCAGCCTGTCTCACTTTTCCCGTCCCCGACTGCTTCTGGGACCAACTCCCAAATAAGCCACATGTGTTCGAAGCCTTATCTTGGGGTCTGCTTACAGGGATTCAGCCGAAGACGAGGATGTTGGCGGAGGGCGGGGAGGACTGGAGTCAGTGACCTGGCTGAGTAAGAGACGCTGTGCAGATTTGTCCCCCAAGTCAGCAAGATCCGCATGGGACTCTGGTAGCCTCGAGTCTCCTGTTCGGGTCAACCACTCAGTGACCCTGGTTACTGCCATTTCCAGATCCACAGAACCCCAAAGTCCAGGGCACTGCACTGTTCTTAAAGTCAGGGACCTTCTGCATGCAGGAAGCTGAAGTCTGGAAATACAAGTTAAATGTCGCCTTCCCTCTGACCCCCGGAGACACCGTGGACCTTGCCTTCTCCTTCATGACGGGAGGCCAAGGCTGCAAACGTTCCTGTGCGAGCTTCC
>NW_011889081.1:6808-12139 GCF_000151845.1 Pteropus vampyrus
CATCTGCGAATGCGTTGCCATCCCGTAGGGCAAGCAGCATCTAGTTTTAGAGCTTTTCCGTGTATTGTTCTTTTACAATTAAGGAAACTGAGGCCCCGCCGGGTACACGGCTCGCCCCAAGCCTCGCAGTGAGTGAGCTGCAAAGCCGGAAGCGGAATCCAGGTCCTTCCTCCTGCTCCTCCCACGGGGCGGCATCTTCACCAAGATGATGCTAATGTATTTTCCTACCTGAAATGCATGTGCTTCTCACGCCAACGAGCTTCCCCGAGCCAGCCACGAAATTCGATTTCATTCCTCAGATGACTTTCGGAGAACGACCTGGCCCTCCCACAGCCATTTTGAGATTCCCTGGTGCGTGTTATCGGGGCCTCCCCGAGTCGACGCTCTTCTGGAGGCCGTGATCCTGCTCTTCCCTTCTCGGGATCTGCAGGCGCTGGCTCGGGGGAGGAGACAGACCGACGGCCATCTGTCCCGGCTGCTCTGTGTGAGGCCTGGGCCCAAATGCACGAATTGATTTATCGGCTAATAACGCCGTTTGTGTGCAGGGCTGGGCTGTTTTCCAAAGCATGCCTCTTCTATGGCTGTCCTGAAGGAACTCCCCAGTCCCCAGGGCAGCGGGCAATGATAATACCAAGATAATACCCCTTGGTATTATCTGGGGTGGTGTGGCCCTTCACATCTATCCACTGCGCAAGGACCATGAAGTGGAGCGTCCCCGGCCACCTGGAGCACTGGTGCTCAGTCCTCTAATGAATAAGAAGCAGCTGGAACTCTGCCAATGGAGGCAGCAGAAGGTGGTGGAGAGAAGGGTACTCGCTGCCTGTCTTCAGGACGGGGGATCCACCATCCGCCGGCCCTGGAGCCTTGGGCACACCACGTCGCCTGTCTGAGCCTCCATTTCTCCACCTACCTGTCCAGCGAGGGACAGGAAATCTTCCTCCCTGGGTTATTGTGGGGAGTATATAAGACGGTGGGCACTAAATAAACACTCATTGAATTGTAACCCAGAGATGTGCAAATAGAGCACATACAAAATGCTTAATAGACACTTCCTTCCCTTCCACACCTCGTCTCCCCATTGTTCCTTCCCATCCTGGGAAGGCAGAGGGTGTATGGGGGTGCCCATTCCTTTTCCCTCCTCCTCCCTCATCACAGATGCTATTACTGAGCATGAGCCATGAGCCACATGCTTCCTCTGCCTTTTTGACTATATTCTTACATTACCCTCAAAAGAGTGAATGGCGCCTCCCAGGTCACAGCCCACAGAACTCTGCAACGACGGAAACACGCTATGCCCTGTGCTGCCCTCTTGCAGCTACTGAACCCTTGAAACGTGCCTGGTGCGACCGAGAAACTGGATTTTTAATTTTAACTAATCGACTTTTAAGTAGCCACCACGTTGGACAGCACAGCTATAGATGCGGCTGAAAAAGAAACAAGCTGAAGTTTGAAGTTCAGCAACTCGCTCAAGGTCATACACCTGGATGAAGGTGGAGGGGAGAGCTGAATCCACACCTGCCAGTTTTCAGTGTGCATCTCCTAGAGCAGCGGTCCTCAACCTTTTTGGCACCACGGACCGGTGCTCCTATGAGAGTCTAATGCCTGATGATCTGAGGCGGAGCTGAGGCGGTGATGCTGGCGCTGGGGAGCGGCTGCAAACACAGAGGAAGCTTCGCTGGCTAGCCCGCCGCTCACCTCCTGCTGTGCGGCCCGGTTCCTAACAGGCCACAGACCGGTACCAGTCCGGGGGTTGGGGACCCTCGTCCTAGAGGGACTGGTCCGGCTGGCCAAGGACTTACTCCAAAATCCAAACCAAGATCTGAAACTCAAGACAGACTGGGGAGAAATATTCTCAGCACTAGGGAACTGGCCCAGAAGGAGAAGGAAATGAATATTCAAAGCAGATAATGGTTGTGGAAACGCTTTGTAAACTGTGAAGTGCTGTCTCGGGGTGGGGGTTATTAATAATACCCCTTGGCACTGACTCTGTGGCAAAGCTTTCCTGTCCTTCTCCACATCCTGCTGCTCTGTTAATCGTTAATTAAAGCTTAAGGGATTTGGGAATAGAGGCCTCTGAAATTTGGACTAAACCCTCTATGTTACTGAAAAAAAAAAAAAAAAAAAACTTGGATAATTAGCTTTTCTTTCCCTAAATGCTTTTTGGGTCTCATTACAAATGAAGTGCTGGGCTAATATACCTTGTGTTGTGAACGCCTCACAATTCCTGCTAATTGAATTAAACCCAATTCTCTGCAAATAAACTCTTGGTGTTTTAATGGCAAATAAGGAACAGAGCTGTTTCTTTTTGGAACGGGTCATTACAAGGCCCTAATTACCAGGATCTCAATGTGTAACTGCCTTTGTGTCGGCTCCTGACAATGACGGCTCTGTTAGCATCAAAGCTGCGACGCGCCCCGTGGAATCTTCCCCCCCCCCTTTTTATTTCCACTTCAAAATGTTTAATAATGACTAATCCGATTTCCAAGACGGCAGAGAAAAAGACAAGACAAACGAAGTCCGCTTTCTATTTTTTAATTCAGGACAAATATTTCGAAACTGACGCACTACTAATTCCTTTCTCCCCTCTTTATTTCCCGCCGCCCCCCGCCCCCTTAGACACAGCCCATTTTGAAGTTGCCGGAACCTCTGCCCGCGGAGTTGCACGCATGCCCAAGGTGCATGGAGGCGCTGCGTGGAGTAATCAGGTGTCAGGGAGGAAGATGGATACCATTGTTCTTGCATGGCCCAAGACCTTTATCAATAATTCAGTGCCAATTACTTTGGGGACCAGCTTGGACTCTTGTGGGATGGGAAACTTTATTCCGGGGCTCTTTAAAACAGCATATATAATCAGCCGCACCGACGAGATTTTAAAATGCAGTATGCATCTTTTCCTGCCGGCAATTCTGCACTGATGTGTGGGCGGAGGTTCCAAGTTTGAGGTTTCAAGGGAAGGTGGATGGAAAACTTTAATACGAATGGCGGCTGTCCTTTATGTACGCTTACGCTTTCAGGGTGGGTGATGGCGGGCGTTCCTGGCACTCTAAAACGCTAAGCCTTCCTCTTAGGAAGAGTCACAGACACTCATCCCTGAGCGGCAGCAAAACAAAGCAACTGCTGGGCCATCTGGGCAGCCCAGAAATTGCGCCCCCCGGTGTTCCTCGCTCACCTCCTTCTGTGCTCAAACATCTCATTCATTCAAGACACCACGTTTGCCTCCCTAGGAAGGCAATCCTGATCTCTGATGGCAAAACTCTTCAATTCAGCTTGCAGAACCCGACCCAGATTCCCCTGTCAGAGCATGTTTCTTGCTTCCATTTGCTCCGAAAGCGTTTTTTCTCTTATCTGTGCCTAAGGCAATAGGGTGGAGTGGGCACTTGGGCTTTAGCGAAAGACAGCCCCTGGTTTGAATCTTAGTTCTGTTCCTTGTAGCTGCATAGCTTGGGGCAAGGTATTTCACCCCTCAGAACAGCTCTCTTCTCATCTAGAGATCGGGGATGCTAACGGCTATCCCGCTTCAAGGAATGGCTCGGGTATAACGTGTTAATGTCAATAAAGTGACTGGTACTCAGTAGATGCTCAAGAAAATAAGACCACGTTCTTATTAGAAGACCCATCGTATTTTGATTACTTGCTTAGATGTGCAATTCTCCCACCGGAGGAAAAGCGTGAACCTGCTTAACTCCTACCTTTAAATATCTTCCAGCACCTAGCACAGAGTGGGCCATGCGCTTGGCTTGAAAAATGTTTGCTTAATAAATGAAAGAATAAATGGATAAATGAGTGAACACCTGCCACAAACATGTAGGAAGTGAAATTAAACAGTGCCTGGCATGTAGGAGGTGCTCGATAAAGTGTTTGTTTATAAACGAATGAGTGAATGAATGAATGAATGAATGAACATCTACAACCAAACACTAAGGGACTTAAATGAAAATCAGATTGAAGGCCTTTATGATTTCCCACGTAAAGAACAAAATTCTCTCCAATCTTCCTGCCAGAAGCAGCTCACACCAGCTTAGGGCAGAACAACAATGTTAAATTATTTCTTAACTACTTCTGATATGATGATCTTCTGCATCTCGCCAGGAAAATCATTGCCATTCTCTCGATGTCGGGAACAGCTGCAGTTAACGTGTTTGGGGCGCCTTTTAAACACGATTCCCTCTAACGAGTCTGAACTTGATTTCGGTGGCTCCCTTTCCTCTTCACTCTCAAATCTCTCTCCAGGAACTGGACACAGAGAAGTCCATGGTTCAGGGAAGAGAGACACCATCTCCCTAGGGGCAGGAGAAGTGTGATCAGAGAAGAGGGTAGGGCTTGGATGTGACTCCAGCGAGGATGGTACCCTCCGGTCTTTCCAGAGAAAAGACACAGGGGTGGTTTATTTTAAATCGGACCTGGGGCTCTCGACTTTTGGCAGAGATGGCCAAGGGAATGCAGTGGTGTCTTCTAAAGCAGACACATCTATTTCTGTGGATAGAAGGAGGTTCTTGATGCTGGCTGAATGGCGACTGGGCTGCATCAGACCTGCTTCTCTGGTGGGCTAGGGGTCAGGCTCCTGAGGCTCAGAGGGCTGGGGAGTAGGGTTGCCAGAAGAAATACAGGACACTCACTTATATTTGAATTTCAGACAAGCAATAAGCCTAGGTTTTTAAAATTATGTAGGTATGTCCCAAATATTGTACGGGACCTGTATTTGCTAACAAACATTTGTTGGTTATCTGCATTTCAAATGTAACTGGGCATCCCTCATTTTTACTCCCTTCATCTGACAACCTTTTAAGGGAGGGTCAGGTGTGGGAATAATTCTCTCGGATCCTTTGTTACTTTCCAGAGAAGGATACCACAGAGAGAGGAAGGAGGCAGATGGGTGAATTATTCAGTGTCTGAAGTCACTTGAGTGGCAACACAGGGCTGCGGTTAAGAGGAAAGCCTCTAGATCCAGCTCCGCAGGTTTGAATCCTGGCTCTCCAACTTCTTAGC
Organism: Pteropus vampyrus; assembly: GCF_000151845.1. Taxonomy (NCBI): domain Eukaryota; kingdom Metazoa; phylum Chordata; class Mammalia; order Chiroptera; family Pteropodidae; genus Pteropus; species Pteropus vampyrus. The sequence goes on from NW_011889081.1 coordinate 11,795, forward strand.
TGTTGAATCTGAGCAAGTTACTTTATCTCCTCATGCCTCCATTTCTTCATTCGTGAAACTGGTACCTACTTTATATAGTTAGTGTTTGAATGGTTAAATGGATCATCTACGTAAAGCGCTGGATGCAATGCTTGGAAATCAGCCAATCCATGTCATTGTCCACCATAGCTATTACGAGGCACCATTCTCAAACCCAGGGGCCAGCAAACTCCAGCTACTGTCTGTGTTTGTAAATAAAGTTTTATTGGAACATGGCCACACCCATTCATTTATATATTCTCTGTGGCAGCTTCATGTTACAAGGACAGAGCTGAAGTAGTTGCTACAGAGTTGCATGGCTCTAAG
>NW_011889081.1:13069-20072 GCF_000151845.1 Pteropus vampyrus
TCCAAACGGTTTCTTCTAGAGCTCTGTGTTTATGTAAAAACCGTGCTGACTCAGGGAGAGCTGTGTTCCAGGTGTCTGAAGGCACAGGAGAGAGGAGGAGCAAAGCCAGGTTACCCTCGGGCATGTGATGGCTTTCGACCCAGCAGAGCAGAGTGTTCTCTGGGGCCGAATGACACCAGGAAGAGGGGGCGGCCTCTCTGGGGGTGGCTTTGTTCTCCCAGACTCTTCAGAAGAGCGTTCTGATTCACTCCGGTGCAGATGTCTGCCTCTGGTTCAAGTAAGGATAGAACCACAGGGAGGTGGGGAGTCGAGAGGAGACTGGGATTGAGATGCCAGAAAACTGTCCTGTACTTGTCACCTGGTTCGTGACACAGTGACCAGGTCAGTTTCTAAAACACAGTGACCTTTTGTTGACTTTGGAGGCGGGGAGATTGAGGAAGGGGTGTTTCATTGAGTTAGATATTAGATGGACAATAAGCAATGAACCATGAGTGCCTGGGTCACTATTCCCAGTGTCTAGCACAGTCTCTGGCACATAGTAGGTACTTATGGCAGAAACCACAGACAGTTTACCAAATTGCCATTCCCAACCACCTTCTCCCTTGTCTGCCTTAATTTCTCAGATATGATTGCCCCGAGGAGTTACCACAAGATTGATTTTCTTTTTAGCCAATGAGCTGCGAAAGGAGGACTGCCGATGATGGCATCTTCTCAGGAACTAATTCTTTAGTCAAAAAGAGCCTCAAGAAGAAAAAGCTTCCATTCATCCACTTTCCTGCCCTGAGACAGAGTGGGAAGCTGTGATGCCTGGAGCTGCAGCAGCCATCCTGTGATGACGAGAAGAGAAACATGAGGATGAAAGTAACCGTGCTGAGGATGGTGAAGCAAAACTGTGGGGCAAAGTCTGGATGCCCGATGCTGTTTTCTAGTCCTGAAACCATCTGACTCCAGTCTTATCGTTGAGCGAGATAGTATCAAGGAGCTTTGGTTGGCCAGATGTGATGTTTGCAGCTCAAAACACTCCAGTCGATGTAGCCCTTGATAAATGTTTTCTGAGTTGTACTGGGGGAACTTAGAGGAAGTCTACATCTGGTGAGTAAGGACCAGATACCGCCAGTAGGACAATAATGTCTGAGGAGGGGAAGAGGATGTAATAATTATGGCCAGAAACTAAGAAAACGGCTTTTGACCGAAAGAGGGTCTTGGGAAAAACTCTTCGTTCCCTCCCAGTTAGAGACGTCGGAGTTCTGGTTCAGATCTTCTGTGATTTCAGTTAATACTTTTTCTCCCTGGTAAGGACTGAGCAGAGGGTGGAGAAATTCATCTGGGGTCTGAGCCCGTCGAAATGCAGTGGCACGGACAATGGACTCTGGAATAGGCTACTGTGAGTTTAAGTTGAGTCCAGCTCCAAGTCAGGCTTTGTCAGCCTTGGCACTGCGGACGTTCCTCTCTGTAGGGGCTCTCCTAGTCATTGGAGGATGTTTATCAATGTCCCATGTTTATTATCAATGTCCCTCCGCCATTAGAGGCCAGGAACGCTCCCCACTCCGAGTCGTGAAACCAAAAAATGTTTCCAGGTATTGTCAAATGTCACCTGGGGTACAAATTTTCCTAGCTGCGGAACATACCTCTGGATTTCCTTTTCCTCATATGCAAAATGGAAATAATAAGACCACTCCTTCCCGGGGCTGATGTGAGGGTTCATAGAAGTAGTCTGCAAAAGGCGCTTAGTCTATGTTAACCATTATGATGATTACTGCTCTTTGAGGCCGGTTTTGCTGTGCCTGCGTCGTGACTTGGCGCTCACCAATATTAGAGCTGAAAGGAATGTAGACATGCATCGATCTAAGTTCCCATTTCCCAGATAAGGAAATGGAGATCCGGAGAGAGAAAAAAGTGCCTGGGCCAGTGTCACATAATAAGCAAGCACCAGGCTCAGAATCAGAGTGCAGATATCTTGGATGCTGGAACTGTGTTGCCTCTTTCTGAAGCAGAAATCTGAGCCGGGCTTCCCCAAGAGCCCTCCCTGCCTCCTATAGGATCCTCTACTCCAGGCGATTCAAGGGTATGTATTGGGAACACTTCATGCCAGGCACCATGGTAATTACCAGCGATGCAATGATCAATAAGATAAGCATGGTCAACCTTGCTCTCGTGGAAGTCTGGCTGGGAAAACCAACATTACGCAAATAATGACTGATGACCCGCATTTGAAATCACCTGGAGCCCTAAAATTAAACCAGGAATGGAAGTAGATCCAGAAAACTCCAATCCTGCCACATTTTCCCCAAACGAAGACTGGGAACCTTCCAGGACAGACGAGGAAGCTGGCATCTGCCAGCCAGCTTTCCAGAAAAGGCTTTTCCCCACCTCCTCCTTCCCGAGCAGAGGGTGTGGGTGGCAACTGGTAGAGTGGGGAGCTGAGAGATGTGGGTGTCAGACTGACAGCCGCCACATTTCTGAGGCTTAGGTAATTTTTGAAAAAGCCATCTCTGATCGGATTTGGGTGGGGACGAAAGATCAAACCACGTGAACAATAAGATCACTTAGGATTCTGCTCGCAAGACAAACCCGCATCTTAATGTATGTTATTCAGGACCCTCAGAGCTATCTCCTTGAGGGTGGTTCAGGCAGAGGAAGCAGTATGTGTATAATTCGAGGGGCTGAGAAAAGCCTAGTGAGCCTGGAATATGGAATATGAAGGTCATGAAGGCTCCACGGGACGAGAAGCGGAGGTGATGGAGAGCTGGTAGGGTTGAGGCAGAGTGGGTGAGACAGACAGTGGTAGATGATGAAGCCAGCGGATAGGCAGGGTCCTGATAATACCAGCTCTTCAACCACGTTAGGTAATATGGATCTTTCTGCAGGTGCCCAGGGCCACTGGAAAGTTGTAGGTAAGAGCATCCCATGATCGCATTTTCTTTAGGGACACGTTCTTTCGGCTTCAGTGTGGAGGATGCATGGAGGGAACCGAGGCTGGAGACAGGAGACCAGACAGGGAGCGGGAGCAAAGATCCTCGAAGAGAAAGAGGTCGCCGGGGCAGGTTCAGAGCAGTGCTCTCCACCAGGTGCTTTTGTCCCTGGGGGACATTTGGCAATGTCTGGCACCCAGTGGGTAGAGGCCGGAGATGCAGCTGAACATCCTACAGTGCACGGGACGGCCCCCAAAACAAAGGATCACTCAACCCAAAATGCCAACAGTGCCAAGGCTGAGAAATCCTTGAGAGAGGTGGAGAGGTGGGTTGGAGTTGTCTTGGCAACAAATTGGATGTGGAGGGTGAAGAACAAGGAAGGATCAAGGATGGTCCCTAAGCAACAGGGCGGACCGCATTTCCATCCACTAAAATGGGGAGCAAGAGGAGGACGCGTAATAAGGGGTACGGATAAACAACCCAATCTGGGACACGTTGGGGAAAGTCTCCCCCCACATGTGTACAGAGGAAAACTGCCTCCGAGCTTCCCGGCTGTCTGGACAAAGGGTCTCGGTAGCTCCCTGTCCTCCGATACTGAGTTTCTCAGCTCCACGTGGTCCACCTGGGCCTCCCATGGCCCAACCCCCAACCCTCAACACCACCTTTCTTTCCTGTGGGCCATGTTCTTCAAGCAGGGACTTGGCTCTCCTGGACCAGCCTCGCCCCCCAGCTGCAGAGCCCACGTCCCCCTTGCTGGCGGTGGCGGAGGCAGACGGAGGTGCCCTCCCACTCCTCACACTTCAGTCATCCACAGCCTCACGACTAATTAAACATCTGCTGCAAGCTACAATTTGCTAAATTGCCTCACACTCTCACTTCTGGCAGGGACTAATCTGAGTTCTCAACTTGAAGCCCAGAGCCTTCCTCCAAGCAGCGTCAGCCCCCTAATGCCCCTTGTCTTCCCCAGATGTCACTGTGTCCCCACCATCCCAAGGGGCATGGAGAGAGCCTAGGTCAGGTGTCTCTCCTGGGACTGGGCCATGGGAGGACAGGAGGCTATGGGCATGGCTCCTCAAGGAGCTTGTCATCAATTGTCCCCCACAAAAAGACTCCAGAAGAAGATGAATAAGTAATCAGATGTAACGACTTGCCAAATTGAGTTTAATCAAGAACTAAAATGGATGAGACAGGAAACACATTTTATGGGGGTGGCAGATGAGACTTTTCCTCATAAGACCTTGAGAAAGAACGCCGCGTGGGGATCATCTAGTTCAGCGTTTCTCCAAGGGCCACCTGCCTCAGAATCCCCCGGGGTGCTGTCAGGAATGCAGATTCCTGTGCCCTGTCCCTGAAGATGCTGATTCAGTAGATCCAAATGGGACCTAGGAATCGAGATTCTTTTAAACAAATAGGCCAAGTTTTCGATACCTATAAAGCCTGGCAGTGCTGGGATCGACGAACGCAAATCCCCTTTTCTCTGCTAATCTTCCGCAATCCTCCTCATCAGAATTAATCAGAACAAGATGCGTGATACCATTTCCTACAAAGCTGATCGATGTGTCTACGGTTTCCTCAGAGCTCTGAGCCACTGTCCTCACGTGCCCTGTTCTGCCTCCGCCCACAGCCTTGGACTTGGGCTCCCCACCCGGGGTGCCTGCCCTGCTCAGTGCGGCCTTGCTGTCATGCGCTCACCCTGCCCAGCTCAGATGTCCTATCTTCGAGGGCAGCCAAGCCTAGGTCAGGCACCTAATCTGGGGAGGACACACTTCCTGTCCCCTAGGGACTCTCAGCCCCTCCTGTTCCCCTGCTTTAGGTGCATTTGCAGGATGGGAAGGTAAATGAAGTTTCAGAACGGGAGCGTCAACCATGCGTTGCAAAATGCCAGCCTCCCCCACCCCGGTTTGGAGAGGAGAGAGTAGCATACACATGAATAAATATATGAGACTCCAATCTTTCCAAAATGGTTATAATAATTTGGACAGGGACTAGACTGAAGAAAGGGGTAACTAAGCTGAAAAACAAAGGAAATAAAATAACTCTCTTGTCTCTCTCTCCCCAACCCCTCACCCTCACCTCACCCCCTCACTCTCCCTGTCTCTCCTCCCTCCTTCTCCCTCTCTCAAGAGAGAGAGATTTGCCAACATCAAATATTTCAAGGACCAACATGCATGTCAGTTCTTGATTTACTGATCACAAATCATCTTTATCTTTCAATTGAATAAGACCCTCTAAGAGGGTTTTAATGAGAAACATTGTAATGGGTAAGTTGCCTTTGTAAGAGAGAATACAAGTGGACCGCCTCCTTAACTGCTAACATTCGGCAAACTTCTTATTAATACAGATGTTTGCTGAATTAGTAAATCATGATGAGCTGTCACCTTCCTTTTATTCTTCACATGGGTGACTCGACAAAGGCGGTGAGACTTAGTAATGACTAAGACTCTAAATGGAGCTCTTACCCAGACCCCTTCTCTCCTACTTGGCCTCTAGAGGTCTGTGGACACGCTGAAATTGAATGCAAAATTGTGCTGATGGGTTTTGGGGGGTCACTGGCTTTCACCAGATTCTCAAAAACATTTGTGGCCCAAAAAGGGGGAGAGAAGCACCATTGGAGAACCTCTTTCTCAGTTGTCAGATTTTTATAGCAGGACGATGACCGAAACTGCCTCTGGGAAGCCTTTACCCATATCATCAGCAGCAAGGCCTCCATTTACTCTCAGGGGCATGCGCCTTCCTGCACTGACCGCAGAGAGCTGGCGTCCACAGGAGGTCAGTTTCTGGAGCATCTCCACTTTCTGTTCTGCCTCTAAGACCCAGAACCCAGCTTCCTCCCTCTGCTGACTCTGCAGTGCCCCAATTAAGAAGCCACTGGACCTTTGATAGGCTTGCTCAGAGTGCCCGTGAATGTGCACCTGTCCTCACGGGGCACACAGGCTCGTGGCAGAGACATATCAATAAGATGGAATCACAGTTCAATCAGAAACAATAATGATTGCCGACATGTACTGTATACTGTCCAATATTGTGTGCCACGCTGTGAGTTAAGCATTTCATATGCAGGATACTGTCTCGCAACGGCCCCAAGAAATCGACTATTATTCATCACCAATTGAAACCGAGAAAACTAAGGTGGAGAGATGCTAAGAAGCCAGTCTAAGATCACAGAGCTGGGAAGTGGCTGAACGGAGTGCCTCTGCCGTGGAAGCCTTCCTTCCATGGGCCCACCCTCCCCAGTCCATCAGTTGATGCCGATGCCGTCTGGAACTGGGTGGGGTCAGGATCTCGTTTCGCTGCCTTTGCCCCAGTTTGAGGGTCTGGGGAGGGATGTGAGGTTCAAGCTCCCTTAGACTCTCAGGCGATACCTGACCCTGTTGACCTGGATTCCTGCCCACCCAGTTCTGTTTCCCTCCCAATCCCCGGTTCTGTCCTGAGCCCTTAGCTGGGTCCTGCCTCCTCAATGCTGGGTCCTAGACCACAGCCTGCTGCTGCCTGAGGTCTTCTTTCAACCAAATGGACATGTTGTGCCTTTCCCCTCAAATTAAGATACTTGATACACAGTTTTTGAGGACTTACCTACCATGTCCCGTCTGGGGCAGTGGAAATATGCGGCGAACAAGACTGTTTTCGACCCACAGGAGCTTATGCTTTCATTTTTCTTAAAAAGTCATTTCTTTCACTAACTCTTTAATGAACCCCAAGTATGTGACATCCAGTAGATGTCTGTATTCTGTGGGCAAGGAGATTACTTTTACATGGTGACAAGGGCCACGATGAAACAGAGTCAGGGGACATGAGAGAGTGGCAGGCGAGAGCCCCATTTAGATGGGATGGTCTGGTTGCAGAGGTGGCGTCTTAGGCACTGGGAGCCAAGGGAGTAGCTGGGAATGGCCTGAAGGCGGGACTGGCCTTGGGCCATCAAAAGGAGCCGGTCAGTGCTGTCAGAGTCATGGAGAACAGTGGGCAGAGTGGAACCTGCGTGGGAGATGGACGGCAGCAAGGACAGACAGGCACACCGCAGCTGCAGAGAGGACGTGAGTGTCTTTCTATGGGTTGGGGACACACAGGGAAGGCATCTGTGTGATCTGATTTGG
>NW_011889081.1:21632-28897 GCF_000151845.1 Pteropus vampyrus
CCCCAACTAAGCCGCACCTGGATTCCTGACCCAAAGAAACTGTGTGATAACAAAGGTTGTTTTAAGTCACTAACTGTTGGGGTAATTTGTTACACAGCAGAAGTTAGCGAATATATCCAGCCACTCTTTTCTCCTCTCATCCCCAGGCATGCCACACTCTTCCTTGCCCCGGGCCCCCCACAAACTCCACTGTCTGCTGAAATGCTCCACCTCCGCCCTTGACATGGCTGCCTGTTTTTACCTCCTTTATTAAGATGCCACTTTCTCAGAGAAGTGACCTCATCCCACCATGTAAGTATTAACCCACCCACCATTATTTTTTAATACCCTGTCTGTTCCCTTTATAGGTCTTATCGTGGTTAGTAATTATAAATTATTGATATATGAGCTCAATGACTCTCTTCCTTATATATAGATGGATGAATGCACGGATGGACAGATGGCTGGATGGATAGGTGGGTGGGTGAATAGATGGACGAATGACGGATCATGAGCATAAAGCCACAGAGACACGTTGGTGTGTGTTCACAGGATGATAGCCACCGTAGCAAGAGGATTTGGAACTAGGGAGGTTTTAACTTAAAGCAGGGGTTAGGAATTCAAGTTCCATGAAAACAGCCACACCCATTTTTTTACATACTGTCTGTAACTGTTTTCACGCTACAGAAGAGCCAAGTACTCAAGACGAGACCGTATGACCTAAAAGCTTGGAATAGTTACTAGCTGGCCCTTTTCTGGAAAAGTTTGCTGACTCCTGATAGGGAGGGGGTTTTGGAGGTGGGTGGAGTGCTGTCTTCCGGTATTGTGTAGAAGTGGAATGTAAGTTGTTTTATGTAGCTTTAGAGAGGTAGAAAACATAATAAACGTGTAAAAAAAAAAAAAAAGAGAGAGAGAGAGATAGGAGCTCAGCAAGAAAAATAATAATATTCTTAGAGTCAGAGCTGTCTCCATAAAGAAGTAGGCTCCTCTTGGAAGTAGTGAGCACTCTGTCATTGGAGGTATGCAAGGAAAAGCTAGATACCCACTTTCCAGAATGCTGCAAGACAGTCTAGCATTGCCTAGATGATTGGTCAAGAATTTAGGGCTTCTTAGCTTGTTTGTGTCAATGGCCCTTCAGAAGTCAGATGAAACCTGAATACCATTTCCTAGAATATCATTTGTAAATGTACAAATAATATAAATAGAATGATAAAGGAAACTTATGTTAAAATACAGATATCAAAAAGTTTTAAGAGTGATACGTATGTGCTTTTCAATTGACACGCTAAGTAACAATATCCAGTGGTAGTCTAATGACTATAGTGACTTTGAAGTAGAGAAAAACATAAAGTAGGGGCCAACAAGCTATGGCCCATGGGTCAAGTCCGGCCCACCACTTGTTTTTGTAAATAAAGTTTTATTGAAACAAAGCCACTCCCATTTGTTTACATGCTGTCTATGGCTGCTTTCATGCTAAATAGCATAGTTGAACAGTTGAGACAGCAACTATATGGGCCACAACTACTTAAGGGCAAAAATATTTACTACTTGGCCTTTACAGAAAACGTTTGCCAACCCCTGGCATAAAGGATTTTCAAGGTATCTGTAACACTGTAATGTGGTATGAAAATATCTGAGATTTCTATTGGCAATAGAGTCACAGGCACGGTTAATGCTCTTGTGGTTTGTTTTGTATGTCACACTTGAGAGCCGTAGTGAATTTTCAAGCAAAAGCTACGTAAAAAGTGCTGGGGGAAGGAGTGGGGAGTGAGAGCTTAATGGCTATTGGGTTTCCACTGGGGTGATGAAAAAGTTCTGGAACTAGATAGCGATGTAGATTGCACAGCATTAAAACCCCTGAATTGTACACTTAAATTGGTTAAAATGGTAGATTTCATGTTATGTGTTTTGTTTTTCACCACGCACAAAAAAAAATACACTCAAGAAAAGATAATGATGTAATTTCTTTTCCATCCAAGTTCATGGACCCGCTGAATTCTAATCGCAAGCTCTAGGTTAAAAACCCAACATATTCCAGGAGTCTATGTTCTTAGGGAGATGCTCTGGGCCACGGATCAGAAGGTGTCACGACGCTGGGGTGTGACGGAGTGAATGCAAGAGGTTGCCTCTCCTAGAGAGAGAAGCAGTCCCAAGTCCCTCAGCACGCAAGCCAAGACGGAGCATGTAGTTATGGCACTGGGTACCCCAGGGACGTGTGAGAAAGGCGAACTCTCTTAGCCCACCCCAGGAGCCCAGGAGCCCAGGAACCAGAGACAGAGACGGGAGGCCCCGAGGGTCCCATTTAGCTATGGCCTGGGTTTGTATGCTGCCCACTGCACAGCTGCCCTGAGACTTCTGAAGCCACCGGGCTCCAAAGGCCCAGGGATCCTGTGAAAAGCCACGTCTGAGCCCGCAGCCTGGAAAGACTGACGCCTCAGATGCCCTGTAGAGGCAGGCTGCCTAATTGTGGAACTCAATTTTGTTTTTATAGGAATCAATTTGGAGGGATTTTCATTTTCAATTATTCAGTAACATCCAATTTTCCCTTCACACCTCGGCTAGACAGGAGGAGAGAAATTGCATATGTCAATCACCCCTGAAAGCCACTGACCAGCCTGAAGTCACCCTGGCATGGAGAGAGCATTAGGGGGGCCCTGGGGATGTGCTCTGGCTTTTCAGAGACAAATGGAGACACCAGATGGCCTTTCGCCCCAGGTCTGGGACAGTGGCCGGTTACTCGCTCTCCCTATCAAGGAGGGAGACAGACAATTTCCATGCCAGCGAGAATGACATGCTCAGGAGCCAGAGGAGAGAAGAAGCCCCTTACCCCTTTCTTCCTCAACAGTCCTTCTTCTGTCCCTCTTCATCCAGCATCACAGAAGCCTCTTACCTGTCCTTGGAAATAATAGGAAATAACAGTTCCTCCCACCCCCATGACCCCCATGACCCTGAGAAAATGAATTCCCTCACTCTGAACCTTGGCTTTTTACTCCTCGATGCGTCTGTGAGCACTTCCAGCTCCCAGGCAGACGGGGTTAGCGACTTGCCCCAATTTCCGAAACGAATCCAGAACCTGGATTCAAAGCCTGAGAGGAAGGGGCCTGGCATGTATGAGGTTTTCCATAAACTATATCTACTGTCACCTCTGATAGAACACTTCGACACCGTGTCACACTGTGCATGACCCCGCAAGCTGGTTCAGCAGCCGCCTCTTACTTCGCATGCTCGCCACCTGGTATGCAGTCATGTGCTTATCCGTTCACACACGCAAGCCCTCGACTCACTCCAACACGTTATCGAGTGCCCACTCCGTGCCTGGCCCTGTGCTAGTGGGTGAGAATAAAGGGAGTGGACATCCATCTGCTCGAATATCGAACGGCTCTCCGTATGCCGAGTGTGCAGCTGCCCTCTAGGACCCGCAGTGAACGGGGGATGCAGGCATGTGAGGCCTTGGGCCGACTGTGCCGAGAGCGGCAGAACTCTCAGTCGAGTGCAGTGTGGGCTTCACGGGTAATAATAATAATAATAAAAATGATAAAAATTGATAAAAGGATAAAAAGTGGGGAAAAAAAGATAAAAATGGAGTCGCTCATACCCTTTTTTTGGATCCCTCATCTTTGCCAGGTGTTGTTCTAAGTGCTTTAATGCCTTGCACTGAATCCTCACAATTTCGTGACATAGAAGCTATTTTGGGCCGCATTTTACAGATGAAAGAACTAGGGACAAAGAGGCTAAGGTGCTTGCCTGAGGTCTCATAGATTATGAGGTGGAGCCAGAATTTCTAGCCTGGGAAATCTGGTTTCAGTGAACATATTCTTGACTAATTTATTATACTTCGTCTGAGTTGGTGGGGGACAGGGCGTTCTTGCAGCAATGAGGCCCAAAGAATGACAGAGAACCCTGCTCCCGGGCCCACGGTCGGATGGGCAGTGGCCAGGCTGGTTGCGGCCTGTGCTCTGGCACCCGCGGTGGCTGCCATGTTAGTTCTTAGGTCAGATGAGCAGGAAATGACAGCGATCAGCTGCAGGGAGCTTTCGTCCCCTCCGAGTGACGACTTTGTCCTGATGGGAGGGTGCAGTATGGGCAGGTGGGGGTGGGCCGCAGAGATCCTGCTGGAGCATCTCTGGGCAGTGGCTTCTGGGAGACGAAAGGAAAGAAGAGCCAGCCTGTCTGGGGCTAAGGGACCACGAGGGCCATCCCCATTCTCCCAGGGGAGCGCTGTGATGATGGGCCATCTCAGCCGTGTGGGACTTTGGGGCCAGAGTTAGGACAACCATCTCTCAGGGAGGGGACAGCACATGGAAATCGGGATCAAAGTTTCCTCAGATTCAGAAATTGCTGTCAAAGAGCGGGCTGGATGTAGACTGGCATGTTTGACTGTCTGATCCACTTAAAACCCCCTGAGGCTGGAAGAGTCAGGAGGCAGACGGGGGGCACGGTGTCACCCAGGATGCTGCTGGAGTCACAGGCAACGATTCGAGGGGAAATGTTCTTCAGGGGAAAGATTTCACATCTCTTCTTCATAGGGAAAATATCCTTCCTCTCAAAGCTCATTTTCGGGTGCCCGTTGACAATGACCAGCAAGCACGTAATTGAAGCCAGGGAGAAAAAATTCTATGGGGCTTATAAAAAGGGCTTCAGGATGGCTCCCCTTCCTGGTACCCAGAAAACTGGTGGGGCTGCTGCTGTCATGCCGGTGAACGCTGACCGCCCTGAGCACAGTTTAACCAGCAGTCAGGCCGTGCAGATGGTCATTCCTTGTCCCACCTGCTCCCCCGATGCCTTCTCCCCCACCTCCCCTCCTCTCAGATTTACACTGCAGACCATCTGATTCCTGAGTACCCAGGCCATGCAAGGTCCTGAAGGCACAAAGCTGAGAAAGGCAGAGTGGCGTGATGGCTAAGAAAACGTAGGCCTTAGGCTGTGGTTTGAGTTCTGACCATGGGCAAGAGTTTTAATCCCATGAGCCCCAGCTCCTTTCTCCATGAAATGGGAATGATGACTCCCGCTTCACGGAGTTAGCAGAAAGATGACACACGAAAGCGTAGGCCTGGCACAGAAGCCCGGTCCTTGTACGCGATGAGCGCTTGATAGTTACCTGAAGATGAGGATCCTATTCCTCCACGCCAGAATTCCCAGTCCAGTGGGGGACGCAAGCTTCTGAATAAGTTATTTCAGAGTGGGATGTAGCAAGAGAGGCAAACAAGAAGCCCAACCCTCTCTGACGGAGGTGAGCCATGAATGAACCCAGGAGGTGACATTCAAGGGAGAAAGTCAGCTCCTCGGGGCTGAGAACATTGATGAGTCATTTCTGGTCGCCAGGCCTACCTAAGGCTGGGTCTAGAAAATACAGAAAGTGCTCAAAAAATATCTGTGGGGAGACACGAAAGCCAAGTCTTAAAGGATGAGCTTCGCCAGCAGACGTAGCAGGTGGAAGGGCGTTGCTGGCAGAGCGAAGGCATAGAGACGCAACTCGGATGAGATGTCAAGACGGGCTGCCTTTGTGGGACATCAGGCTCATGAGCGGTGAATGGCAGGAGACAAGGCTGGCAGGGGTCCAGGATCTGTTTCAGAAGAGTCTGTGTTCCCAGCAAAGCGGAACCTCTGTAGGGTTTCAAACAGAGAAGTGACCCGACGAGGTGCTGCTTTTGAAAGATCACTCTGGGGCAGAGGCAGAGCATGGCCATGAGCGGAGAAGCCTCCTGTGGAAGATTTTGGTAAATTCCCAGGGCAGGAGGGTGGTCCTGCGGATGCAGAGAAAGCAGTGGAGAGGAGGGGAAGGGAGAAGATTTGGGGGCAGGGAAGATTCGAGAGGGGGTTAAGTCATGGAAAGACGGCATAGCAGGCTCATCTGCTGGGAACGAGGCAGAGAGGTGAGTGGAAGATGATGGATGTGGTGGATGGAGAGCCATTCACGAAGGCTGGGGACACGGGAGGAGTAGTCCCTGCCGAAGCCCTGTTGAGTGTGAGCTGCACGTGAGTTATAACGAGGGATGTGCCTGTTGGATTGAGCGGTCCAAACAAAGAATTAGCTGCAGGAGGCAGCACCCAGCTATGTTCCTAAATCCATGCTGAGTCCCGCTCCCCGACGCCCTCCATGGCCAAGACCCTCCATCAACTTCCTACCATGTCTACCGCGCTTAGAGAACAAGGGTCTGCCTTATTCTTCTGCTCCCTCCCCCGAGCTAGCAGAGGGAAATGTTGTTCCAGAAAAGAGCTTTGACCATCTCCAAACCAGAGGTTCTGTGTGTCTTCAGTGTCTAGCACGGTGCCTGACGTGTGATTGGTGCTCAAGGAATCTGCCGACGGAGTGAAAGAAGGCAGAGCTCCTGTGTTGTTATAGCTCCCCCCAAGAGCAGAAACTGGTGTCTGACGGTATCCCCCTATATGTGGAAGTTGAGAGCCATATGTTGCGGGCACTCGTAGGGCAGGGTTTATGAGGAAACCCAGGCTCTCCCACTTGGGCATGTCACCTCCCCTCTGGGAGCCTCAGTTTCCCCACATGCACAATGATGGTGGTGTGGGCTGCCTGGAAGCATCCCTGAGTCAGATCATGGAAACCACAGAACACCTGGTCTGGCTCAACAGCAATTCAATAATTGGCAATAATGCTAATGTTGATGATAATTCGAATGACTTCCTGCTGCTAGTGATCTGGATGATGATGAAGATTATTTACTCTCCTCATCCATCACTCCCTTGCTTAAAATCCTTCAAAGATCCCACCGTTCTCATGATAAAGACAAAGATACTCGATATGGCCCATAGGACCCTCTGCTGTGTGACAATTGCTTGCATCTCCGGTCCTATCTCGATGAACACTCCTTCTCTCTCCCCCATCTCTCCATCTCTCCCTTCCTCCTCTTCCTCCTCCTCTTCCTCCTCCTCCTCTTCCTCCTCCTCTTCCTCCTCCTCCTCTTCCTCCTCCGCTTCCTCCACTCCTTCTCTCCCCACTCCCTCCTCAGCCTGGCTTCTCTCACTAAGGGGCTTAGTGGTTTGCCATTCTGCCAAACAAGAGCAGGACCTTCTCCTAGACCCTGAGCTATGAAATTTTTGGCCTACTCACTTGGTCTCCCATTAATTTCTCACCCTCTTACTCATTCAAAAGACATTTATCCATTACCTACTCTGTAAAAAACCAAAGTGCCTGAAATCCCAGCCACCAATGGGGTATCAGTGAACAGTCTATTATCTATGCATATCTCCTTGTCGGTAAGCTCAGTTTAAATAAGAAATGTGAGGGGAACGAGGTAGGACAGAAGGACATGGATCTCAAAGACCCAAGC
>NW_011889081.1:29797-49953 GCF_000151845.1 Pteropus vampyrus
CTGCTCCGAAAAACACCTTAGCAAGAGCTGCTGTCCCACCCGCTGGGCCCTGCCCAACCCAGCGGTCCCAAGAACCACACGCCTGGGATCTGCAAGCTCCAACTCATCCTAAGAGGCATTAACTGATCTGATCGTGGTGCCCTGCGATAGCCACGCCCCCAGCTGATCTCACGCTGGCACCGCCCCCAGCCTCCGCCCCGCTGAGTGGCACCGCCCCCCCCCCCCCCCCCCCCCCGCGGCCCCCTCGCCTCTCCTCCCCGCCCGCCGGCGGTGTGTGGAGGGCAGGGGTGCGGGACCCGGCCCGACTTCATTACGAGCGAAGCGCCGGTGCTCTCAGCAGCACCGATTTCCCCAGGCTCCACGGTTCCCGAGAAGGGATAATAAATGTGTTCGGAAGCGTGGGGTAATTTATTAAAGTGCATTGTATTGCAATGGTTTTACAAGAAGATTAATTTTTAATAAAGAAACCTATTACCTCACTCTTCGAGGACCTTCACACACCTAAGAAAAATGATTCTCTTCGCCTCTGTGGAAACTGCTGTGGCTTCTTTCCTGGAACAGGGTCTACGCTTTGTTCTCCTCAGCCTCCCCCCGAGAGAGGAAGACAGACTTTCTGAGTGGAGTCCAAAGAGAATCTGGGCCACGTCTGGGTCCATTAGTGACTGGAGGCCTGTTTTTCAGGCTCTTCTTAGCCACGCTGGCTTTGGTTTCTGGTCAGCACAGCGGCTCCTGTTCCAGTGGTGCACAGCGGAAAACGGGCCGGACCCTCAGATGCCTAAGGCCTGGGCCGGATGCCGACCACTGGGTCCCCCAACCAGGGGCTTGAGGGGCAGAAATGAATTTAAAGGAGACTCACATATGGTGAAGACATCAGAAAGTCAGTCAGGAATAAAAGTGAAAAGAACTAAGCACTGTAGAGGAGTAGCTGAGCCCATGGCCTTAGAATCACCCATACTCCTCCACTACCTGGGTGACCTTGAGCACAGTTACATGACCTCTGGGCCTGAATTTCCTCAGCTGTGAAATGCGCATTGACAGAATGTTTAGCTTAACAAGGGAAGTGCTCAGCGCAGGACCTAGAATGGTTATTGCTGCTGCTGCTGCTGCTGCTGCTGCTGCATCACCGGGAAGAGAGAAAAGAAGGCTGTGAGGCTGGGATTTGGGGTGGAGGAGTGACCTTTGTGTAAATCAAAAGCTTTTTGGAAAATAAAATCTATTCATCGTCTCTCCTTTATTAGGAATCCCATACGAGGATATGGGCTTGCAATTTGCCAGAGACTTCAGCTAAACCTGAGAAAGGACAGTCATGAGATGTGGTCCAGAGAGGTGAGGGGCCTGACGGACTCAGGCAATGGAGTGCAGACGATGGAGACTTACTCGCTAGGGGATTTCAAACCCAGGAAAGTGCCCTCTGGCAAGAATAATTATAAGTTAGTTAATTTGGAGACAGAAGGTTAGTGATTGATATTATTATTATTATTATTATTATTATTATTATTATGCCACTTATTAAGAAATTAGCTGAGAACCTACCATGTGCCAATTCTGGAATTCTACCTACCATGATTCCAGGGACCCAACCTAGCAATGAATGCCCATAATTCCACACAAAAGGCTTTGTACTGAGCTCAGAGTCAGAACATACCGCTAAAATTCCCTATGAGACTGAATCCAAATAATGAAATATCAATAATAATTGATATATATTAAGCACTAGGTCTATGCCAGACACTATACTAAGTACTAGATATCTTATTAGCTCATTCAATCCTCTAAATACTCTATTTGCAAGTCACATATCTGAGATAGGATCGATAGTATATAAAGAACACTGAAAAATCAATAAGATTTGCCTATTCTGATATTTAATACCAATGCAATCCTATAACATGTGGGCTCTTCTGTCTGGCTTCTTTCTTAGCATTGCATGTTCAAGGTTCATTCACATTGTAGCCTGTGTCAGTATTTCATTCCTTTTTATAGCCCAATAATATTCCACTGTGTGTATAGACCACAGAAAGACAGAAAGCTGATTAGTGCTGGGGCTGAGTTGGGGGAGTGAATGGGAAGTGACTGCTTAATGGACATGGAGTCTGTTAGGAGAACCGAAAACGTCCCGGAAGCACAGTGGTGATGGTTGCATAACCTCGTGGGTGCACTTAATGCCACTGAATTATATGCTTTAAAAAGGTCAAAATGCTCACTTTTATGTTATGCACATTTTCCCACCATAAAATATCTCAATAATAAGAAAAGAAATAACCCAAATTAAGAAAGAAAAAAAAAATGGGCAAAAGATTTGAACAGAAACCTCACCAGAGGCAAAGTACAGATGACGAGCAAGTGAAAGATGTTCAACATCATCAGTAATTAGGGAGATGGAAAAAAAAAAAAACCCACAATTGAGATATTACTATACACCTATTAGAATGTCCAAAATTAAAGAGACTAGTCATAGCAAATGTCAGTTCATCTGAGGAACTGGAACTCCCCGACCTAAGTGGTTGGAAATGGAAAGGATACAGCTGCTTTGCAAAAACCGCTTGCTAGTTTCTTGAAAAGTTAAGCATTCACCGGCAAATGATCCAGACATTCCATTTCCAGGTATTTACTCAAGAGAAATGAAAGCTCATGTCCACACAAAGACTTGGACACAAATGTTCAGCATTATTTGTAATACTCCCAAGCTGGAAACAAACCAAGTGTCTATCAGTCGGCGAACGGGTAAACGAAGGTGGAACAGCCATACAGTTGAATACTACTCAGCAATAAAAAGAATAAAATACCGCCATCTGCAACAACATGGGTGAACCCGAAAACCATTACAGCAAGTGAGAAGCCAGATACAAAAGACAGTATGCTTTTCATTCAGTTTCTATGAATGGTCCAGAAAAGGTATATTCCTAGAAATAAAAATCAGGTTGAGTTTCCTGGAGCTTCAGGAGTTGCCTGGAGCTGGAGATTGGGCGAGTGGGAGTTGACTACATATGTAATATTTTGGAGGGGATGGAGAAATTCTAAAACTGGGTTGGGGTGATGATGGTTGCACAACTCTCTAGATTTATAGATTCCCCAAAATCATTGTAACCTACATGAACAATAGGTGAATATTACAGTATGTCAACCATAT
Organism: Pteropus vampyrus; assembly: GCF_000151845.1. Taxonomy (NCBI): domain Eukaryota; kingdom Metazoa; phylum Chordata; class Mammalia; order Chiroptera; family Pteropodidae; genus Pteropus; species Pteropus vampyrus. Next base: position 32,928 of record NW_011889081.1, read on the forward strand.
CTCAATAATGCTTTAAAAACAGTATAAACCATGTGATTCCATTTATATAAAATTCTAGAAGATGCAAACCAATCTATAGATTCAGAGAGCAGATCCATGGTTTGCTGAGGAAGTTGGGAGCAGAGAGTGAGAAGATGAGAGATTGTAAGGGGGCCAACATCCTTGGGAACGATAGACATTTTCATGATCTTGTGACTTGCTTTTATAGGCATATATGCAAATGTCGACACTCATCAAATTTAACTTTTGAAATATATGCAGTTTTCTGGGTGTCAATCATATGTTTAAATTTTTTTTACACATGGCCATGACTCAGAAGGGAGATACCACGAGTGAGGCTCAGTATTAAACAGACTTAACTAGGAGGCCTCGGTCCCAATGGGGGGCGGGGGTCCCATGGTGCAGAAGGGACAGTAGCATAGCTGTTGAGGAGTTCCTGGATTGACTGGGGAGCCACCCCAATGAGTGTGTTTCAACTTAATTACCTCTTTAAAGATGTTGTCTCCAAATATAGTCGCATTCTGAGGTATTGGGAGGCTAAGATTTCAACATAGGAATTTGGGGGGGATGCGACTCATCCCGTCACACCTTGTGAAGATACAGATGTACAGCCAGTGAGCCTGATAGCTATCCAGGAGCCACAGCAAGAAGGAAGGAAGATACTGAAAGAAAAGGATGGAGAAACCCCAAATCTGGAACCCACAAACGAGGTTTAAGATGTGAGATGTTCTCTTTGTCAGCTATGCTGTCTCGGGCAGAGGTGCCTCCTGGAGGTGCTGATGCCCTAGCTCCGCAAAGTGTGGCCCAGGGCACTGACCTTGGCATCAGCAGGGGACTTGTTAGAAACGCAGTGCCTCCAGCCTCACCAAGACCCACTAAACCAGCCAGCCCAGCACCAAGATGCCCAGGTGATCCCTGGGCCTGCTCGCCTTTGAGACAGCACTGGTCTAGACTTCAAACCCCTTCCGACCTCCCTCCCGCTCAGAAGCCAGAATTTCTGGAATCGATCCCTGTTCAGACCAATCCCTGTTCAGACAGCCCACTTTGTTCCTTTCCTGTTTGTACCCTAGCATGGTTAGCTATGCAATTAAGTTATAAAGAGACTCTAAGGGGTCCTATCAGCAAACAGGTTTGCCCCCAGTTGATTTCCTCCTTGTGCAAATGTGCTCAGCAATGATCCATTTTAATAGTAAGTGAAATTAGCCCATATACCAAGCTCTACCTTTCTCAGGCCAGGCAGCTTAGAGATGACCTGGGAGGAAGGGGCCCTGGACCGGTGGCCTCCCCAGGACACTGCAAAACGATGAAGGCATTGTTAGGAGAGGTGCGTGGGTGGTTGGAGCTCCAATTCGAGGACCAGAGAAGATGCAGCTGAGGTCCACAGCCCAGTGAAGGTAAAGGAGTGAGCGGCCACAATTGTCCCAATACCCGTAACATTGATGGAGGTTGGTCCTGTCACTCTCTGCATTTCACAGGAGGAGAAGGAGGTTCAGAGTGGTTATATAATCATGCCCTTGCCACTCAGTGAATGACTGGAGGAGCCAGGGTTTGGATCCAGGCATCTAACACCAATGCCTGGGCACCTTTCACACGAGCGCATGCGCAGTTGTTGGGGTGTCGCGGTCAAGTTTAGCTTCTCCCAGAGACATTTTTCTCTCAGGCCATTCTATCTCTTCCTGGCGGTCCTGCCACTCCCTGGGGAAAGGCTGACTGCTTGGGAAAGTGGCTCCCAGAGGCTTAGAAAGAGCCTTTGGGAGGATCGGTGGGCTGAGAAGTAAGAAGAGCCCCTGATGTGTCAGCTCCTGGAGGGTGGAGCCCGGTGAAGAGCATCAGTGATTGGCAGCTGCCTCCACTAATTAGGAAAGCTTATCCCGGGGCATCACCAGGTTTGTTTAGCCTTCAGATCCTGTCTCTCCCACTGACCACAGTCCCTGGCAAGGGCCCGATTCCCTAATGAACTCGAGATAGTTGGTTTCACTCTCAGAGCCTGATCTTAACCCTCGGAAAGCAAAACAGACTTGCCACCCGTGGACTTCCCTCTGGCGGCCAGTGAAGAATGACAGGAAATAAGAGAATGTGAGATAATGGGGGAGGCAGGTCTGCTAGCAAAGGCTTGGGACCATCCTGTCTTCTTGAGCTTCAGAGTCAAATAGAAGTAATAATACCAGCCGTCCCCTGCCCTCCACGTACCCATCCATAGTCATGACCATTTATCAACTCACCGAGAGTCCAGCTGTGCTACTACACATGCTGAACGGAGAGCCCTCATTTGTCCCCATGGATCCGCTCTCCACCCTCGGGAGTTCAGAGGGTTTGTTCTCCCGAAATGCAGGCTGGCAATGGCTTGACCCTCGAGTGAAGGTCACGCCCAGGTCAGGTGACCTCTCCTACAGCCCCTGGGTTCTGGGAACTCCCCCTTCCCCGGCCTCTTGAGGCCCCAGGGTGGGAACAGCTCCCGCTGTTGCTAGCCCCAGGGTGCGGCACCTTCTCTCATCCGTTTCCCTTAGCCGCTCTCTGATAAGCCATCCCTGTACTAAACTCTTCTCAGCTCTCCCATGAGGATATGTCATCCGTTTCTGCCATGGACCCTGGCCCACACGGAATCTAACTTATTTGATCTCTAACCCTGAACTACAATTCTAAAGCATAGGCATTATTAGCTTCATGTTGGACATGAGGAAACTAAGGCTCAGACTTCAAATCTGCATAAATAACCCAAGGCCAGAAATTGTTCATAGAATTTTGAACTTACGAAGTCATGAACTTATAATTGTGATGCATGAGTTGAAGGTAAATAAGAGTTTATTAAATGGATAGATGGATGGATAGATGGATGAATGAACCCAACCTGTCTGACCTTCTCTAATCCAATGTTTAAATCTGGGCTTCCACTGTACTTCATCCAAATGATTCATCACTTAGTGCCACCTGTAACACCGGTCTCCTCGAAGACCCTTGGCCAAATTGTCCCTTCCCCAGTTTTCAGCCCAACCAAACATCAGATCAGCTTCTTCTGAGAGCATCATTATTTGAGGAACTCAGTGTTTCCCAAACTGTATTTTTCCACCCCAGAGTCTCTGAGTCACAGCAGCCCTTTGTACTTCATCTACAAAATTTTCCAATATACTGCAGTTTTAGTGGGACTATTAAAAACCTGTCAGAGAAATGCTGGTAATGGCAAAAACATTCCTCAGAGGCCGTCGATTCCCCCACATATCCATCAGAGCTGCCCTGCACGACAAAGAGGCCCTCATTTAGAATGTGTCAATTCTGATTATTAATGTGGGGAAAACACCTGCTAAGTATGTTTGTCTGGGAGGTGAGCTTGGCAGGAAGCAAGGGCAGCAGCAGCACTGGCTGCGGAGAAAACCCTGGTGTCCAGGCCCAGCTTGCTGAAAGGCCACCATAATTAATTAGGACTTGGCTATCATAGCACGCATGGAGAGGAAGGGGGCACAGAGCACGGTGGAGAGGGGGTGATGCAGCACTCAGAGGGCAGGCTCCCCCTTGACTGGGTGGAATGCAATTCATACTCGGAGTCCACGGCATGATGACATGTTCATTTGTCCTCAGATTTGTTTGCTCGTGAAATACCTGGAGACTCCCTACAAAGCTGTCCTCGGGGCTCAAACCTTATCAATCAACAGGATAGTTCTGCTTTGCTGTTTTACTAACTAAAGCTCTTCCGGATTACAGACAAAGACTCCATCACTACCACCATTTGGCCAAGTGTATGTATTCACTTGTGTATTGATTCATTTGTCTGTCCATCATCCATCCATCCATGTATTCACATACGTGTGCCTGTCTCTCTCTCTCACACTTTCTCCATCCATGCATCTAACCAGTCATCCATCATTTTATGCATTTTTTTTATTCGACTGGTATTTATTGGACAATTATTCAATTCCAGAAAATATGGTGGTCATGAAGGATACCAAGATGAATTGGACATAGGTCCTTGACCTCAAGGAGCTTTTGGTCTAGAGAGAAAAACAGACAAATACTTGGGTACATAACCCCAGAAAGAGCAGATACAGCAGCAGGCCATCTACAGTGTTGGGGACAGGACTTCCAGAGGAAATCTCTGAGCTGGGTGTTGAAGGATGAGCAGGAGTTTGACAAGAAAGAAGGGCATGCAGTCTATGGCCATGCCACCCTGAACAAGACCGATCCCATCTGATCTCGGAAGCTAAGCAGGGTCAAGCCTGATTAGTACTTGGATGAGAGACCACTTAGGAAGACCAGGTGCTGTAGGCGTAAAAAATAAATAAATAAATAAATAATAAGGGACTGTAAGCTGACAAGGTCCTTGCAATCTGTGAGACCAACCAAGGGTTGCCTCGCCTAAAAAAAATAATATTCAAAAAGAAAAAAAAAAAAAAGAAATGAGTCACATGAGTTGGGATGAGCAAGGCCATTCCGGGCAGAGAAAGCATCATATTCAAAAGCATGGCAGTTTGATTACTGGTGAGAATTATAAGGGTCAGGGGACCAAGAGAGGAAATAAGAAGTCTTTGTGAAGTCTCTAAACATGTAACTGAGACAACGTAATCACGGTAGAACATGGGGTCCCGGAGAGGGAAGCAGGGAGGCAAGTAGCACATCCTATTCAAACTGACACGTCTCCTCGGCACCTAATATGGTGCCCTAAACACAGTAATAGTTCAATAACTACTTGTAGAATTCCATCATTTTATTAATTCGACCCTGTTTTATCAAGTCCTTAATGAATGCCCAGCACACATGCCCAGGGCAGGGCATGCACGGTGGGCACGTCGGGGCTGAGCACAGAGGAGACTCTCCATAACCCTTTGTTGAGCGAGTGAACGAATGTCAGGAATCGTGCTTCACGTGCACGATGTCATTGTAAAGCGTACTGCGGACTTACAAAGAAAGTAGTCTTGTTCTCAAAAGCAGGTGAGGAAACTGAAGCTGGGGAAATTAAATAACTTGCTAAAAGCCCCACAGCTGGTGAAAGGGGAGCCAGGACTGGAATTCAGGTGCTTTTGTTTCTAAAACCTCCATCGTTTCCCTACGACTCATCCAGCGTCCCTCCGGAAGTGAGTAGAAAGAGGACCATCGAGCAGGACAGAGGATCCCTTGGAGCTGTGTTTGTCAGAGAAGGACCAAGCCTGGATCCAGAAGGGTGGTGGGAGCTTTGCCTGACACCCTGGTGGCTGGGGGGTATTGCAGAACGGAAATGAAAGAGCAGGAGGTAAGTGCTCTGTTTTGTTTTGGGTTTTGGTGGAGGAAAACTGGCTGTATTCCCATCCAGTTGATTCCTGCCATTGGCTGGTCCTCACAAGAGAGAGACCCGCAGGGTCCAGCTTCGGTTTAGCATCTGGTCCTCCAAATGGCTCCAGACATGCTGACCTTGGAGAGAAAGGTTTTAACACTTTCTCTGCATGGATTAACACACAGTTCCATCAGTAGTATTTCTCATGTAAATTATGGTGTTGGAGGATGGAGAGACAAAGAATCATTTTACCCTAGAGAGGGCCCCCGAGCTGAGAAATCTCAAACACAAGGCGCCTCATGTCCTACACTTGTCTGATGCCCTAGAGTTCAACTATCTTGGGGGGAAGATGATGGAAAACCAGTACCCTTCGTGACTCCCATGTCAGAGTAGGCAAGATTCGTTCCCTGAATGTAAGTAGAAAGATTTCTTTAGCGTCAGAAAGGGAGGAAAAGCATTAAAGGGCTTTCCAAATCTTCTCCTTGCTCAAGCTCAACAGCTCCAATTTGGGGAATTATTGTAGGCCTCTTTATGATGGGGAGCTTAAAGGGCAAAGTTTAGGCTGTGAATAAAATTGAGTGCACTGAGCAGAGGGGAGTTACACCAGACTGGGAATGTTTTAAGGAGCTTATATGCAACTCCGGAGAACAGCTTATTACACCTCTGCTTCTGGGGAACCTGCGGATCAGATTTAATCTGTAAAGAGGCCCCGTCAAGGTCTCCTCCTTGGCGGACACGGCCTCCAGCAGACCCAGGCTGAAAGGTGGTTCTCTCCCCAGCAGAAAGCACACACGCCACTTCTGAGCAGAGAGTGTCCGGTGTAGCCATCCACTTTCCTTAACGCTCCATTTCCCCATCTAATATATAGCTGCTCTGCATCCGTAAATTCCAGAGCCAGCAAAATTGAACGACCTGGTTCTTAATAATGCTAGGCAGTAATTTCATCACCCAGATCACTCTCTTTGCCTGTCAGCATAGAGGGGGAGAAAATAGTCCTGCGTTCTTGGATAAACCCACCAGATGGTCTGTCTCTATCAACTGCACATTATGCCTGCCGCTACATCTCACTCTTTGTAAATCTCAACTGTTTAGCGACCATCGCATCAGTATTTTTTGCCTAGTTAGCCTTTCAACCTCATTCCCCAAAGTAACCAAACCATACTCAGTCCCTCTACGGACCCTGTTCCTGAGCCTGCATCCAGACACATATGTCTTCTGCTTTATGAGTCACTGCTCAATGCCAGCGAAGTATATTACTGCCTGGAAAATTAACTCGCACACTGAGAATAATCACAGAAAAGAAATTTGTTTTCCTACAAGGTTGTTTTCCAGCTGTTTTAATGCAGACAATTTTACCCTGAAACCCAAATTGAAAAAAAAAAAAAAAAGAGACACAGAGAGAGACTTTAAAATCTGCATAATTTGAAAGTGCTTAATGTAAATTAGATAGATCAGCCTAATTTTATTTCAGTACTTTTTAATTGCATTTATAATTAGTAAAATACATTAATGTGCTACACAGAAGGTCAGGAGTTCTGGTAAAGGGATCTAATTAAAATGCCCCACTGCATCTCGGCCACGCATGCGCCCAGGAACTGGGGGCCGGCTTCCGTCCGCACTCCGGACCAGGACCATTTTTAACTCATTGGTGTCTTTGTCAAGATCAGCAAGCCTATAATCAGACAGTTCTGGCTGTAGAACATCCCTGTGGTCCATCTCACTCACATGCTTAAGCCTCCCTCCTAGAGGCTCCCAGCGAGTCTCTAGCAAATCTACAAGGCCAGGTTCCACTGGTCCTCATGTGGCAAGTGTTTTTCAACAATAACTCATTTTCCCCTGGAATTTCCCTCCCTTGCCCTTCCGTCCTTTTCAAGCAGGCAGCAAACGACAGTGACGGGAAGTCTCCTTGCTTGGGCTGCCATGTGGCCCTGTTGGCTATCTGAGGAGCCTCAACCCAGGACATAAATTCTGGTCACTCCTCTCTGTAATAATAATAATAATAATAATAATGATAATGATACGATGATGATAAAGTAGCAATAGTAGCAGAATTGGTTTTTTAAATTTTTCCTCTTCTAACGGGTCCCCAAAGTCACCCTGAAACTAGAGAATAAGGCCCTGAGGGACTGGGCCACACCCATCTCACCTCACAGTCTCTCTTGATTCCACAAGCCATTGATCAGTGCAGATGGCCACTTTATATGCTCCCTGGAACTGCACAGCAAAAGATCTTGCTCTACCCCACACACGGCCAAGGCTCAAAGGCATATTGGGGAGGCAGGGAAAAGCTATCCACAACGCAAAGGCACAGCCTGTTCCTCTCTCCACCCCATGTCTATCAATTCCTGGTCACAGGATGTCCCGCCCCAGTTTGCTCTTCACTTCCTTTTGCCTTGTTAATTTCCCATTATAATGAGCACTGTTATCCAGGAAAAATGGGATAGATTCTTAGGTCTCTTGGCTAATCCCAAATTAAGCAACATGGTGTTGGACCCATTAGACCAGATCATTCTGTGGCCCTGGGGTTAATCTGGCTCTCCTGTCCTCAGCACATCTCCCACTATTTCTGGAACAACGTAGATTATTCTACAGCTTCCTGTATCTACTCTCTGTACTTATTTACTTCTCTCAGTGTATAAGTAGGATGTATATTTATATACATATACACTTATATACATATAGACATATATACTTAATAGGAAAAACGAAACATGCATATACATCTTTGGAGAAAATGCATATTCATTTTCTGAGGACAGATATATATTTAGTATATGAAACAGAACACCCATATATAACAACACTTCCCCCACTTATTTTTAAAATTAATTTAAAAAAATTAAACTTACCACATTATATTCTGGGAACTAATATATCTTGAATATGTAGATGTACTAAGATATATATATATTTTTCTCAATGATCCTGTTCACAGCCCTATGAGGTAGCTCTTAGAAACTTCCCTTTTGCAGATGAAGAATCTGAAGTTCAGAGAGCCTCACTTGAGGTCTCACAGGAAGTGAATGGCAGAGCTGGACTTGAACCCAGACCTGTCTGAGGTAGGCAGTGGTCTGTACCTCCAAGCCACATCCACACAACCCTGAAAGCATTTAGGCAGTGCCCATAAAGAGCAAAACAGCTCAGACCCCTTGATCATAATTTTTCATGCTGGCAATACTTTAAGGTTTTCCTTCTGCCTCCACTGGGCAACACAAAACATCTAGCAAAAGTAAAAAATGGAAACAGACCAGTCATCGTCATAAATAACATTTAACACATATACATTTCATAGAGAAAAGCATAAAGGTGAGTGATCCGGAGCATAACACCCAGCTTCCAATTCTTTTTGCTCTAATAATAACCTAATGGAGATGCTTCTGTCCTAGACTGCCAAACCACTTAAAGATACACGCGTCACCAGCTTGTTCAGACCTCCACGCCTTTGCCTATGCTGTGCTACCTGGAAGTCCCATACCTATCTGGTTCACCTGGAAAATAAATGCTTTCAACCCTTTGAAACTGAGCTCAAATGTCTCCTCATTAAAGCCTTCTCTGACCCTAGCTAACATGCATGTGGCACACAGTGGGGAGAAATCGAGTCTGCTTGGAGGGTCACTGTATTGTAATTTGTTGTTTGAATTCTCTGAGGGGGAAATCTGTTGTTTATAATGTTACTAAAGGTGATCATAATCATAGCTACATCTATGTGGAGAGACTGTGATAAGCGCATGACACACATCATTTCCATGACTTCTCATAGCAACCCCATTAGTCATGTTTATCTGTTTTTCAGATGAGGAAATGGAGACTCAGAGAGGTTAAGTAATATGTTCAAAGTCACACAGCTGTGAAGTACTGGAACCCATATTCAAACCCAGGCTGTCTGCTCTATGTATTCCTGGGACTAACACACTGTAGATGCACAATAAATGCTGTTTGAGAAAAATAAAAGGTGTGTATTTACTGAAAGCCTCGCCTACTGTGTCCCATCCAATTAACCTCAAGCAGATGGAGTGAGGAGACCTTCTAGAGCTTGTCCTGCTTGTCCAAGGCCTCATGACTTACCTAGAAGTCAATATTTCATTATGAGCCCATCATGCAGGTCAGCGTAATAATTAACGACTATCTGCTGGTGTGACTGCTTATCGTATTTTAGCTTAATTCCAATAAAATCTAAATGGTCTATTAATTTTCCTAATAAATTTAGATATGGCCTCTGACCACAATCTGGCTTTGATTAGCTAACAAAATATTTGAAGATGGGCCAAGCTGGCTCTTTCAAATATTTCAAGCAAATAACACTTAACTGGATTTAGGATTTTCTGCGTCAGCGTATGGCTGCACTCAGCAGTGAATAAGGGAAGAGGACAGCTTCGTAATTGGTCCCCAGTGACCTAGAGCTGAGCCACCCTGGGGAGCCATCTAGATAAGGATTTGGAAGCTAAATATGACCAAGGTGACAAAGAATAATATATCCTCAGTTATAGAAAGAGCAGAAGTGGAGCAGCAGGAAGTAACTCCCAGAAGCACTTACAGGAAAGGCCCCACTAAGTGAATGTACACAGCCATCTTTCTGAGGCTGCCTGCCCCCAAAGGTGTCCTGAAAGTCTACACCATTCACGAAAACCCAACATGTGGTTTGTACCCCCAGAGACCCGAAAGGAAATGAAGAGAGAGGGGGAAATGAGAATGTTCTTCCACAGGCTTCTTGCATGACTGGTTCCTCTCATCCTTCAGGGCTCAGTGTGAATGTCACCACTGCAGAGTTCCCCTGACCTCTCCACATAAAGGTGACCCCACTGTCCCCCTCGATTGGTTCTTTATCACACATTCTTGCTTAGTTTTCTTTATGGCACTTATTAGACTCTGTAACCTTTTATAGTTATGTTATGTATAAGTGTGTTTGTCTTTTGTCCCTTCCATAGGAATATAAGCTCCAGAAGGGCAGAGAACTTGCACAGTGCTTGGCACATAGTAGATACTCAATAAATATTTGTTGCATGAGTGAATAAATGATGAGTGAATGATGATGAATGATGAGAGGGCCATATAGAGGTTTGTCTGGAAATAAGAAGCAATAGATAACACAGATGGAACATACCAGGTCAGGCTTCAAACAGAGCTGGGTTTGAATCTTGGCATTGCCTCTTGCTAGCTGGATGACCATAAACAATTTATTTAACCTATCTGTGCCTCAGTTTCTTCCTCTGTAAAATGGGGTTAATATTAGTGCCTCCCTTATAGAATAAAAGTATCAAATAAGCATTGATATGTAAAAGAGTACAGTAGCTAGAGCATAATTAGTACTCATTAAAGGTTAACGGCTATTGCTGTCATTATCATCACTATCATCATTACTATCATCGTCATCTTCATCATCATCACCACCATCATCATCATCACCATCACCTTCATCATCATCATCATCATCATCATCATCACCAGGGTGCAAAGACATCACATCAGACAGCCCTGCCTCACTCCTGGGATCTACCTCTCCAGCCTCGTTCCAGCTCATCTTGGAAACCTAATCTGTGGCAGCACCACCCCTCCACTTCCTGTCTCTGACTCCATAGGATATTCTTCGAGGCCATTGATCATATCACATATCCCTCCACTGTCCCTCCACTACAAAGGAATGGACAATCAATCAGTGTGGATTGCTTTAAGGTCCTCATGCTGGACTGACCAATGCAAGCCCGATCCCTTATCCTTGGCCTTGGCTTGACAAAGGTTTCTTCTTTCCCCTGACACGTCTGTATTGTTCATGCGCTAGGATCTACTCCATGTGGGCTCCACCCACCTCCCTCCAGATCCAAAGCTGTGCATTTCAGAATCCAACTCTAGACACTGGTGGGTCCCTTGACGGTGGAGTTCACCATTCCTGACCTCAGCCTATAAACAGATTATGATCTTCTATAATAATAGCTCACCAAGGCCCAACCATGCCTTCACAAAAAAGATAGAGCCCTTTCCCTCACAGTCTGCAAGTCGAACTGCAGTACCCTTCTAGGACCGTCCAGAATGCATTGCTCAGCTCTATACAAATGTGAAAACCAACTGCAGTGCCAACATCTTTGAAAAGGGGATTATTGATGCAAGTGGTAAGTGCTGTCGGACCTGACATTGGGAGAGTAAACAAGGCAACTAACTCGTCAGAGGATGCAAGAGAGATTGTGAGGTTCTAATGGTTTTAGAAAGCAATGAAAGGAAGCAGGCGTAAGCATAAAGGAAGAACGGGGTCATTTATCTTCCAGGCTTAACATCAGAGGTGATGAGCAATGTGTGTGCATGTGTAATGGGGGGAGCTGATCTACCCAGGAGGCCAGAGAAGGCTCCTTGAAGAAGTGGTATCTGAGCTGAGACTTGCAAGAGAAATGGCCAGGAGATTGAGAAGCAAAAGAATTCCAGGCCGAGGGAACAACATGTTGAAAATGACAAGGTAGAATAGATCTTAATAGGAACTGAGCAGCTCAGTGTACTTGGGGATAGTGAGAAGGAGAGGGGAGGGGAATGAAGTCGAAGCAGAATCATAACTTGCCATTTACGAATGTCTCAATCGGTTCAGGCTACTGTAATAATAATACCAGAGACTGGGAGGCTTAAATAACAAACATTTATTTATCACAGTTCTGGAAGCTGCAAAGTCCAAGATCAAGGTGCTAGCGGATCTGACATCGAGTGAAGACCTGCTCCCTGGTTTGCAGATAGCCATTTTCCTGCTGTGTCCTCACAGGCAGAGAACAGAGAGAAAGAGAGAGTTCTAGTCTCTTTCTCTTCTTATAAGGATATTAATTCCATCATCAGGGCTCTACCTTCAAGATCCCATCAAAATCTAATTACCTTCTAAAGGCCATACCTCCTAATACCACCCCACTGGGAGTTAGGATTTCAACATATGCATGAGGAGGGGAAGCGGGGACACAAACATGCAAGTCATAAGAATGGGTTAGGTCTTTTGTTAGATGTTTCCTATCCATTCCCACTGATCTATAGAAATGACATAACAAGGTGGAAATTACTCTTCCTGTGCTCCAGGCCTCCAGGCCAGAACCCAAGTTACTTATCGGAGTAACGTGGCCAGTATTCATACAAGTAGGGACGGGTAGAGCTGGAGTTTGAAGAAAGATGACGTGATTGCTCTTCACATTCCGAGAACCAGACAGATGAGAACAGGTACGTTCGTTCCATAAAGGAACACACAGTGAGTGTGTGGATAGGGATCCCATGTGATGGACGAGCTTCCTTCCTCTGGATGTCACCACGAAAAGACTATAGCCTCTTGGCTACTAACATGGAAGAGATGCCACCAGCCTCTGCAGAGATTTAATATTGGTTTAGCAGTCAAGAGTTAATTAAATGTTAATGTTCTGTCACCTCGAGTTAAACATTAGGAATCTCGGCTTTATTTGTTTCCTAAGCCATCGCTGAGGTGTCCTGCTTGGCTCACCACCCCCTGCTGGGCTGCCCCACTTCTCCCGCTGGATCCCCCCATCCCCAGGCAAACTCATTTCACTCACCACGTGCGTTGACACACAGCATCTGACCTGCCCGACGGCCATACTCCTTCACTGAGCAAACCTAAAAGGCTGAACACACACACACACACGCACGCACGCACGCGCACGCGCACGCGCACACGCTGACATGGAGTTTCACATAAGGTGAGTCTACCTATAATATCATAGTTATTTCAGCATTGGTAGATGGCACGGCACTTTCAGGTACATAATTGGATTTGGTCTCATGGTGAGAAGATGGCAATGATGATAATGATGTTGGAAGCGGAGGAGAAATGAGTAAAGGAGGAGGGAAGAAGGAGGTGAAGGCAAAGATGGGAGGGAAGGGAAGGAGGGAAAGGAGGAGGCGAAAGAAAAAGAAAGGGGAAGAAGGACCATTTCCAAAGCATTTTCTGTACATTTTCATGCAATGTCACAACAACTCCACAAGGTAGAGACTGGCATCATCCTCATTTTACAGATAAAGAAACTAAGGCCCAGAGAAATTAAATCATATGCCCAAGACCATATACATCCTTGGAAGTCAAGGTCGATAGTTGAAATGCCCATTCCCTTAATTACAAATGATCATATATATATATATGAGAAGAAGTGAAATTCAGAGAAGTTGAGAGGTTTGGTCAAGACCCCAAAGTTTTATGATCTTAACCATATATGAGGAAATAGAGCTCAGAGCGGTGAAATGGCTCACCCGATGTCACACAGCTTTATAAGAGCATCAGGGCTAGAATCCTGGATTCCTGTCTCCCAGGCTTCCTGTCTCCCAGGAAGTTTCTACACACACACACACACACACACACACACACACACACACACACACACACACACACACACACACACACACACAGATCCAGGCTGCCCTAAGCCCCGGTAAGAAGGTCTAGGATGCCCAGCATCCTTGGCAGTTTGCAGAGTTCCAGGCTGCGTTTCAGCCCAGCGCACTGCCCTTGAAAATCTGAGGAGCAGGCAAGGTCCCAGTGAAGAGAAAGGGACACCCCACCTCTCCCCAGAAATGCCACACCCCTAAGCCAGCCCCTCACTTCCAGGACGCTAGCCAGTGCCACATCCGCTTCCAGGACCTTTCAACAGCAGGAAGCGTGTGCCCCAGCACCTACGCCAACACCAGTGTGCTGAATTGGAAATCAAGGGAAATCTGCACCAAGGGAGATGTCTAATCAAGGCTCAGGTTTGCATTTCCTTCTCAATGGCATGTTGACAAAACAAGAAGAGACAGAAACAAACACGGTTATGCTGACTTTCGGAGGCCAGCCAGCAAGAAGCGAGAGCAGCAGGGCTGCCTCTGGCCGAAGGCAAGGAGGACCCAGGGGGGAACATTCAGCAGCAAGGCCACACCAGGGCTGGGCTCCTGGTCCTTCTAAGCACTTCCCAGAGGCTGAGCTGCAAAGTCAGCCCAATAGAGAAGGGACTGTGGGGCAAATGGGACTCTCCATCAGATGTTGCTTACGGTTTAGAAAATGTGGAGTATCTACAGCTGTGTTGCTGTCTCTCCAGCACATTCAAAAGGACCTAGGAAAGGATTACAGAGGGTTCGGCAGGAATAGTAACAATGCTGACCGGTTACAGAGAAGCCACTCAGAGCCAGGAGTACACACATGCAGCTTCTTCAGAAATGGTCTCGCCACACTCCATGGTCTATTTCACAGACCCTGAGACTGAGGTCCCAAGATTTTAAATCGCTCGTCCAAGATAACCAACTGTAAGGGATTCAGAAATCATTCCTTCTAAACCGCTCATTTTATGGAAGAGAAAACAGCTTCTAGGAGGACAGAGCCCTGCCAGGGTCATCCTGAAAGTCCCTGACATGCCAGGAACCTCTAAGCCCCAGAGTCAACCCCACAAAATCCAGATGGTGGGCTCAGTCATCTTGCTGGCTATTTTCAAAGTAACCATTCGAGCCACAGTGGAGATCATTATTTTCCCTATCTCTTCATTTCCAGAGGAAAAAGCTCCTTTAAGTGGAAATCGAGCAAAAGGTATTTAGATCAATCAAACATGCCACGGGATTGTGAGATCATTTCCTTTTAAATACACGAGGTCCCACATCCACTTTGGCTAACTTTTTCTACTCTGCAGAATAACTTTTTCTACTCTGGGACCAGACAGACCTGGATTGGGGGCCAGCTCTAATGCTTACTGCTGTGTGACTTTGAGTAAGTCATTTAACTTCCCTAAGCCTCATTGTTCACGGAAATGGGAGAGATATCCGTTTATCCACAAACTTTTGAGTGTAGGCACCAACCTAGGTGCTGAGAATAGGACTGTGAACAAGACAGACTGGAACTCAGTCTGGCTAATATCGGAGTGGGGATTACAATAGGACCCAGAAAAAAAAAAACCTAAGTTTTTTTGGTGAAGATTAAAGAGACACTGCATATAAAGGTCTAAGAACAGTGCCTCCTGGTGAGCCACCACTCAACAAATGATGTCTGTTGAAATAATATCATTATGAATATTACCATTCTCTTATAATGTCATTTTATGGACCATTTTTTTAAAGAAGCAGGTTGAGCTACATATTTTTAAGGCAGTAGAAGATAAAAGAAAGAAAATAGTTGCTTATATAGTTTTGTGAGCATTTAAGTATGTGCTATTTGATGATAACTCAGTGTGGGAGAAAGACCCAGCATCTACTTCCCCAAAAGCAGCGCAAG
Source organism: Pteropus vampyrus (assembly GCF_000151845.1). Classification (NCBI taxonomy): domain Eukaryota; kingdom Metazoa; phylum Chordata; class Mammalia; order Chiroptera; family Pteropodidae; genus Pteropus; species Pteropus vampyrus. Next base: position 48,359 of record NW_011889081.1, read on the forward strand.
GTCCTGAGAGAAGCTATAGAGACTTTAGAACAGCCTTTCGCAAGCAGGAAAAGGGTGACAAGCAGGTATGTACCATGTGCCAGGCATTCCACACTCATTTTCTGTCTCCGGGTAGCAGGTGCAACGGTCTCCATTTTATCAAGGAAGGGCATAAGACAAGGAGGGTAAGAAATGTTTCCCTCCTAGCAGGACCAGGATGCGAACCCAAACTCCTGACATTATTCTTTTCACTGCATCTGTTGCATTTGTGAGTGTTGGGAATCATTTTATTTTCTTTTCACCATTTTTTAAAGACCGAGCTCATCGCTTCCGGAGGGCTAGGAGATAAAAACAAAACTATTCACACGGTCTCATCTTCTCTGTACAGCCTCTGCACCTTCGACATGGGAAAATGCAGAGATTTCTCCCCCGTACAAGCTCCCCCGTACAAGCCTCCTCCGTACAAGCCTTACAAGATATTCCACACTCTTCTCTCCTTCCTGAGGACACAGACAGGCTCCATTTCCTAGCTCCCTTGCAGCTAGGCATAGCCATGCGACTCAGTGACAGTGGACAGAGCGTGAGGGGAAGGGCTGTTACTCTTCCCATTTCTGGCCCATGCAAATTCTCCACGCAAAACCCTCAGCTCTTTTCCCTTGGAGGCCGGACGTTGAAGAGGGAAGAGGCACAGAGGGGTCGAAGCCTGGGTTCTGAATAACTGCAAAGGGCAGAGTGCCCACTCTACGTGCATCCATCACATGAGGGAGAAATAAGCTTTTCCTGCATTAAGCCCCTGAGAAGTAGAGGTTTACATGTTATAGCAGCAAATCTTAGCTAGCCTTGGCTAGCATGTCCCATTCAATAGCAGGCTCTTTTCCTTAAGATTAAGAATCATTCTTAATAAATTCTGTAATCTAGGCACCCAGCAAAGGATGGCGCATAGTAAGTTAAGGAAGGAGGGCCTGCTGGTTAGGAGAAGGGTTTCTGGGATCACGTCAGCCTTGATTTGAGTACCGGCTCTGACACCTGTGAGCTGTGGGAGACTTTGGGAAGATTATTCAACCTCTCTGAGCTTTCATCTTCTCCTTGGTTAAAGATACTAACAATGCAGACAACATATAGTCAGGAGTCTTAAGATGTGGTAAGGAAATGCTTCGCCTATAAAGAGCACATAATAAGCTCTCAGTAGCTGGTAACATACTACTACTAACAATAATGATGATTCAGCTGATACTGTTAAATGCCCAACTTGAAACTTGACCCTGAATATACCCACATGTGCATGAACACACACACTCACTCATGCCAGATATACAAATCTGCAGGCTTGCGACTCCCTAAAGTGGCTTCTTCTTCTAAATAAAAGAACGATGGCCCTGTCCCTTTCTCACAAGCATTAATTGTCACCATTCACAGCCTCTCCTCCAACCCTCCCTCCTCAATGCTGCTGGCTCCCTGGGTTCTTAGAAATTATAATTAATTCATACTTTGGACTCTCAAGATTATAAGGTATTATAGGATGGCAGAGCTAAGACAAATGCTTTAATTCACCAGCTGCCATGTATTTAATTAGAGATTTTGATGAATCCTCCTTACACAGATATGCCTTCCTACTT
>NW_011889081.1:54858-58366 GCF_000151845.1 Pteropus vampyrus
GTGTTTACTGGGCAGTTACTTCACTGTAGAGCAGAAGAATGACCCACTGAGCAACTTGCTCTCCAAGTAGGTTCAGAATGTAGAGGAGGCAGCTACAGACAAGACTTTGGTTTCCAAGAACATTAAGACTGCACTTTTCCCTTTTTTCCTACCTTTAGGCAAAAAGCATCAGAAAGGTACCCACCTCTTAGCTTCCTTAAGTTTATCTAACTTTTCAGTTATTATTTGACAGCTTGTCTCACAGCTTCCCTTAGGACCTTGCTTTAGAATCAAGGAGAATTTTAAAAGTTGCCAAACCCAGGTTTAACAGAAGGAGACAGAAATACCTGCCGGGTTTTAACTTGTTTCATCACACATTCTCTACCTCTCCCAGCAGGACCCAGAGAGGGCATTCTGCGTCTCGCATTGGGACTGTTACTTTCGAGTGACAAAGTACTTTCCAGATACAGGACAACAGACTTGGCTCTGCATGGTAGACTGTGCGGATAGTGTGACTCCTGGTTATAAAGAGGAGAAAGTGAAGACGTGAGAAAGCTCAAGGTTAAGTGGGCGACTTGAACTTAAACTGGGTCTGCTGACTTCAAGTCTGGAGGCCTTTCTAGGGAGCTGCCTATTAATGTCATACACGAGTCATTTAGAGGTGAAAATCCAGGAGCCAAGCAGTTGTTGGAGAGCATGTCATGCGACGGGTGGGATGGGGAGTAGGGCAGGATTCAGCCTATCTTTCCTGCGAAAGCTCCACAGTAAACAGAATTATGAGGACTCAGGCTATGTCTTATTCATCTTAATCTCTTTGCTTCCCCAATGCCTGGGATAGTACATGATACATAGTAAGCACATAATAAATGTTGGATGAATAAATGAGTACAATTCATCTTATCCTCTCTATCCTTCCTTCTACCCCAAAGGAATTAGAAGATGATACCAAGTTATGAAAAAAAATAAAAAATGATAGCTAACATACTTCTAAGACACGCAAGACTCTTCCAAACATTTATTCATTTCAACAACTCTCTGGGTTTGGTAATATTATAATCTCCATTTGTTTTACAAATGAGGAGTTCCAGCGAGGATCAGTCAGGTTAAAAAAAAAACAACTGATCCAAGGTCACGGGGCGGGAAAGTGGAAGAGGTGGGATTTGAACTCAGCTCCAGCAGCTGCCTGTACCAGGACCCATAATTGCTTCACTATTCTGCATCCAATGCTAAATGCTGGGGCAGTGCAATCCCATCATCCCACTGGGGCGGGGGGGCCCTTTTATAAGATGCATGTATTTTCAATGGAATCCATGCTGAATCCAGGGTAATGGAACGAGGAGATTGCTTAGCTTGTCAACAGTCACAAGAAACAACTCTCCCCAGAAAAGGACCTGCAGAGATGTAGGAAGGTGTGAATACAAGGATCCTTGATTCTGTAGTTTCGATAAAACAGAACTGGGTCCCACATTATGTGATAAATGGCTCAATAAGTAGGGTAATATAATGCAGTCAGAAAGAAATACATTTCTATGTGCCAAACAGAATTGTAGAACGCCAGCTACAGCTTGGGCGATCATCTAATGAAAACACTTTTGTGCTGGGATGGAAATGCAGGGTCCAGCAAATCTCAAGCTTAGAAGTTTAACAACTGTGTATGTCTTAACTTTTTCATAATTTAAAGTCAAGATACATCGAGTGGCTTAGAGGAAAGTACTGGCAGAGGGAATAGATCCAGGGGATTTGTGCAAAGGGCGGTGTAGGAGGGAAAGCTGAAATACTGTCATTTCTTGGAAAGAAGGCCTGCGATTTATTTTCAAATTCACCCAGAACTGGTCATTAAAATATCCTGCATTCACATCCAGGTACTCATTGATAGCATAGTCGGCTAAACTCATAATTGAGAACCTGGGTTTTTCTGATAATAGTTTGCTTCATCCCCACAAACCAGTGAGTGCTTAATATATATTTGTTGAATGAGTGAGTGAATGAATGAATGAAAATTGTTGAATGTTTTATACGCCGGATACATAAACATGTATTTTGTTTAAATTTCATATGAAACATGTCAAGTGGACACCAATAATAGCCCCATTTTTGAGATGAAAAAAGCAGAGACCTTGAGAGGGTTTGAGATTGCAGTGACTGAGTATGCCGAGTTAGAACTCAAAACCTGGAGGATTGTTCTGATCATCTTCTATTTACCCCACTGGTGACAGAGGGATCCCCAACTCTACGTAGTATGAAATGGCTGAATGCACAACACTGGACAGTGGACAGAAGAGATCAACATCGTTTATTAGTCACGTATAGTCACAGCCTGGGAGAGCTAAGACACCACATACCACGCAGGGCCACATGGAGATTGTACTCAAAGCAGAGAGATCCAGCAGAGGCTAGAGAGGCTGGCTTCATAGTGGTAGAGGACGAGATGGCCTCTTGTTTCTGCAGGAGGATGTGACTGGTTTGTTGGAATTGTTCTGTGGACTGGCAGGGAGGTGAAATCTGTTAGGTTGAGGACAAGGCGGGATACATCTGGGTTGGGCAATAAAGCAATTAGCCAGGTGGGGAGACTTTCCTGCTGGGGCGGGGGGAATATTTAATGAGAGCAGGGGACTCACAGTTAGATCTACGGAGGCTTATGGGGCTTGAAGATGACAAGGAAGCTCATGAAATTTCAGATCTTCCAATATGTAGATGACTCTGGACCAGTAAAGCTCAATCAACAAGTGATTGTAATTTCTCCCCACCTTCCTCGATTTATCCTCCTACACCATGTACAAACCTACAGACCACCCCATCCTCCTCCTCTACTTCACCTTAGAAGGGAAGGCAGGTGTGAAAAGGTGGGATGAGCAGTCTTGGAACCAGCAGGTGAGAATCTGGGTTCTAGCTCTGCTGTGTGGCAGCTCTACGGTTCTGAGCAAGTATCTTAATCCTCTTGAATCTTTGTTTTCTTCTATGCAAGATAAGGATGCTACCACCTACTTCAAACAGTAGTTATAAAGATGAAATGAAATAAAAGAAAGTCTGTTGAAAAGCAATTTAAATGAAAGATTACTACTTATGATAATGGTTCTCATCATTTCTATATTTCTTTGACCCCACGGATATTTTTTAGAGGGGTTAAGTAGGAAAGTAAGGGTGGAGCATTGCACCAAATAATAATAAAAACTAAGTAAAAGAAGTAGCATCAAACAATTTTGAGTGTTTATTATGTGTCTCCCTCTGTGCTAAGCACTTTCCATCATCATTTCACTTAATTTTTATAACAACCCTACCAGGATGGTAGTGGCATTATTATTCCCCTTTCAAAGATAAGTTCATTGAAACATAGGCTGCTCAAAGCCAAATTATACAGGGAGTAAGTGACAAAGGGGATTTGCACCCAAGTCAGTTTAACTTCAGAGCCTGCACCTATCACCTCTAAATGGTACTCTCACAAAAACGTCTGGGTGATATAGGAGGCTAAATAATGCTCCCCAAAGATATCTTGGTCCTAATCCCCAGAACCTATAAATATGTTACACAG
>NW_011889081.1:58416-60799 GCF_000151845.1 Pteropus vampyrus
CAAACTTTTTGCTGGCATGGGCTGCTTGTCTGCCACCCAAGAATCAGCTGGAAGCAGAGCAGTGCTGGCTGCCAGCCTTCCACCATGTGTGGTAGGCAGGGGGTGATTCTCTTTTCCTGAGACACAGAAAAGACCTACATAAGGGGGTGGGATGGGGCAGGGGATCTTCATGGATCTGAATTGTTTCTGGGACCTCGTATGCTTTTCTTTATAATTTTTCTTATAATTTGGGAGGTTTGTGGTGGAACAAAAAGCCTTTGACTCACACAAGTCACTCCCGGGATATTGGAGGGGGGTTGTGTGTGTGTGTGTGTGTGTGTGTGTGTGTGTGCGCTTGCGCGCGCGCGTGTGTGTGTCTCACACTTGCTGATGAAGTTGGCAGTTTGGTAACTAAGGCTTTTGTTTGCTCTTGTGGAGGGGGATAATTGTTCTTTTAAAAAATGCTTTTGTTGTACTAAGTGTCTCTGATGAGAACAGCAGTTAATACATTAAAAGGCAGGTTGTGAGAAGTGTTGACAGACTTGGCCATTTTTTCTCTCCATGGGGGCAAATACAAATTACTGGCAAACAACTGGAGACCCAGGTTGCAGCCTTGGCAGTGACCTCCAGGGAGGTCAAAGGCTCTTCTCCGGGTATCCTGTTTTGAGCACCTGAGGAGAGGGGTTCACAGACAATCTTCCCAACGCCCCTGCAAGTCAGCCATTAGATTAGCTCGACCAGCTCTTGCTGGTCAGATCCCCTCAGGAAGTTATCGTTACTGAGCCTTGAACATCCCAAGCTCACTCTATCTGTACCCCTTTGCTAGTGAGGTAACCCCTCTCCTGAGCTTCCTTCCCCATTCCTTCTATTTTGCCAAACCCCACCCACCGAGATCCTGCTCTTGGCTACTTCCTCTACAAAGCTCTCACGCATCTTCCTCTTCTTCAGCAGTCACATATACTTATCGTTTTCTATTTTCCTCAGTTGTGTGTATCCTGTCTTCCCACCTAAACCATAAAGTATTTGAGGATAGAGTCAGATTTATGCAACGCCATCCCCTTAAGGATACACGTGAGGTGAGCCCAACACAAGCTCCAATAACCTTCCTGTTCTGCTGACCGACTTATGGAGAAGATGACATTGGATCTCCAAGGGCGTAAACTCTTTGATCAGAACATTGCCGGGAAATGTCATTGGTCTTCCATCTGACTCACTGTGAGAAGCTTCTGTGCGTGTTGGAGAACACCTCTGATGTTTAGTAGAACCAGGTCCTCAAGGAGCGAAATCCCAGAGAGCTGTGTCCTTGGTGGGTTCCTTTCCTTCCGATGGAGAACCCTTTCTAGTCATTATGAGGTCTTCTTGACAAAGAGGAATATTACTAGCTCTTCTTGTTTCATTATGAAGCTAGTCAAGTGTGAAATGGGGTATCTAACCAGGGGGAAGAGAAGCATCATCTGGAATGATGAACAGGTTTTTGAGTCTGGGCGATAGGCATGCTAACGAGACTAAATTTCATCCTAAGGGCAAGATATTTGGGGAAATCCTGAAGAAGATGAAGGAGTCTTCCACTGGGGCTCTTTTATCCTCATGAGTGGGTAAGAGAACACTTAGAAGCGAGTTTTGCTCTCAACATACAAATAGCCCAGAATCTTCTCAAATTTGAAACAAACACCAGTGCGTTGTCTGTCTCTTTATCATGGTACTCATTACCCTCTCTTGCTATTACATATTTACATGTCTGATGTCCTCTCTTGACTTTGACTTCCCTGTGGAAGGGAAGTTGTCTCATTCACCCCAAATCCTGAGAACCTAGCACACAACCTGGAACTTTGTATGTTTGTTAAATGAACAAATGGGCAAGTGAATGAAGTAAGGGTGTATAAAGGGAGGGTATATCTGAGCCTTGTCTCAGACTTTGCCTTCCTTAACTTTTGGTCTCTTTCTTTAAAAAAAAGATTTCTTATTAATAATTGAATAAATGCAAATTAAAATTATCTGAAGGTATCATTTTGGACTAACTGAATTAATGAACACATTTCTACAACACCACCACCCAATGCGGTCAAGCCCACAGGTGAAATGACATTTGTATACCATTGGTGCTAAATTGCTACAATTCTCTTGAAATCAAAAAAATCCCTCATTTAACAAACATATCCTGAGTGCTTTCTATGTGCTAGGAACTGGAGTAGGTGTAAGGGATTCAGGAGAGTAAAAAGACAGGGCCCCTTCTAGGGGTAGAGACGCATAATAAATAAGTAGTCCCAAAAGTGCCGAATGACTAAGAGAAATGCTGAGGTATCAAGGGACATCTGAAAGAGCCCCCCAACCTGGACTTGGGAGGTCAAGGATGAGTTTTCCCCCGAGCTTAGAGCCAAGCTGAAATCTCAAGGCTGAGCCTCAT
>NW_011889081.1:60849-63438 GCF_000151845.1 Pteropus vampyrus
CCTTCTATTTTGCCAAACCCCACCCACCGAGATCCTGCTCTTGGCTACTTCCTCTACAAAGCTCTCACGCATCTTCCTCTTCTTCAGCAGTCACATATACTTATCGTTTTCTATTTTCCTCAGTTGTGTGTATCCTGTCTTCCCACCTAAACCATAAAGTATTTGAGGATAGAGTCAGATTTATGCAACGCCATCCCCTTAAGGATACACGTGAGGTGAGCCCAACACAAGCTCCAATAACCTTCCTGTTCTGCTGACCGACTTATGAAGAAGATGACATTGGATCTCCAAGGGCGTAAACTCTTTGATCAGAACATTGCCGGGAAATGTCATTGGTCTTCCATCTGACTCACTGTGAGAAGCTTCTGTGCGTGTTGGAGAACACCTCTGATGTTTAGTAGAACCAGGTCCTCAAGGAGCGAAATCCCAGAGAGCTGTGTCCTTGGTGGGTTCCTTTCCTTCCGATGGAGAACCCTTTCTAGTCATTATGAGGTCTTCTTGACAAAGAGGAATATTACTAGCTCTTCTTGTTTCATTATGAAGCTAGTCAAGTGTGAAATGGGGTATCTAACCAGGGGGAAGAGAAGCATCATCTGGAATGATGAACAGGTTTTTGAGTCTGGGCGATAGGCATGCTAACGAGACTAAATTTCATCCTAAGGGCAAGATATTTGGGGAAATCCTGAAGAAGATGAAGGAGTCTTCCACTGGGGCTCTTTTATCCTCATGAGTGGGTAAGAGAACACTTAGAAGCGAGTTTTGCTCTCAACATACAAATAGCCCAGAATCTTCTCAAATTTGAAACAAACACCAGTGCGTTGTCTGTCTCTTTATCATGGTACTCATTACCCTCTCTTGCTATTACATATTTACATGTCTGATGTCCTCTCTTGACTTTGACTTCCCTGTGGAAGGGAAGTTGTCTCATTCACCCCAAATCCTGAGAACCTAGCACACAACCTGGAACTTTGTATGTTTGTTAAATGAACAAATGGGCAAGTGAATGAAGTAAGGGTGTATAAAGGGAGGGTATATCTGAGCCTTGTCTCAGACTTTGCCTTCCTTAACTTTTGGTCTCTTTCTTTAAAAAAAAGATTTCTTATTAATAATTGAATAAATGCAAATTAAAATTATCTGAAGGTATCATTTTGGACTAACTGAATTAATGAACACATTTCTACAACACCACCACCCAATGCGGTCAAGCCCACAGGTGAAATGACATCTGTATACCATTGGTGCTAAATTGCTACAATTCTCTTGAAATCAAAAAAATCCCTCATTTAACAAACATATCCTGAGTGCTTTCTATGTGCTAGGAACTGGAGTAGGTGTAAGGGATTCAGGAGAGTAAAAAGACAGGGCCCCTTCTAGGGGTAGAGACGCATAATAAATAAGTAGTCCCAAAAGTGCCGAATGACTAAGAGAAATGCTGAGGTATCAAGGGACATCTGAAAGAGCCCCCCAACCTGGACTTGGGAGGTCAAGGATGAGTTTTCCCCCGAGCTTAGAGCCAAGCTGAAATCTCAAGGCTGAGCCTCATGTGGCCTGAGAGAGAGGCGAATAAAGATCCACAAAGGTGAGAAAGACCGTGCTTCACTTGAGGAACAGAGAGAAGGATGGAGCGGGGGTCATGTCAGATTGGAGGGATGAGCAAGTCAAGCAGGGTCCAAATCAACAGGGGCCCTGGAAAGCATATTAAGGACTTTGGATCATCCTAAGGGGGGCGGGACCTTTACAGGTATGTGACACGATCAGATGATCCTATTGTCAGGAGAGCTCCGTCAGCCAATAAAGAACTCACAGGAAGAGGTGAGCATGAAGGTGGGGAATTAAATTAGGAGGTGGTTTCAGCAATGCAGAAGCGAGGTGATAATACCTGGGCTCAGATAATGGCAGTGGAAATGATGAGAGCCAGATTTATTCAAGAAATTGGAGACACCATCTGGAGAATCTTATAATTTATAAGCATGAGAAGTAAGTCAGGGAGAAGGATCATCAAAGGTGAGGAGTTTGGGGTGGGTGTCCTTAGTTGAGAAGGGAACACAGGAGGGTGGACAACACACAGGAAAGCCATTGGCTGTCCCATCTCTTCAACTCTCCTCCTGGGAATTTACCTTAGGAAGAATTCAGTGCAAGGTAAAAACTGTATGTCCTTAGTAACTGTGACAACATCATCTATGAAAAACTGGACAACAAGCTAGATGCCCAATCATGATAGTGCTTATTATGTGCTAGACATTGTTCTGAGTATCTGACACAGTGGAACTCATTCAATCTAACAACAACCCTATGATGTAGGTCTCGTTATGATCCCTGCTTCGTAGATGAGAAACCAAGGCACAGAGCCAGAACATGGACCCAGGGGTCAGTCTCCTCAGAATGTACCTAGATATACCACCTCTCTCCATGACGCAGAATAAGCATACATCTGTCATACATCTCTCTCCATGGGAGCGGGGTGGTTTTCGCAATTTGGAGCACACCGGCAGGCTGAAATTTTAGACAACCACTAAACAATCATTAAGGTAATTCCATGGAAACAAGGGAAGTGTGTCTGATGTGTCATTAAATTAAAAAATCAGGGGA
>NW_011889081.1:63488-70261 GCF_000151845.1 Pteropus vampyrus
GAGGATGTGACTGGTTTGTTGGAATTGTTCTGTGGACTGGCAGGGAGGTGAAATCTGTTAGGTTGAGGACAAGGCGGGATACATCTGGGTTGGGCAATAAAGCAATTAGCCAGGTGGGGAGACTTTCCTGCTGGGGCGGGGGGAATATTTAATGAGAGCAGGGGACTCACAGTTAGATCTACGGAGGCTTATGGGGCTTGAAGATGACAAGGAAGCTCATGAAATTTCAGATCTTCCAATATGTAGATGACCCTGGACCAGTAAAGCTCAATCAACAAGTGATTGTAATTTCTCCCCACCTTCCTCGATTTATCCTCCTACACCATGTACAAACCTACAGACCACCCCATCCTCCTCCTCTACTTCACCTTAGAAGGGAAGGCAGGTGTGAAAAGGTGGGATGAGCAGTCTTGGAACCAGCAGGTGAGAATCTGGGTTCTAGCTCTGCTGTGTGGCAGCTCTACGGTTCTGAGCAAGTATCTTAATCCTCTTGAATCTTTGTTTTCTTCTATGCAAGATAAGGATGCTACCACCTACTTCAAACAGTAGTTATAAAGATGAAATGAAATAAAAGAAAGTCTGTTGAAAAGCAATTTAAATGAAAGATTACTACTTATGATAATGGTTCTCATCATTTCTATATTTCTTTGACCCCACGGATATTTTTTAGAGGGGTTAAGTAGGAAAGTAAGGGTGGAGCATTGCACCAAATAATAATAAAAACTAAGTAAAAGAAGTAGCATCAAACAATTTTGAGTGTTTATTATGTGTCTCCCTCTGTGCTAAGCACTTTCCATCATCATTTCACTTAATTTTTATAACAACCCTACCAGGATGGTAGTGGCATTATTATTCCCCTTTCAAAGATAAGTTCATTGAAACATAGGCTGCTCAAAGCCAAATTATACAGGGAGTAAGTGACAAAGGGGATTTGCACCCAAGTCAGTTTAACTTCAGAGCCTGCACCTGTCACCTCTAAATGGTACTCTCACAAAAACGTCTGGGTGATATAGGAGGCTAAATAATGCTCCCCAAAGATATCTTGGTCCTAATCCCCAGAACCTATAAATATGTTACACAGGTAACATATCCCAAGGAGGACTGTAGGTGTGATTAATTTAAGGATATAGAGATGGGGAGATTATCCAGGTATTCCAATATAATTACCAGGGTCCTTATAAGAAGAAGCCAGATGGGTCAGGATCAGAGAGAGATTTGAAGATGTCCTGCTGGTGGCTTTGAAGATGGAGGAAGGGGCCACAAGCCTGAAGGCATAAGCTGGGGATGACAACAATAGCACCTAGGCTCTTGGTTAATTCTGAAGACTGAACGTGGATGATGCAGGCAAAATGTTTTAGCATGGTCCTATGGGCATTCAATAAATATCAACTCATTATTATTACTGTTTCCCTTTTAGATGAGAAGACTTAAGCCCAGCCCAGTTTCAGGAAGTGCACTGACATTCTTTCTCAGGCCAACCATTTCAACAGTGGCCATGGTCTCATGTTACAACAGGACTCTATGCCTGAAAAGCAAGCAAAGAATAGAAGCATTGCCTGTAAGAAAATAGTACATAAGACACTTCCCCAGAATGCAGTATCGTGGTTGCATGAATACAAATCACTGACGTGCAAATACTCCTCGGAAATATTTATGATGAAACTTCAGTACCAACCCAAACAGCCTTCACAGAGTAAAACAAAACCATAAATTATTTCCAAGAACATTGTAATGCCAAGGGAACTCACTTAATTATCCATTATCCCAGAAATGTAGACATAATGTTAATTAAAATGAAGGGGGAAAGCCATTTCCATTTTTTATTAAGATTCATTGAGCTCTTGAAGAGCTCTTTGCCCTGAAGGCTGGGCCAGGTGATGGAGGCTCATCCTGTGGAGCCAATGACAGTAACCCAGACAAGAACAGGAGTGCCTCAAGGTCAAGGAACAGCACCTCTAAAACAGAAGAAGAAGAATCTGGCCTTCACACCTCAAGCCTGTACTCTCTTTCAAATCCCTTGAATTTCTGGACATTATAGCATAATGTGTCTCTAATATTTCAGCAAGTTCTAAGAATGCAGAATAGCAGACCCCTGGTTTCATCCCTTTGTTTTCTGGAGCCCCAAGGCTACACTGAAGCCATGGCCCTGTGGCTGGCTAGAGGGGACATACCGATGGAGGTGTGGACATCAAACAGGACACATCGGGCATCGGGCAGGCCCAGTGGGCCTGGTTTCAGAACCTCACCTCTGGCCATGCAAGGCAACTTTGTTTTTATAGCTTGTAATTGATGGGACTGAACATATGTGTGTTTCCACCTTTTTCTTTTTCTTTTTTTCTTTTTTCTTTTTCTTTTTTTGCTGATTTTCCCCTGCCTTCTGAACATTTCTGGTCTGACTTGCATCAGACCTTCTGGTGCATCGCCCTCTCAGCCCCGTCTGCCTCCTCCTCTTCAGGAAAGACCTGGGCATGATACGGGGCCTGGAGAATTGGGAGCAAAGAGAGCAAAGGGGATCACAGGCTGGGGAGGAAGAAGTTTGTGGAAGACAAGCTATGGCAGGCGAGGGAAGAGGGTGAAGTCGAGGATGACGTGTCCCCTGTGGGGTGCTCAGAAAGCCCCAGAAAAGGACATGAGTTACTTTGAGCTGACTTGAGGGTGTCGATTCTGTTCTTTTCGTCCACACCGCCCCACAAGGATCGAGACACACGACTTTCTAAGCACTTTGCAGATTTTCCAATTTCATGTGAGATTTGGTGGGGGGGAAATGGTAGGGGTGGGGGAGATGTTATTTTTTAAATAAATTATGAATCCTCTGGCATATGGGAAAGGAAGCTCCAGCGGTATTCTAAAGCCCTGACACATAGTAAGCATTCCTGTAAATGGGTATGGAATGATGGCTACTCAATAGATGATTAATCAAATCAATTGCTTAGTTATAGATATCTGCCACTCACTGGAGCACGTCGGGGGAGTTGGGAACTTCTCTCTGTGGAAGGAGATTAAAAAGAGCCAGAGAGAAGCTGACATTTGTTGAACATCACTGAACATGTATTGAACATTCGTAGACATTATGTGTGTATTTATAATGCTACCTCTGTGAAAATGATTTCTATAACTATCTTATACGTTACACCTATTAGAATGGCCAAAATCCAGAAAACCAACACCACCAAATGATGGCTGAGATCTGGGGCAACAGGAGTTCTCATTCGTTGCTGACGGGAATGCAAAACGGTGCAGCTACTTTGGAAGACAGTTAGGTGATTTTTCACAAAACCGTACGTGCTTTTACCATACCACCGAGCAACCACAGCCCCTGGTATTGACACAAAGGAGGTGAAAACTTACATCCACACAGAAACTTGCACGTGGACCTTTGCAGCAGCTTTACTCATAACTACCCAAAGTCAGAGGCAACCAAGACGTCCTTCAGTAGGTGAATGCGTAAATAAATTGTGGTCCATTCAGACAACAAGCTGCTACTCAGCTCTAAAGAGAAATGAGCTATCAAGCCATGAAGACATGGAAGAACCCGAAATGCATATTCCTAGGTGAAAGATGCCAGTCTGAAAAGACTACATACTGTATGATTCCAACTATATGACATTTTGGAAAAGGCAAAACTCTAGAGACAACAAAAACATCAATAGATGCCAAGATTTTTTTTTTTTTTTTGATAAGGGGGAGATAGGGAAAACACAGACAATTTTTAGGGCAGCTAAAGGGCTTGTTAAACCAGAAAACTATATGAAAAGCAGACATCACACTTCTGGTGGAACTGTAAATTATTACAACCCATTTAGGGGGTAACTTGGAAGTCTCTATTAAAATTTTAAATGCATATGCCTTTCAACCAAGTTGATTTCTAAGAAATAATCTCACACACCCACATGCTCAGGTACACAAAAATAGACATTGCACAAATGATCACCACTACATTGCTCACCGTGGAAAAAAATAAACTGAACACATCCTAAGTGTCCATCCATAAGGAATTACTATAACAACAATGGTACATTCACATTATGGGAAATGATGCAGCTGTTAGAACAGGAAAAGACACAGAAAAATGAGTAATATATTGAATAAAAGAGTAAGTTATGGAGCAATATGATCAGTATGATCTCATTTATATACATATTTAAAAAAAAGTATGTGTGCATGTGACCACAGACATAATAATCTGGAAGGCTGCTCATGAAAATGTAAGCAATACTTACCTCTGGGGAGTGAGCCGCAACTGGATAGGAAAGAATGCTGCTTCTTTCTTTATGTGCTTTACACATTTATACATTTAATTATTGCCATAACTCAATTGGTCGTCTACTTCTGCTCTTCCCCCCTGGAGAAGATGGAGTCATGCTGCTGAAACCTAAGCCAAGTCACACCCCTTCTCTGCTCACAAGTCTCCCATGGCTCCCGTGTCACTCACGGCAAAGCCAGTCATTGTTTTGCTCCTCACAAAGCCTATGTGTCCTGCCCCTCTCTCTGACTGCATCTCCCGCTTCCCCCTTGCTCACTCCTCTCCCGCCCAGTGGCTTCCTGGAACACGCCAGGTATTTTCCAGCCTCAGGACCTTTGCACAGGCTGCTCCCTCTGCCTAGGATTTTCTTCCTCCAGATCTCTATAAATCTAACTCCCTCCTCTTAGTAGCCTGCTCTTGTCCTCTTATTTCAAATCGAAACTGACAGCCCTTTGCTCTGCTTTTCCTATAGCACTCATTCCTTTCTACCGTGCCGCTCGCTGTTTGTTGTGTCTCCCCCAATCAGAATGTAAGCTCCATGAGGGGAGGGGTACTAGTTAACCACTCAAGCTTATCCGTTTCAGTCACTCTTCCTTGGTTCAAACTGTCCTTCCCCTTATTTTCCCCCTAGCTGCCTATTTCTTCCAGAATAGACCAGCAACCAGTATCTTCCCTACTTACTCGCCCACATCATCACTAATAAGTACTTATAGATATACTAATTCACACTATAGTGTAAATGACTCATCATTTACTCTCTTGTAAGGTTCACTGTCATATAATTGTGTTGAATCTTCAAGTCAACCCTATGGAGAAGTGATTCTCAAACTCAACTGTGCATAAGAATTATCCGAGGTTCTTACTCAGCGCAGAAAGTCTTGGGCCTGAAATCACATAGATTCTAAATTAGTGAATTGGGCGTGGAGCCCCGGAATCTGGATTCTTGAGAACCACATGGAAAGATTCTGTGGGAGGTGGTCCAGAGACTCCATGTTTAGGGAGTCCAGCTGTTTTCCACTAGGCACTGCAGGAGTCCCCTTTGTATGTTACCAGGTAAGCCTCTGTCTCAGGAATTCAAAATTCTTTTTCTACAAATTAGACTTTTTAAAAAGAACCACACTGATTGAACCAACACTATGAAACATGTATCATAAGCGCTAGACTAGAACAAGAATTAAATTTCACATTGAACATCTTCACTTGCCTGACCCCAAAGTAAAGTGCTTTCTCCTGGGAGACACGACAGTTTCCACCTGAATCTCTTCTCAGGTCAGAGTGTCTCAAACCTTAATGTGCATACTGATCACCTGGGGATCCTAAATAAAAATGCAGGTTCCGATTCAGTAGGTCTGGGAGGGGTTTCATATTCTGCATTTCCCCCCAGGCTATTCAGTGATGCTGACACTGCTCACCTACAGACTTCACCTTGAGTAGAAAGGGTCTTGACCAGGGACAGGAAATAGGTTTCATTTCACAGGCCACATCGGAATGATTGGTTGTGCTTGCCTGGTTTACTAATTCAGAAAGATTCGGAGGCAAGACAACGCTCAGAGAGAAAGAGTGCCGTGATCAGTTGGAGATGTCTGACGTGGACATGGAATAGAGTTCTGGGAGCCGTCTGCTACCCTGACGGCTGCGTTTACCCTGCCAGTTCACCAAATAGCCAGTGTTTAAACAGTGCGGCAAGTCGGTTCAACACGAGAGAGCTTCTTATCTAACTTTATGTCATCACACGCTAATACACACATAAAACACACATGCGCGTGCACACGAATACCCATAACAACATAACTCTGGCTAGAGCCTTGTTTTTTCTTACCTCTTGCAATTTCCAGAGCCTCTAAGTTTCTGTGCTTTCCCCACAGTGAACCTCCCCCATAGGTCAGCTTCTTTCTGCCTCACACCTCTGTAATCTCTCCCTTAGCCAGAAGGGAACAAATACCCAGGACTTACACATATTCACAACCTGATGTACTTTGAAAACATCCTTGCTGCTTACATTCTGCATTAATTTACTAGCAGTGCCATAACAAAGTACACAAGCTGGATGATTTAAACAAGTGATATTCATTGTCCAAGGTTCTGGGTCTGGAAGTCCAAGATCAGGTGTTGGCAGCGTTTGTCCCTTCTAAGGGCTGTGAGGAGGAACCTGTTCCATGCCTGTCCCCCTGGCTTACAGATGGCTGTCTTCTCCTGTGTTTTCATGCTGTCTTCCCACTGTACATGTCTGTCTCCAAATTTCCCCTTCTTATAAGGACACCAGTCCTACTGGATTAGGGCCCACCCTAACGACCTCTTTTTTTCTTGATTCCCTCTATAAAGACCCTATCTCCAAATAAGGTCACATTCTGAGTTAGGATTCAGTGTGTGAATTTTGAGGGGCACGATTCAACCCGTAACACATGGACAAGGTGTTCCTACAACAAAGGTCAGATTTAGAATGCAGTCCCTCACTTCTCTTCTACTTCTTGTTACATCAATATTTAATTGACTCTAATCTTTTTTTTTTTTTTTTTTTCAGGGAAAGATA
>NW_011889081.1:72001-74575 GCF_000151845.1 Pteropus vampyrus
AGAGTACCCCGGGAATCTCTGTTGTGTGCTTGGGAGCCTGGGGATGGGACCAGGACGCTGGAGAAGGGCGTGAGCTTGGGTGCCTAAGCAGGGTGAGCCTGAGGCAGGTCCAGCTCAGTGTGGCATCTGCAGGGAGGTTCCCTGAATCCCTGAATCCCGTGCTTCATTTCTTTCTGTCCATAGAGCCTTTTTGTTCTCACCCATCCCTCCCCAGTTGAGAGGCAATTTAGGAACTCAGCCGCCAAGTTTCCCTCTCATAGGTAGGTTTCTCTCAGTTTTGGATTTCCCTGGATGGCCTCTGGGCAGCACCCCCTCTTGACCTACCTGGATTGAGAGAATCCCCCTCCCAGTAATCCCACACCTACGGGCAGCTTCCCACCTTATCTATCCTAAAATCAGGAAAAGAGCTTGGGCCATAAGACAAGATGAGCTGCTGTCTTCCTGTTTCCATATCACATCCAGAGCCTTTCTACCCACCCATCCCTGCCCTCCGACCTGTGGTTAGAACTGAATGCCCAGGTCTAGAGAGAACACTCAAGGCGTGCAAGACACAGACCCCATCTTAAAGGCTGGGAGTCACCTTGCACAGCTGACCGAGACATAAGTTTAAGAACTTAAAAATATCCACCACCAGAAGTAAACTAACAGACAAACCAAAAAACAAACAAACAAAAAAACACAAACCCTGTAATAAGATGATTGCCACTAAATGATGTACTATAGACTGAACTATAAGTAGATGTTGAAGACTAGATAAATATGGAGATAGTGGATCCCTAATGAGAGATTAAGGGAAATGAGTTAGGATTTGGTGGAAAGAGACGGAGAGTAGAGGGTCTCTAAGGCAGAAAGAGGGTGTAGCCCTAGCTCCCATGATTTCCCAAAGATGTAAGGGACAGGGGTCTACTATCCCCTGTCCCCCTGACGGAGAGGTTGGGAGTAATACCTAGCCTTTGCATGCTGATGCCCATAGCTTGGGACCTGGTAGAAAGCCCAAAGGAAGTGCATAGGGCATACCTTATGGGTACAGTGACCTGGATTTAGTACTGTCACACCTGGTTAAATAATAGTCTTGGTTAAATAATAGTCCCTCTGAGCTCCAGTGTCTCTATTTCTCAAGCAAAGTGAACAAATACAAGCTGCCCTGCCTAGCTGTCATTATAACTATCGATATGTTTTTATCACGAAAACTTATTGAACACTTATTAGATGCCAGTCACAGGAGTAGGTACTCTGCGTATGGTATCTCATTCAGTCCCCACGATAGCCTTATGAAATAAAAATATCGCGTTGCCCATTTGGTAGAGGAAGGGGAGCAAAGTCATTTGCCAGAGTCCACTCAGCTGCAAGTGTCAAGCCAACATTCACAGGGTTCTCGATGAGTGTTTTGTGAATCGGGAAGCACCAGCAAACGTTACAGGTATTTTTCCAAACTTGTCCATAATTGTTGGCAAGCATCTCTCCTAATTATTGGGAAGCCCTTGGGTGGCCGCTGTGAGATTCCTTCCAGCATAACCAAAGCAGATAGGCTCAAAGAATTCATGTGTCCACTCCCCAAGAACATTCTTACCTCTAGTCACTGGAGCACAGACCCAACTAGGGCAGGGTTGGGGTACCTAGCAGTAGAGCACCCTCCAAACTAAAGAAATAGAATGTGGTTTTATCAAGAACCAGCTTCAACCAATCCACCAGTTGTTTTTCAAGGGGCTGGGGAGGGGGCAGGGAAAGTCAAAGTTCAATATCCACGTCTTTGGAAAAAAAAAAAAAACAACAACAACATTAAAAACTCCTATCAGAATAAATAATTAATTTGGTATCAAATCGACCTTTGACTTTTCTTCTCTTCCAAACTCAGTCAGTTACTATTAAAGACATGAAGGCAGGGATTTTGTCTCGTTCATGGCTGTGTACCCAGTGCCTGGCATGCCATAGGTGCTTAATACAGACACACTAAAGGAATGGCTCTCAGCAGGTGACTGACTGGTCTGAAGACCCTACAAAAATGCTGAGCAACATAATGCCTTCCAGCGGAACCCAACTGGCAGGGATGGACTTTCCCCAGAGGGGGAGGAACGCCTTGTGTTTTCAGAACCAGCCGACGAAGTGATTCAGTCTGGCATCTGACTCTGCAGCCCCTGTGTATACAGTTCTTGCTTTGCTGCCAGTCAAGGATGCCATTCGCTGAGTCCTGGGCACCAATGGGGAGAATAAGGAAGGGAGGGGGTAAGCAGTGAGGGGTCCTAAGTGTTTCAGGGGACAGACATGCTTGCTGCTCAGTGCGGGGTCTACCGTCCCCAAAGTCTCCCAGCCCCACAGGTTACTGCTGTTACTGTCTTTGTTTCCGGGGTGCTGAGGTTGATTTGCAGGACCAGAGAGTTTGCCCCAGTAAGATGGTACTGAAGCCAACTTGGAAGCACGTGTATAACAGAGAGGTCAACAGCTTAGGGCCCTGTCCTTCTATCGAGTATAAAGCAAGGCCAATGGAACCTCCTAAAATGGAGGCTGAACTCCATTATAGATGTTACTGGTGTTCTGGGAGTCATAAGAGCTTAGGGACAGTCATTTCCCCTGTGA
>NW_011889081.1:75554-77749 GCF_000151845.1 Pteropus vampyrus
TTCGAGAGGTTTTCTTTCTCATCTTATTTATGGATACATATTTTTAAACAAGCTATAGCCATACGATATGTCATTTAACAGAATTTTTTTTTTTTCACTCGAGGAATCCAAAATATCTTCCTAGGCCTACGTAAATAAAGAGCTACCCAAATATATTTACCGAATCAGTTTTGATGGCTGCAGAGAATTCCATCTTATGGCCAGACCATAATTTATTGGATTTTTCCTGTTGTTGGAATTTGCATTATTGTAAACTATGCAGCAATGAGCATCACTCACTCCTTCATTTAACAACTATTTATAGAGTGCCTTCTGGGGCAAAGTTTGAGAGCACATCCTTAATTATTCCCTGAGGATAAATTTCTCGAAGTGGAATTGTGGGGGTCAAAACACAGGCGTGCATTTAAGGCTTTGAAACAGCATATTAGTCCTATTGCCGAATCGTCCCCTGAAGCATTGTTCTAAGTTGTACTCCTATCAGCCTGGTATGAGAATCTCTAGCTCCCAAACTCTTTGCCAACAACTTTTCTTTTTGGGGGGCAGGGGGGGATGGGGGGCAGTTTTGTAGGAGCAAATAATGTCTTGTTTCACTTTGCAATCTTTGGTTGCTGCCCAGCCTAAACATTTTCCATTTAGATTTCCCTTCCTGTGAATTTCTTATTCATAGCTCCAACGATATGTCTTAATTAAATCTCAGATGAAGAGGAAAGAATAGAGAAAATAAATAATTATTGAGTGCTTGTTATTTGCCAGACAGTGTATACTATTTGCTTCATGGAGAAACATTCATCCTTACGACGGGTCTATTATTTTCCCTGTTTTATGGGTGATGATGTACAGTGTGCAGTATTCACCTGCCCAAGGATGAATGATGAAGGGCAGAAGCAGAATGCAACTCTGTGTCTAAGCTTGCACCCATCACAGTCTCCTGGGGTGGGAGGGGTGTTTAAACTTTGTCTGACTCTGGGTCACTCCCTCAGGGGAGCTGTGGAAGGGCCAGAACTAAGATGCTTTGGTCCTCATCGTGGGTTCCTGCCTGGCGCCAAGTCACTTTGTAACAATAAATGGCTTCCTCAGAGAATCTGCCACCTTAGGATTGTTTTTTTTTTATCATTTTAGTCCAAGAGGCTCTAGGAATATGTTCTCAGGAAATACTTGGAAACAATAACTGCCAAATGTGGGGACAGATCCTTCTCACAGCAGCTGAGTGGCTAAGGATGCATTTTAGAAATTGGGGCATATTCTGCCGGCAATCACAGCTTTCGGATCCTTAGACACTCTTCAGAAGCAGCCTTAATGTGCTCTAAACATGCATCATCGCATCACGAAATAAACAGCTGGGTAAAGTGTCTCCTGATGCCCCTACTACATAGAGTTGGTTAGAACTCTGCTCCTCATCTTTTGTCTGATACTGGCCACAACCATGTCAGTGACCACACTGTGTCGCTTGTCTGTCTACTTTTCATTAAAGTGAACTTCACTCAATGTGAAACAAACCATCTGAAGTGAACAATTCAGTGGCACTTGGTACTTGGTACATTCGCAATATTGTGCCACTACTACCTGTAATTCCAAAATATTCTTATCTCCCCAGAAGGAAACTCTGTACCTTTTAGCAGGCATTCCCCCATTCCTTTCTCCTCCCAGCCCCCAGCGGCCAGCAACCCAATTTCTGTCTCTCTGGGTTGATCTACTCTGAGTGTCTCATATAAACGTGTCATACAGCATGTGAGCTTTTTGCCTGGCTTCTTTCACTTAGCATATGTTTTCGAAGTTTATCCATGTTGTAGCACGTATCAGGACTTCAGATCTTTTTTTTTTGTGGCTGAATAATGTTTTGTTACATGGATAAACCACAGTCTGAATGTCCATTCATCTGTGGACGAACATTTGGGCTGTTTTCATCATTTGGTTACCATAAATAATGTCGTTGCAAACATAGGTAAACATGTATTTGTTGCCTGTTTTCAGTTCTTTGGGGTTTATACGTAGGAGTGGAACTGCTGGGTGTTTGTTTTTATTTTCTAGTTTTTTAGACTGTCAGATTCTTGGGCGCCAAGGTTTCATCTTGTTCACAATTCATCCCTAGTACCTAAGGCGATCGACCTAGTACCTGGTTTGCCTGGGAATGTGGGGTTCCTTAGGACATGGTTTTTCAGTGATAAAACTGGGAAAAAACCCCAGCAAACCTCGAC
>NW_011889081.1:77799-79896 GCF_000151845.1 Pteropus vampyrus
CTGCCTTCGCAGCGATTTTTAAAAATAAAATGAAAAGCAATTATGTTCCATTGCAGCAATTTACTCAGTGAAAATCTGGGGAGCAAAAAAGGTGAACACATCCCCTTTAACGCCCCCAGGCCTGCGTGGGCCGGGGGCTTTCCTCGAGGCCAGGACCTGGCTCTCACCCTCTCCAGGACTCAGGCCCAGGGACAGTGAGCTCTCACCAGCTGGGAGTGAGTCACCCCAAGCGCAGCCACCGAGCGGCAAAGACAAAGAAGGGGGTTTGTGTGTTTCCCAGACATGACACGTCCTACGGAGGGTGCAGCCAGATCGGGCCTCCCGAGGTCTCGGAGTGTTGATCTGCAGTCAAAAAAGCTTAAAATGACACACGGAGGAGAGGGCAGGCTGCCCAGATCACGCTGCACTTTTAACCCAGCCAGACGCCCCACATCCTCCTGACTAGCGCGTTGGTGTGCTGCTTGCTCATCTGGGTTTCCAACCACCCGCCCCCATCCTCACAAAGCCCTCTATTTTAACATTAAGTTTTTAAAAATATGTATAAATAGTCCACGCTCAGAATATACAGCAAAAGCAAAAAGAAGGGAATATAAAATCATTCACAGTGTCACACCGCTCGGCAATAACTGCTTTTCGTGTTCTGCTGGATATCCTTCGAGAGGTTTTCTTTCTCATCTTATTTATGGATACATATTTTTAAACAAGCTATAGCCATACGATATGTCATTTAACAGAATTTTTTTTTTTTCACTCGAGGAATCCAAAATATCTTCCTAGGCCTACGTAAATAAAGAGCTACCCAAATATATTTACCGAATCAGTTTTGATGGCTGCAGAGAATTCCATCTTATGGCCAGACCATAATTTATTGGATTTTTCCTGTTGTTGGAATTTGCATTATTGTAAACTATGCAGCAATGAGCATCACTCACTCCTTCATTTAACAACTATTTATAGAGTGCCTTCTGGGGCAAAGTTTGAGAGCACATCCTTAATTATTCCCTGAGGATAAATTTCTCGAAGTGGAATTGTGGGGGTCAAAACACAGGCGTGCATTTAAGGCTTTGAAACAGCATATTAGTCCTATTGCCGAATCGTCCCCTGAAGCATTGTTCTAAGTTGTACTCCTATCAGCCTGGTATGAGAATCTCTAGCTCCCAAACTCTTTGCCAACAACTTTTCTTTTTGGGGGGCAGGGGGGGATGGGGGGCAGTTTTGTAGGAGCAAATAATGTCTTGTTTCACTTTGCAATCTTTGGTTGCTGCCCAGCCTAAACATTTTCCATTTAGATTTCCCTTCCTGTGAATTTCTTATTCATAGCTCCAACGATATGTCTTAATTAAATCTCAGATGAAGAGGAAAGAATAGAGAAAATAAATAATTATTGAGTGCTTGTTATTTGCCAGACAGTGTATACTATTTGCTTCATGGAGAAACATTCATCCTTACGACGGGTCTATTATTTTCCCTGTTTTATGGGTGATGATGTACAGTGTGCAGTATTCACCTGCCCAAGGATGAATGATGAAGGGCAGAAGCAGAATGCAACTCTGTGTCTAAGCTTGCACCCATCACAGTCTCCTGGGGTGGGAGGGGTGTTTAAACTTTGTCTGACTCTGGGTCACTCCCTCAGGGGAGCTGTGGAAGGGCCAGAACTAAGATGCTTTGGTCCTCATCGTGGGTTCCTGCCTGGCGCCAAGTCACTTTGTAACAATAAATGGCTTCCTCAGAGAATCTGCCACCTTAGGATTGTTTTTTTTTTATCATTTTAGTCCAAGAGGCTCTAGGAATATGTTCTCAGGAAATACTTGGAAACAATAACTGCCAAATGTGGGGACAGATCCTTCTCACAGCAGCTGAGTGGCTAAGGATGCATTTTAGAAATTGGGGCATATTCTGCCGGCAATCACAGCTTTCGGATCCTTAGACACTCTTCAGAAGCAGCCTTAATGTGCTCTAAACATGCATCATCGCATCACGAAATAAACAGCTGGGTAAAGTGTCTCCTGATGCCCCTACTACATAGAGTTGGTTAGAACTCTGCTCCTCATCTTTTGTCTGATACTGGCCACAACCATGTCAGTGACCACACTGTGT